>NW_027488661.1:341822-683645 GCF_050948215.1 Halictus rubicundus | reverse complement strand
AGGATAGAGGATAGGATAGCATAGAGGATAGGATTGGATAGAGGATAGGATAGAGGATAGGATAGAGGATAGGATAGGATCGAGATAGGATAGGATAGGATAGGATAGGATAGGATAGGATAGAGGATAGGATAGGATAGCGATAGAGGATAGGATAGGATCGATAGAGGATAGGATAGAGGATCGGATAGAGATAGGATAGGATAGAGGATAGAGGATAGGATAGAGGTAGAGTAGGATAGAGGATAGGATAGCATAGAGGATAGGATAGAGGGATAGAGGATAGGATAGAGGATGGATAGAGGATAGGATAGAGGATAGGATAGGATAGGATAGGATAGGATAGAGGATAGGATACGATAGAGGATAGGATAGAGGATAGGATAGGATAGGATAGGATAGGTTAAGATAGAGGATAGGATAGGATAGAGGATATGATAGGATAGATGATCGGATAGAGGATAGGATAGGATAGAGGATAGGATAGGAAAGAGGGTAGGATAGGATAGAAGATAGGATAGGATAGAGGATAGGATAAGATAGAGGATCTGATAGAGGATAGGATAGGATGGAGGAGGATAAGGATAGGATAGGATAGGATAGGATAGAGGTTAGTATAGGATAGAGGATAGGATAGAATAGAGGATAGGATAGGATAAGGATAGGATAAGGATAGGATAGGATGATAGGATAGGATAGAGGATAGGATAGGATAGAGGATAAATAGGATAGAGGATAGGATAGGATAGAGATAGGATAGAGGATAGAGGATAGGATAGGATAGAGGATAGGATAGATAGAGGATAGATAGGATAGGATAGATAGAGGATAGGATTGGATAGAGGATAGGATAGAGGATAGGATAGAGGATAGGATAGGATAGAGGATAGGATAGGATAGAGATAGGATAGGATAGGATATAGGATAGAGGATAGGATAGGATAGAGGATAGGATAGAGGATAGGATAGAGGATAGGATAGAAAGAGGATAGGATAGGATAGAGGATAGGATAGGATAGAGGATAGTATAGGATAGAGGATAGGATAGAATAGAGGATAGGATAGGATAAAGGATAGGGTAGGATAGAGGATAGGATAGGATAGGATAGAGGATAGGATAGGATAGGATAGAGGATAGGATAGAGGATAGTATAGGATAGAGGATAGGATAGATAGAGGATAGGATAGGATAAAGGATAGGATAGGATAGAGGATAGGATAGGATAGAGGTTAGTATAGGATAGAGGATAGGATAGAATAGAGGATAGGATAGGATAAAGGATAGGATAGGATAGAGGATAGGATAGGATAGGATAGAGGATAGGATAGGATAGAGGATAATATAGGATAGAGGATAGGATAGGATAGAGGATAGGATAGGATAGAGGATAGGATAGGATAGAGGATAGATAGAGATAGAGGATAGGATTGAGGATAGATAGAGGATAGGATAGGTAATTGGATAGGATAGGAGGATAGGATAAGGTAGAGGATAGTATAGGATAGAGGATAGGATAGGATAGACGATAGGATAGGATAGAGGATAGGATAGGAAAAAGGATAGGATAGAATAGGATAGAGGATAGGATAGGATAGAGGATAGGATAGAATAGAGGATAGGATTGGATAGAGGATAGGATAGAGGATAGGATAGAGGATAGGATAGAGGATAGGATAGGATAGAGGATAGGATAGGATAGAGGATAGGATAGGATAGAGGATAGGATAGGATAGAGGATAGGATAGGATAGAGGATAGGATAGGATAGGATAGGATAGAGGATAGGATAGGATACGATAGAGGATAGGATAGAGAATCGGATAGAGGATAGGATAGGATAGAGGATCGGATAGAAGATAGGATAGGATAGAGGATAGGATAGGATAGAGGGTAGAGTAGGATAGAGGATAGGATAGCATAGAGGATAGGATTGGATAGAGGATAGGATAGAGGATAGGATAGAGGATAGGATAGAGGATAGGATAGGATAGAGGATAGGATAGGATAGAGGATAGGATAGGATAGAGGATAGGATAGGATAGAGGATAGGATAGGATAGAGGATAGGATAGGATAGAGGATAGGATAGGATAGAGGATAGGATAGGATAGAGGATAGGATAGGATAGAGGATAGGATAGGATAGAGGATAGGATAGGATAGAGGATAGGATAGGATAGAGGATAGGATAGAGGATAGGATAGAGGATAGGATAGGATAGAGGATAGGATAGGATAGAGGATATGATAGGATAGAGGATAGGATAGGATAGAGGATAGGATATGATAGAGGATAGGATAGGATAGAGGATAGGATACGATAGAGGATAGGATAGAGGATAGGATAGAGGATAGGATAGAGGATAGGTTAAGATAGAGGATAGGATAGGATAGAGGATATGATAGGATAGATGATCGGATAGAGGATAGGATAGGATAGAGGATAGGATAGGAAAGAGGGTAGGATAGGATAGAAGATAGGATAGGATAGAGGATAGGATAAGATAGAGGATCTGATAGAGGATAGGATAAGATAGAGGATCTGATAGAGGATAGGATAGGATGGAGGATAGGATAGGATAGAGGATAGGATAGAATAGAGGTTAGTATAGGATAGAGGATAGGATAGAATAGAGGATAGGATAGGATAAAGGATAGGATAGGATAGAGGATAGGATAGGATAGGATGGAGGATAGGATAGGATAGAGGATAACATAGGATAGAGGATAGGATAGGATAGAGGATAGGATACGATAGAGGATAGGATAGGATAGAGGATAGGATAGGATAGAGGATAGGATAGGATAGAGGATAGGATAGAATAGAGGATAGGATTGGATAGAGGATAGGATAGAGGATAGGATAGAGGATAGGATAGAGGATAGGATAGGATAGAGGATAGGATAGGATAGAGGATAGGATAGGATAGAGGATAGGATAGGATAGAGGATAGGATAGGATAGAGGATAGGATAGGATAGAGGATAGGATAGGATAGAGGATAGGATAGGATAGAGGATAGGATAGGATAGAGGATAGGATAGAGGATAGGATAGAGGATAGGATAGGAAAGAGGATAGGATAGGATAGAGGATAGGATAGGATAGAGGATAGTATAGGATAGAGGATAGGATAGAATAGAGGATAGGATAGGATAAAGGATAGGGTAGGATAGAGGATAGGATAGGATAGGATAGAGGATAGGATAGGATAGGATAGAGGATAGGATAGAGGATAGTATAGGATAGAGGATAGGATAGAATAGAGGATAGGATAGGATAAAGGATAGGATAGGATAGAGGATAGGATAGGATAGAGGATAGGATAGGATAGAGGATAGAATAGGATAGAGGATAGGATAGGATAGAGGATAGGATAGGATAGAGGATAGGATAGGATAGAGGATAGGATTGGATAGAGGATAGGATAGAGGATAGGATAGGATAGGATAGAGGATAGGATAGGATAGGATAGGATAGAGGATAGGATAGGATACGATAGAGGATAGGATATAGAATCGGATAGAGGATAGGATAGGATAGAGGATCGGATAGAGGATAGGATAGGATAGAGGATAGGATAGGATAGAGGGTAGAGTAGGATAGAGGATAGGATAGCATAGAGGATAGGATTGGATAGAGGATCGGATAGAGGATAGGATAGGATAGAGGATAGTACAGGATAGAGGATAGGATAGAATAGAGGATAGGATAGGATAGGATAAAGGATAGGATAACATAGAGGATAGGATAGGATAGGATAGAGGATAGGATAGGATTGGATAGAGGATAGGATAGGATAGGATAGAGGATAGGATATGATAGAGGATAGGATAGAGGATAGGATAGGATAGGATAGAGGATAGGATAGGATAGACTAAAGGATAGGATAGAGGATAGGATAGGTAATTGGAAAGGATAGAGTATAGGATAAGGTAGAGGATAGTATAGGATAGAGGATAGGATAGGATAGAGGATAGGATAGGATAGAGGACAGGATAGGAAAAAGGATAGTATAGGATAGGATAGAGGAAAGGATAGGATAGAGGATAGGATAGGATAGAGGATAGGATAGGATAGAGGATAGGATAGGATAGAGGATAATATAGGATAGAGGATAGGATAGGATAGAGGATAGGATAGGATAGAGGATAGGATAGGATAGAGGATAGGATAGGATAGAGGATAGAATAGGATAGAGGATAGGATAGGATAGAGGATAGAATAGGATAGAGGATAGGATAGGATAGAGGATAGGATAGGATAGAGGATAGGATAGGATAGAGGATAGGATAGGATAGAGGATAGGATAGGATAGAGGATAGGATAAGATAGAGGATCTGATAGAGGATAGGATAGGATAGAGGATACGATAGGAAAGAGGGTAGGATAGGATAGAGGATAGGATAGGATAGAGGATAGGATAGGATAAAGGATAGGATAGGATAGGATAGAGGATAGGATAGGATAGGATAGAAGATAGGATAGGATAGAGGATAGGATAAGATAGAGGATCTGATAGACGATAGGATAGGATAGAGGATACGATAGGAAAGAGGGTAGGATAGGATAGAGGATAGGATAGGATAGGATAAAGGATAGGATAGGATAGGATAGAGGATAGGATAGGATAGAGGATAGGATAGGATAGAGGATAGGATTGGATAGAGGATAGGATAGCAGATAGGATAGGATAGGATAGAGGATAGGATAGGATAGGATAGGATAGAGGATAGGATAGGATACGATAGGGGATAGGATATAGAATCGGATAGAGGATAGGATAGGATAGAGGATCTGATAGAGGATAGGATAGGATGGAGGATAGGATAGGATAGAGGATAGGATAGGATAGAGGATAGTATAGGAAAGAGGAAAGGATAGGATAGAGGATAGGATAGGATAGAGGATAGGATAGGATAGAGGATCGGATAGAGGATAGGATAGGATAGAGGATAGGATAGGATAGAGGATAGGATATAATAGAGGATAGGATATGGTAGAGGATAGGATAGGATAGAGGATCGGATAGATGATAGGATAGGTTAGAGGATAGGATAGGATAGAGGATAGGATAAGATAGAGGATAGGATAGGACAGAGGATAGGATAGGATAGAGGATAGGATAGGATAGAGGATCGGATAGAGGATAGGATAGGATAGAGGATAGGATAGGATAGAGGATAGGATAGGATAGAGGATAGGATAGAATAGAGGATAGGATAGGATAGAGGATAGGATAGGATAGAGGATAGGATATAATAGAGGATAGGATATGGTAGAGGATAGGATAGGATAGAGGATAGGATAGGAAAGAGGGTAGGATAGGATAGAGGATAGGATAGGATAGAGGATAGGATAGGAAAGAGGATAGGATAGGATAGAGGATAGAATAGGATAGAGGATAGTATAGGATAGAGGATAGGATAGAGGATAGGATAGAGGATAGGATGGGATAGAGGATAGGATAGGATAGAGGATAGAATAGGATAGAGGATAGGATAAGATAGAGGATAGGATAGGGTAGAGGATAGGACAGGATAGGATAGATAATAGGATAGGATAGAGGATATAATAGGATTGAGGAAAGGATAGGATAGAGGATAGGATAGGATAGAGGATAGGATAGGATAGAGGATCGGATAGAGCATAGGATAGGATAGAGGATAGGATAGGATAGAGGATAGGATAGGTAATTGGATAGGATAAGGTAGAGGATAGTATAGGATAGAGGACAGGATAGAGGATAGGATAGAGGATAGGATGGGATAGAGGATAGGATAGGATAGAGGATAGAATAGGATAGAGGATAGGATAAGATAGAGGATAGGATAGGATAGAGGATAGGATAGGATAGGATAAAGGATAGGATAGGATAGAGGATGGGATAGGATAGGATAGAGGATAGGATAGAGGATAGGATAGGATAGAGGATAGAATAGGATAGAGGATAGGATAGGATAGAGGATCTGATAGAGGATAGGATAGGATGGAGGATAGGATAGGATAGAGGATAGGATAGGTAATTGGATAGGATAGGATAGAGGATAGGATAGGTAATTGGATAGGATAGAGTATTGGATAAGGTAGAGGATAGGATAGGGTAGATGATATAATAGGATAGGGGATAGTATAGGATAGAGTATAGGATAGGATAGAGGATAGGATAGGATAGAGGATAGGATAGGATAGAGGATAGAATAGGATAGAGGATAGGATAGGATAGAGGATCTGATAGAAGATAGGATAGGATGGAGGATAGGATAGGATAGAGGATAGGATAGGTAATTGGATAGGATAAGGTAGAGGATAGTATAGGATAGAGGATAGGATAGGATAGGATAAAGGATAGGATAGGATAGAGGATGGGATAGGATAGGATAGAGGATAGGATAGTATAGAGGATAGGATAGAGGATAGGATAGAGGATAGGATAGGATAGAGGATAGGATAGGATAGAGGATAGGATTGGATAGAGGATAGGATAGAGGATAGGATAGGATAGGATAGAGGATAGGATAGGATAGGATAGGATAGAGGATAGGATAGGATACGATAGAGGATAGGATATAGAATCGGATAGAGGATAGGATAGGATAGAGGATCTGATAGAGGATAGGATAGGATGGAGGATAGGATAGGATAGAGGATAGGATAGGATAGAGGATAGTATAGGAAAGAGGAAAGGATAGGATAGAGGATAGGATAGGATAGAGGATAGGATAGGATAGAGGATCGGATAGAGGATAGGATAGGATAGAGGATAGGATAGGATAGAGGATAGGATATAATAGAGGATAGGATATGGTAGAGGATAGGATAGGATAGAGGATCGGATAGATGATAGGATAGGTTAGAGGATAGGATAGGATAGAGGATAGGATAAGATAGAGGATAGGATAGGACAGAGGATAGGATAGGATAGAGGATAGGATAGGATAGAGGATCGGATAGAGGATAGGATAGGATAGAGGATAGGATAGGATAGAGGATAGGATAGGATAGAGGATAGGATAGGATAGAGGATAGGATAGAATAGAGGATAGGATAGGATAGAGGATAGGATAGGATAGAGGATAGGATATAATAGAGGATAGGATATGGTAGAGGATAGGATAGGATAGAGGATAGGATAGGAAAGAGGGTAGGATAGGATAGAGGATAGGATAGGATAGAGGATAGGATAGGAAAGAGGATAGGATAGGATAGAGGATAGAATAGGATAGAGGATAGTATAGGATAGAGGATAGGATAGAGGATAGGATAGAGGATAGGATGGGATAGAGGATAGGATAGGATAGAGGATAGAATAGGATAGAGGATAGGATAAGATAGAGGATAGGATAGGGTAGAGGATAGGACAGGATAGGATAGATAATAGGATAGGATAGAGGATATAATAGGATTGAGGAAAGGATAGGATAGAGGATAGGATAGGATAGAGGATAGGATAGGATAGAGGATCGGATAGAGGATAGGATAGGATAGAGGATAGGATAGGATAGAGGATAGGATAGGTAATTGGATAGGATAAGGTAGAGGATAGTATAGGATAGAGGACAGGATAGAGGATAGGATAGAGGATAGGATGGGATAGAGGATAGGATAGGATAGAGGATAGAATAGGATTGAGGATAGGATAAGATAGAGGATAGGATAGGATAGAGGATAGGATAGGATAGGATAAAGGATAGGATAGGATAGAGGATGGGATAGGATAGGATAGAGGATAGGATAGGATAGAGGATAGGATAGAGGATAGGATAGGATAGAGGATAGAATAGGATAGAGGATAGGATAGGATAGAGGATCTGATAGAGGATAGGATAGGAAAGAGGATAGGATAGGATAGAGGATAGAATAGGATAGAGGATAGTATAGGATAGAGGATAGGATAGAGGATAGGATAGAGGATAGGATGGGATAGAGGATAGGATAGGATAGAGGATAGAATAGGATAGAGGATAGGATAAGATAGAGGATAGGATAGGGTAGAGGATAGGACAGGATAGGATAGATAATAGGATAGGATAGAGGATATAATAGGATTGAGGAAAGGATAGGATAGAGGATAGGATAGGATAGAGGATAGGATAGGATAGAGGATCGGATAGAGGATAGGATAGGATAGAGGATAGGATAGGATAGAGGATAGGATAGGTAATTGGATAGGATAAGGTAGAGGATAGTATAGGATAGAGGACAGGATAGAGGATAGGATAGAGGATAGGATGGGATAGAGGATAGGATAGGATAGAGGATAGAATAGGATAGAGGATAGGATAAGATAGAGGATAGGATAGGATAGAGGATAGGATAGGATAGGATAAAGGATAGGATAGGATAGAGGATGGGATAGGATAGGATAGAGGATAGGATAGAGGATAGGATAGGATAGAGGATAGAATAGGATAGAGGATAGGATAGGATAGAGGATCTGATAGAGGATAGGATAGGATGGAGGATAGGATAGGATAGAGGATAGGATAGGTAATTGGATAGGATAGGATAGAGGATAGGATAGGTAATTGGATAGGATAGAGTATTGGATAAGGTAGAGGATAGGATAGGGTAGATGATATAATAGGATAGGGGATAGTATAGGATAGAGTATAGGATAGGATAGAGGATAGGATAGGATAGAGGATAGGATAGGATAGAGGATAGAATAGGATAGAGGATAGGATAGGATAGAGGATCTGATAGAAGATAGGATAGGATGGAGGATAGGATAGGATAGAGGATAGGATAGGTAATTGGATAGGATAAGGTAGAGGATAGTATAGGATAGAGGATAGGATAGGATAGGATAAAGGATAGGATAGGATAGAGGATGGGATAGGATAGGATAGAGGATAGGATAGTATAGAGGATAGGATAGAGGATAGGATAGAGGATAGGATAGGATAGAGGATAGGATAGGATAGAGGATAGGATTGGATAGAGGATAGGATAGAGGATAGGATAGGATAGGATAGAGGATAGGATAGGATAGGATAGGATAGAGGATAGGATAGGATACGATAGAGGATAGGATATAGAATCGGATAGAGGATAGGATAGGATAGAGGATCTGATAGAGGATAGGATAGGATGGAGGATAGGATAGGATAGAGGATAGGATAGGATAGAGGATAGTATAGGAAAGAGGAAAGGATAGGATAGAGGATAGGATAGGATAGAGGATAGGATAGGATAGAGGATCGGATAGAGGATAGGATAGGATAGAGGATAGGATAGGATAGAGGATAGGATATAATAGAGGATAGGATATGGTAGAGGATAGGATAGGATAGAGGATCGGATAGATGATAGGATAGGTTAGAGGATAGGATAGGATAGAGGATAGGATAAGATAGAGGATAGGATAGGACAGAGGATAGGATAGGATAGAGGATAGGATAGGATAGAGGATCGGATAGAGGATAGGATAGGATAGAGGATAGGATAGGATAGAGGATAGGATAGGATAGAGGATAGGATAGGATAGAGGATAGGATAGAATAGAGGATAGGATAGGATAGAGGATAGGATAGGATAGAGGATAGGATATAATAGAGGATAGGATATGGTAGAGGATAGGATAGGATAGAGGATAGGATAGGAAAGAGGGTAGGATAGGATAGAGGATAGGATAGGATAGAGGATAGGATAGGAAAGAGGATAGGATAGGATAGAGGATAGAATAGGATAGAGGATAGTATAGGATAGAGGATAGGATAGAGGATAGGATAGAGGATAGGATGGGATAGAGGATAGGATAGGATAGAGGATAGAATAGGATAGAGGATAGGATAAGATAGAGGATAGGATAGGGTAGAGGATAGGACAGGATAGGATAGATAATAGGATAGGATAGAGGATATAATAGGATTGAGGAAAGGATAGGATAGAGGATAGGATAGGATAGAGGATAGGATAGGATAGAGGATCGGATAGAGGATAGGATAGGATAGAGGATAGGATAGGATAGAGGATAGGATAGGTAATTGGATAGGATAAGGTAGAGGATAGTATAGGATAGAGGACAGGATAGAGGATAGGATAGAGGATAGGATGGGATAGAGGATAGGATAGGATAGAGGATAGAATAGGATAGAGGATAGGATAAGATAGAGGATAGGATAGGATAGAGGATAGGATAGGATAGGATAAAGGATAGGATAGGATAGAGGATGGGATAGGATAGGATAGAGGATAGGATAGGATAGAGGATAGGATAGAGGATAGGATAGGATAGAGGATAGAATAGGATAGAGGATAGGATAGGATAGAGGATCTGATAGAGGATAGGATAGGATGGAGGATAGGATAGGATAGAGGATAGGATAGGTAATTGGATAGGATAGGATAGAGGATAGGATAGGTAATTGGATAGGATAGAGTATTGGATAAGGTAGAGGATAGGATAGGGTAGATGATATAATAGGATAGGGGTAGTATAGGATAGAGTATAGGATAGGATAGAGGATAGGATAGGATAGAGGATAGGATAGGATAGAGGATAGAATAGGATAGAGGATAGGATAGGATAGAGGATCTGATAGAAGATAGGATAGGATGGAGGATAGGATAGGATAGAGGATAGGATAGGTAATTGGATAGGATAAGGTAGAGGATAGTATAGGATAGAGGATAGGATAGGATAGGATAAAGGATAGGATAGGATAGAGGATGGGATAGGATAGGATAGAGGATAGGATAGTATAGAGGATAGGATAGAGGATAGGATAGAGGATAGGATAGAGGATAGGATAGAGGATAGGATAGGTTAGAGGATAGGATAGGATAGAGGATAGGATATGATAGAGGATAGGATAGGAAAGAGGGTAGGATAGGATAGAGGATAGGATAGGATAGAGGATCTGATAGAGGATAGGATAGGATGGAGGATAGGATAGGATAGAGGATAGGATAGGATAGAGGATCTGATAGAGGATAGGATAGGATGGAGGATAGGATAGGATAGAGGTTAGGGTTGGATAGAGGATAGGATAGGATAGAGGATAGGATAGGATAGAGGGTAGGATAGGATAGTGGATAGGATAGGATAGAGGATAGGATACGATAGAGGATAGGATAGGATAGAGGATAGGATAGGATAGAGGATAGGATAGGATAGAGGATAGGATAGGAAAGAGGGTAGGATAGGATAGAGGATAGGATAGGAAAGAGGGTAGGATAGGATAGAGGATAGGATAGGATAGACGATAGGATAGAGGATAGGATAGGATAGAGGATAGGATAGGATAGATGATCTGATAGAGGATAGGATAGGATGGAGGATAGGATAGGATAGAGGATAGGATAGGATAGAGGATAGGATAGGATAGACGATAGGATAGCAAAAGAGGATAGGATAGGATAGAGGATAGGATAGGATGGAGGATAGGATAGGTTAGAGGATAGGATAGGAAAGAGGGTAGGATAGGATAGAGGATAGGATAGGACAGAGGATAGAATAGGATAGAGGATAGGATAGGATAGAGGATCTGATAGAGGATAGGATAGGATGGAGGATAGGATAGGATAGAGGATAGGATAGGATAGAGGATAGGATAGGATAGAGGATAGGATAGCATAGAGGATAGGATAGGATAGAGGATAGGATAGAATAAGATAGAGGATAGGATAGGATAGAGGATATAATAGGATTGAGGAAAGGATAGGATAGAGGATAGGATAGGATAGAGGATAGTATAGGATAGAGGATAGGATAGGATAGAGGATAGGATAGGATAGAGGATAGGATAGGAAAGAGGGTAGGATAGGATAGAGGATAGGATAGGAAAGAGGGTAGGATAGGATAGAGGATAGGATAGGATAGAGGATAGGATAGAGGATAGGATAGAGGATAGGATAGAGGATAGGATAGGATAGAGGATAGGATAGGATAGAGGATAGGATAGGATAGAGGATAGGATAGGATAGAGGATAGAATAGGATAGAGGATAGGATAGGATAGAGGATCTGATAGAGGATAGGCTAGGATGGAGGATAGGATAGGATAGAGGATAGGATAGGATAGAGGATAGTATAGGAAAGAGGATAGGATAGGATAGAGGGTAGGATAGGATAGAGGATAGGATAGGATAGAGGATAGGATAGGATAGAGGATAGGATAGGATAGAGGATAGAATAGGATAGAGGATAGGATAGGATAGAGGATCTGATAGAGGATAGGATAGGATGGAGGATAGGATAGGATAGAGGATAGGATAGGATAGAGGATAGTATAGGATAGAGGATAGGATAGGATAGAGGATAGGATAGGATAGAGGATAGGATAGGTAATTGGATAGGATAGGATAGAGGATAGGATAGGTAATTGGATAGGATAGAGTATTGGATAAGGTAGAGGATAGGATAGGGTAGATGATATAATAGGATAGGGGATAGTATAGGATAGAGTATAGAATAGGATAGAGGATAGGATAGGATAGAGGATAGGATAGGATAGAGGATAGAATAGGATAGAGGATAGGATAGGATAGAGGATCTGATAGAAGATAGGATAGGATGGAGGATAGGATAGGATAGAGGATAGGATAGGTAATTGGATAGGATAAGGTAGAGGATAGTATAGGATAGAGGATAGGATAGGATAGGATAAAGGATAGGATAGGATAGAGGATGGGATAGGATAGGATAGAGGATAGGATAGTATAGAGGATAGGATAGAGGATAGGATAGAGGATAGGATAGAGGATAGGATAGAGGATAGGATAGGTTAGAGGATAGGATAGGATAGAGGATAGGATATGATAGAGGATAGGATAGGAAAGAGGGTAGGATAGGATAGAGGATAGGATAGGATAGAGGATCTGATAGAGGATAGGATAGGATGGAGGATAGGATAGGATAGAGGATAGGATAGGATAGAGGATCTGATAGAGGATAGGATAGGATGGAGGATAGGATAGGATAGAGGTTAGGGTTGGATAGAGGATAGGATAGGATAGAGGATAGGATAGGATAGAGGGTAGGATAGGATAGTGGATAGGATAGGATAGAGGATAGGATACGATAGAGGATAGGATAGGATAGAGGATAGGATAGGATAGAGGATAGGATAGGATAGAGGATAGGATAGGAAAGAGGGTAGGATAGGATAGAGGATAGGATAGGAAAGAGGGTAGGATAGGATAGAGGATAGGATAGGATAGACGATAGGATAGAGGATAGGATAGGATAGAGGATAGGATAGGATAGATGATCTGATAGAGGATAGGATAGGATGGAGGATAGGATAGGATAGAGGATAGGATAGGATAGAGGATAGGATAGGATAGACGATAGGATAGGAAAAGAGGATAGGATAGGATAGAGGATAGGATAGGATGGAGGATAGGATAGGTTAGAGGATAGGATAGGAAAGAGGGTAGGATAGGATAGAGGATAGGATAGGACAGAGGATAGAATAGGATAGAGGATAGGATAGGATAGAGGATCTGATAGAGGATAGGATAGGATGGAGGATAGGATAGGATAGAGGATAGGATAGGATAGAGGATAGGATAGGATAGAGGATAGGATAGCATAGAGGATAGGATAGGATAGAGGATAGGATAGAATAAGATAGAGGATAGGATAGGATAGAGGATATAATAGGATTGAGGAAAGGATAGGATAGAGGATAGGATAGGATAGAGGATAGTATAGGATAGAGGATAGGATAGGATAGAGGATAGGATAGGATAGAGGATAGGATAGGAAAGAGGGTAGGATAGGATAGAGGATAGGATAGGAAAGAGGGTAGGATAGGATAGAGGATAGGATAGGATAGAGGATAGGATAGAGGATAGGATAGAGGATAGGATAGAGGATAGGATAGGATAGAGGATAGGATAGGATAGAGGATAGGATAGGATAGAGGACAGGATAGGATAGAGGATAGAATAGGATAGAGGATAGGATAGGATAGAGGATCTGATAGAGGATAGGCTAGGATGGAGGATAGGATAGGATAGAGGATAGGATAGGATAGAGGATAGTATAGGAAAGAGGATAGGATAGGATAGAGGGTAGGATAGGATAGAGGATAGGATAGGATAGAGGATAGGATAGGATAGAGGATAGGATAGGATAGAGGATAGAATAGGATAGAGGATAGGATAGGATAGAGGATCTGATAGAGGATAGGATAGGATGGAGGATAGGATAGGATAGAGGATAGGATAGGATAGAGGATAGTATAGGATAGAGGATAGGATAGGATAGAGGAAAGGATAGGATAGAGGGTAGGATAGGATAGAGGATAGGATAGGATAGAGGATAGGATAGGATAGAGGATTGGATAGGATAGAGGATAGGGTAGGATAGAGGATAGGATAGGATAGAGGATATGATAGGATAGAGGATAGGATAGGATAAGATAGAGGATAGGATAGGATAGAGGATATAATAGGATTGAGGAAAGGATAGGATAGAGGATAGGATAGGATAGAGGATAGGATAGGATAGAGTATACTATAGAGGATTGGATATGATAGAGGATAGGATAGAGGATAGGATAGGAAAGAGGATCGGATAGAGGATAGGATAGGAAAAAGGATAGGATAGGATAGAGGATAGGATAGGATAGGATAGAGGATAGGATAGAGGATCGGATAGGATAGGATAGAGGATAGGATAGGATAGACGATAGGATAGAGGATAGGATAGAGGATCGGATAGATGATAGTATAGGATAGAGGATAGGATAGGATAGAGGGTAGGATAGGATAGAGGATAGGATAGGATAGAGGATAGTATAGGAAAGAGGATAGGATAGGATAGAGGATAGGATAGGATAGAGGGTAGGATAGGATAGAGGATAGGATAGGATAGAGGATAGGATAGGATAGAGGATAGGATAGGATAGAGGATAGAATAGGATAGAGGATAGGATAGGATAGAGGATCTGATAGAGGATAGGATAGGATGGAGGATAGGATAGGATAGAGGATAGGATAGGATAGAGGATAGTATAGGATAGAGGATAGGATAGGATAGAGGAAAGGATAGGATACAGGGTAGGATAGGATAGAGGATAGGATAGGATAGCGGATAGGATAGGATAGAGGATTGGATAGGATAGAGGATAGGATAGGATAGAGGATAGGATAGGATAGAGGATATGATAGGATAGAGGATAGGATAGGATAAGATAGAGGATAGGATAGGATAGAGGATATAATAGGATTGAGGAAAGGATAGGATAGAGGATAGGATAGGATAGAGGATAGGATAGGATAGAGTATACTATAGAGGATTGGATATGATAGAGGATAGGATAGAGGATAGGATAGGAAAGAGGATCGGATAGAGGATAGGATAGGAAAAAGGATAGGATAGGATAGAGGATAGGATAGGATAGGATAGAGGATAGGATAGAGGATAGGCTAGGATAGAGGATAGGATAGGATAGAGGATAGGATAGGATAGAGGATAGGATAGGATAGAGGATAGGATAGGATAGAGGATAGAATAGGATAGAGGATAGGATAGGATAGAGGGTAGGATAGGATAGAGGATAGGATAGGATAGAGGATAGGATAGGATAGAGGATAGGATAGGATAGAGGATAGGATAGGAAAGAGGGTAGGATAGGATAGAGGATAGGATAGGAAAGAGGGTAGGATAGGATAGAGGATAGGATAGGATAGAGGATAGGATAGAGGATAGGATAGGATAGAGGATAGGATAGGATAGAGGATAGGATAGGATAGAGGATAGAATAGGATAGAGGATAGGATAGGATAGAGGATCTGATATAGGATAGGATAGGATGGAGGATAGGATAGGATAGAGGATAGGATAGGATAGAGGATAGTATAGGAAAGAGGATAGGATAGGATAGAGGATAGGATAGGATAGAGGGTAGGATAGGATAGAGGATAGGATAGGATAGAGGATAGGATAGGATAGAGGATGGGATAGGATAGAGGATAGAATAGGATAGAGGATAGGATAGGATAGAGTATACTATAGAGGATTGGATATGATAGAGGATAGGATAGGATAGAGGATCGGATAGAGGATAGGATAGGATAGAGGATAGGATAGGATAGAGGTTCGGATAGAGGATAGGATAGGATAGAGGATAGGATGGGATAGAGGATAGGATAGGATAGAGGATAGTATAGGATAGAGGATAGGATAGGATAGAGGATAGGATAGGATAGAGGATAGGATAGGATAGAGGATGGGATAGGATAGGATAGAGGATAGGATAGGATAGAGGTTAGGGTTGGATAGAGGATAGGATAGGATAGAGGATAGGATAGGATAGAGGGTAGGATAGGATAGTGGATAGGATAGGATAGAGGATAGGATACGATAGAGGATAGGATAGGATAGAGGATAGGATAGGATAGAGGATAGAATAGGATAGAGGATAGGATATGATAGAGGATCTGATAGAGGATAGGATAGGATGGAGGATAGGATAGGATAGAGGATAGGATAGAGGATAGGATAGGATAGAGGATAGTATAGGAAAGAGGATAGGATAGGATAGAGGATAGGATAGGATAGAGGGTAGGATAGGATAGAGGATAGGATAGGATACACGATAGGATAGGAAAAGAGGATAGGATAGGATAGAGGATAGGATGGGATAGAGGATAGAATAGGATAGAGGATAGGATAGGATAGAGGATAGGATAGGATAGAGGATCTGATAGAGGATAGGATAGGATAGAGGATAGGATAGGATAGAGGATAGTATAGGATAGAGGATAGGATAGGATAGAGGGTAGGATAGGATAGAGGATAGGATAGGATAGAGGATAGTGTAGGATAGCGGATAGGATAGGATAGAGGATAGGATTGGATAGAGGATAGGATTGTGGATAGGATAGAGGATAGGATAGAGGATAGGATAGGATAGAGGATAGGATAGGATAGAGGATAGTATAGGATAGAGGATAGGATAGGATAGAGGGTAGGATAGGATAGAGGATAGGATAGGATAGAGGATAGTGTAGGATAGCGGATAGGATAGGATAGAGGATAGGATTGGATAGAGGATAGGATTGTGGATAGGATAGAGGATAGGATAGAGGATAGGATAGGATAGAGGATAGGATAGGATAGAGGATAGGATAGGATAGAGGATAGGATAGGATAGAGGATAGAATAGGATAGAGGATAGGATAGGATAGAGGATCTGATAGAGGATAGGATAGGATGGAGGATAGGATAGGATAGAGGATAGGATAGGATAGAGGATAGTATAGGATAGAGGATAGGATAGGATAGAGGATAGGATAGGATAGAGGGTACGATAAGATAGAGGATAGGATAGGATAGAGGATAGGATGGAGGATAGGATAGGATAGAGGATAGGATAGGTAATTAGATAGGATAGAGGATAGGATAGGATAGAGGATAGGATAGGAAAAAGGATAGGATAGGATAGAGGATAGGATAGGATAGGATAGAGGATAGGATAGAGGATCGGATAGGATAGGATAGAGGATAGGATAGGATAGAGGATATAATAGGATTGAGGAAAGGATAGGATAGAGGATAGGATAGGATAGAGGATAGTAAAGGAAAGAGGATAGGATAGGATAGAGGATAGGATAGGATAGAGGGTAGGATAGGATAGAGGATAGGATAGGATAGAGGATAGGATAGGATAGAGGATAGGATAGGATAGAGGATAGAATAGGATAGAGGATAGGATAGGATAGAGGATCTGATAGAGGCTAGGATAGGATGGAGGATAGGATAGGATAGAGGATAGGATAGGACAGAGGATAGTATAGGATAGAGGATAGGATAGGATAGACGAAAGGATAGGATAGAGGGTAGGATAGGATAGAGGATAGGATAGGATAGAGTATACTATAGAGGATTGGATATGATAGAGGATAGGATAGAGGATAGGATAGGAAAGAGGATCGGAAAGAGGATAGGATAGGAAAAAGGATAGGATAGGATAGAGGATAGGATAGGATAGGATAGAGGATAGGATAGATGATCGGATAGGATAGGATAGAGGATAGGATAGGATAGACGATAGGATAGAGGATACGATAGAGGATCGGATAGATGATAGGATAGGATAGAGGATCGGATAGAGGATAGGATAGGATAGAGGATAGGATAGAGGATCGGATAGGATAGGATAGAGGATAGGATAGGATAGAGGATAGGATAGGATAGAGGATAGGATAGGATAAGATAGAGGATAGGATAGGATAGAGGATATAATAGGATTGAGGAAAGGATAGGATAGGATAGAGGATAGTATAGGATACAGGATAGGATAGGATAGAGGATAGGATAGGATAAAGGATAGGATAGGAAAGAGGGTAGGATAGGATAGAGGATAGGATAGGAAAGAGGGTAGGATAGGATAGAGGATAGGATAGGATAGAGGATAGGATAGAGGATAGGGTAGAGGATAGGATATGATAGAGGATGGAATAGGATAGAGGATAGGATAGGATAGAGGATCTGATAGAGGATAGGATAGGATAGAGGATAGGATAGGATAGAGGATAGTATAGGAAAGAGGATAGGATAGGATAGAGGATAGGATAGGAGAGAGGGTAGGATAGGATAGAGGATAGGATAGGATAGAGGATAGGATAGGATAGTGGATAGGATAGGATAGAGGATAGAATAGGATAGAGGATAGGATAAGATAGAGGATAGGATAGGATAGAGGATAGGATGGAGGATAGGATAGGATAGAGGATAGGATGGAGGATAGGATAGGATAGAGGATAGGATAGGTAATTAGATAGGATAGAGGATAGGATAGGATTTGAGGATAGGATAGGAAAAATGATAGGATAGGATAGAGGATAGGATAGGATAGGATAGAGGATAGGATAGGATAGAGGATAGTATATAATAGAGGATAGGATAGGGTAGAGGATAGGATAGAGGATAGGATAGAGGATCGGATAGGATAGGATAGAGGATAGGATAGGATAGAGGATATAATAGGATTGAGGAAAGGATAGGAAAGAGGATAGGATAGGATAGAGGATAGGATAGGATAGAGTATAGGATAGGATAGAGGATAGGATAGGATAGAGTATACTATAGAGGATTGGATAGGATAGAGTATACTATAGAGGATTGGATATGATAGAGGATAGGATAGAGGATAGGATAGGAAAGAGGATCGGATAGAGGATAGGATAGGAAAAAGGATAGGATAGGATAGAGGATAGGATAGGATAGGATAGAGGATAGGATAGAGGATCGGATAGGATAGGATAGAGGATAGGATAGGATAGACGATAGGATAGAGGATAGGATAGAGGATCGGATAGATGATAGGATAGGATAGAGGATCGGATAGAGGATAGGATAGGATAGAGGATAGGATAGGATAGAGGATAGGATATAAAAGAGGATAGGATAGGGTAGAGGATAGGATAGAGGATAGGATAGAGGATCGGATAGGATAGGATCGAGGATAGGATAGGATAGAGGATATAATAGGATTGAGGAAAGGATAGGATAGAGGATAGGATAGGATAGAGGATAGGATAGGATAGAGTATACTATTGAGGATTGGATATGATAGAGGATAGGATAGAGGATAGGATAGGAAAGAGGATCGGATAGAGGATAGGATAGAGGATAGGATAGGAAAGAGGATCGGATAGAGGATAGGATAGAGGATAGGATAGGATAGAGGATAGGATAGGATAGAGGATAGGATAGGAAAGAGGGTAGGATAGGATAGAGGATAGGATAGGATAGAGGATAGGATAGGATAGAGGATAGGATAGCATAGAGGATAGGATAGGATAGAGGATAGGATAGGATAGAGGATAGGATAGGATAGAGGATCTGATAGAGGATAGGATAGGATGGAGGATAGGATAGGATAGAGGATAGGATAGGTAATTGGATAGGATAAGGTAGAGGATAGTATAGGATAGAGGATAGGATAGGTAATTGGATAGGATAAGGTAGAGGATAGTATAGGATAGAGGATAGGATAGGGTAGGATAAAGGATAGGATAGGATAGAGGATGGGATAGGATAGGATAGAGGATAGGATAGGATAGAGGATAGGATAGAGGATAGGAAAGAGGATAGGAAAGAGTGTAGGATAGGATAGAGGATAGGATAGGATAGAGGATCTGATAGAGGATAGGATAGGATGGAGGATAGGATAGGATAGAGGATAGGATAGGATAGAGGATCTGATAGAGGATAGGATAGGATAGAGGATAGGATAGGATAGAGGATCTGATAGAGGATAGGATAGGATGGAGGATAGAATAGGATAGAGGATAGGATAGGATAGAGGATCTGATAGGATAAAGGATAGGATAGGATAGAGGATAGGATAGGATAGGATAGGATAGGATAGGATAGAGGATAGGATAGGATAGTGGATAGAATAGGATACAGGATAGGATAGGATAGAGGATAGGATAGGATAGATGATAGGATAGGATAGAGGATCGGATAGAGGATACGATAGGATAGAGGATAGGATAGGATAGAGGATAGGATATAATAGAGGATAGGATATGGTAGAGGATAGGATAGGATAGAGGATCGGATAGATCATAGGATAGGTTAGAGGATAGGATACGATAGAGGATAGGGTAGGATAGAGGATAGGATAGGATAGAGGATAGTATAGGATAGAGGATAGGATAGGATAGAGGATAGGATAGGATAGAGGGTATGATAGGATAGAGGATAGGATAGAGGATAGGATAGGATAGAGGATAGGATAGGATAGAGGATAGGATAGGATAGAGGATAGAATAGGATAGAGGATAGGATAGGATAGAGGATCTGATAGAAGATAGGATAGGATGGAGGATAGGATAGGATAGAGGATAGGATAGGTAATTGGATAGGATAAGGTAGAGGATAGTATAGGATAGAGGATAGGATAGGATAGGATAAAGGATAGGATAGGATAGAGGATGGGATAGGATAGGATAGAGGATAGGATAGTATAGAGGATAGGATAGAGGATAGGATAGAGGATAGGATAGAGGATAGGATAGAGGATAGGATAGAGGATAGGATAGGTTAGAGGATAGGATAGGATAGAGGATAGGATATGATAGAGGATAGGATAGGAAAGAGGGTAGGATAGGATAGAGGATAGGATAGGATAGAGGATCTGATAGAGGATAGGATAGGATGGAGGATAGGATAGGATAGAGGATAGGATAGGATAGAGGATCTGATAGAGGATAGGATAGGATGGAGGATAGGATAGGATAGAGGTTAGGGTTGGATAGAGGATAGGATAGGATAGAGGATAGGATAGGATAGAGGATATGATAGGATAGAGGATAGGATAGGATAGAGGATAGGATATGATAGAGGATAGGATAGGATAGAGGATAGGATACGATAGAGGATAGGATAGAGGATAGGATAGAGGATAGGATAGAGGATAGGTTAAGATAGAGGATAGGATAGGATAGAGGATATGATAGGATAGATGATCGGATAGAGGATAGGATAGGATAGAGGATAGGATAGGAAAGAGGGTAGGATAGGATAGAAGATAGGATAGGATAGAGGATAGGATAAGATAGAGGATCTGATAGAGGATAGGATAGGATGGAGGATAGGATAGGATAGAGGATAGGATAGGATAGAGGTTAGTATAGGATAGAGGATAGGATAGAATAGAGGATAGGATAGGATAAAGGATAGGATAGGATAGAGGATAGGATAGGATAGGATAGAGGATAGGATAGGATAGAGGATAATATAGGATAGAGGATAGGATAGGATAGAGGATAGGATAGGATAGAGGATAGGATAGGATAGAGGATAGGATAGAATAGAGGATAGGATTGGATAGAGGATAGGATAGAGGATAGGATAGAGGATAGGATAGGTAATTGGATAGGATAGAGGATAGGATAAGGTAGAGGATAGTATAGGATAGAGGATAGGATAGGATAGACGATAGGATAGGATAGAGGATAGGATAGGAAAAAGGATAGGATAGAATAGGATAGAGGATAGGATAGGATAGAGGATAGGATAGGATAGAGGATAGGATAGGATAGAGGATAGGATAGGATAGATCATAGGATAGGATAGAGGATAGGATAGGATAGAGGATAGGATGGGATAGAGGATAGGATTGGATAGAGGATAGGCTAGAGGATAGGATAGGATAGAGGATAGGATAGGATAGAGGGTAGAGTAGGATAGAGGATAGGATAGCATAGAGGATAGGATTGGATAGAGGATAGGATAGAGGATAGGATAGAGGGTAGGATAGAGGATAGGATAGGATAGAGGATAGGATAGGATAGAGGATAGGATAGGATAGAGGATAGGATAGGATAGGATAGGATAGAGGATAGGATAGGATACGATAGAGGATAGGATAGAGAATCGGATAGAGGATAGGATAGGATAGAGGATCGGATAGAAGATAGGATAGGATAGAGGATAGGATAGGATAGAGGGTAGAGTAGGATAGAGGATAGGATAGCATAGAGGATAGGATTGGATAGAGGATAGGATAGAGGATAGGATAGAGGATAGGATAGAGGATAGGCTAGGATAGAGGATAGGATAGGATAGAGGATAGGATAGGATAGAGGATAGGATAGGATAGAGGATAGGATAGGATAGAGGATAGAATAGGATAGAGGATAGGATAGGATAGAGGGTAGGATAGGATAGAGGATAGGATAGGATAGAGGATAGGATAGGATAGAGGATAGGATAGGATAGAGGATAGGATAGGAAAGAGGGTAGGATAGGATAGAGGATAGGATAGGAAAGAGGGTAGGATAGGATAGAGGATAGGATAGGATAGAGGATAGGATAGTGGATAGGATAGGATAGAGGATAGGATAGGATAGAGGATAGGATAGGATAGAGGATAGAATAGGATAGAGGATAGGATAGGATAGAGGATCTGATAGAGGATAGGATAGGATGGAGGATAGGATAGGATAGAGGATAGGATAGGATAGAGGATAGGATAGAGGATAGGATAGGATAGAGGATAGGATAGGATAGAGGGTAGGATAGGATAGAGGATAGGATAGGATAGAGGATAGGATAGGATAGAGGATAGGATAGGAAAGAGGGTAGGATAGGATAGAGGATAGGATAGGAAAGAGGGTAGGATAGGATAGAGGATAGGATAGGATAGAGGATAGGATAGAGGATAGGATAGGATAGAGGATAGGATAGGATAGAGGATAGGATAGGATAGAGGATAGAATAGGATAGAGGATAGGATAGGATAGAGGATCTGATAGAGGATAGGATAGGATGGAGGATAGGATAGGATAGAGGATAGGATAGGATAGAGGATAGTATAGGAAAGAGGATAGCATAGGATAGAGGATAGGATAGGATAGAGGGTAGGATAGGATAGAGGATAGGATAGGATAGAGGATAGGATAGGATAGAGGATAGGATAGGATAGAGGATAGAATAGGATAGAGGATAGGATAGGATAGAGTATACTATAGAGGATTGGATATGATAGAGGATAGGATAGAGGATAGGATAGGATAGAGGATCGGATAGAGGATAGGATAGGATAGAGGATAGGATAGGATAGAGGTTCGGATAGAGGATAGGATAGGATAGAGGATAGGATGGGATAGAGGATAGGATAGGATAGAGGATAGTATAGGATAGAGGATAGGATAGGATAGAGGATAGGATAGGATAGAGGATAGGATAGGATAGAGGATGGGATAGGATAGGATAGAGGATAGGATAGGATAGAGGTTAGGGTTGGATAGAGGATAGGATAGGATAGAGGATAGGATAGGATAGAGGGTAGGATAGGATAGTGGATAGGATAGGATAGAGGATAGGATACGATAGAGGATAGGATAGGATAGAGGATAGGATAGGATAGAGGATAGAATAGGATAGAGGATAGGATAGGATAGAGGATAGGATAGGATAGAGGATAGGATAGGATAGAGGATAGGATAGGATAGAGGATAGGATAGGATAGAGGATAGGATAGGATAGAGGATAGGATAGGATAGAGGATAGGATAGGATAGAGGATAGGATAGGATAGAGGATAGGATAGGATAGAGGATAGGATAGGATAAGATAGAGGATAGGATAGGATAGAGGATATAATAGGATTGAGGTAAGGATAGGATAGATGATAGGATAGGATAGAGGATCGGATAGAGGATAGGATAGGATAGAGGATAGGATAGGATAGAGGATAGGATATAATAGAGGATAGGATAGGGTAGAGGATAGGATAGAGGATAGGATAGAGGATCGGATAGGATAGGATAGAGGATAGGATAGGATAGAGGATATAGTAGGATTGAGGAAAGGATAGGATAGAGGATAGGATAGGATAGAGGATAGGATAGGATAGAGTATACTATAGAGGATTGGATATGATAGAGGATAGGATAGAGGATAGGATAGGAAAGAGGATCGGAGAGAGGATAGGACAGGATAGAGGATAGGATAGGATAGAGGATCGGATAGAGTATAGGATAGGATAGAGGATAGGATAGGATAGAGGATAGGATAGGATAGAGGATAGGATAGGATAGAGGATAGGATAGGATAAAGGATAGGATAGGAAAGAGGGTAGGATAGGATAGAGGATAGGATAGGAAAGAGGGTAGGATAGGATAGAGGATAGGATAGGATAGAGGATAGGATAGGATAGAGGATAGGATAGGATAGAGTATACTATAGAGGATTGGATATGATAGAGGATAGGATAGAGGATAGGATAGGAAAGAGGATCGGATAGAGGATAGGATAGGAAAAAGGATAGGATAGGATAGAGGATAGGATAGGATAGGATAGAGGATAGGATAGAGGATCGGATAGGATAGGATAGAGGATAGGATAGGATAGACGATAGGATAGAGGATAGGATAGAGGATCGGATAGATGATAGGATAGGATAGAGGATCGGATAGAGGATAGGATAGGATAGAGGATAGGATAGGATAGAGGATAGGATATAATAGAGGATAGGATAGGGTAGAGGATAGGATAGAGGATCGGATAGGATAGGATAGAGGATAGGATAGGATAGAGGATATAATAGGATTGAGGAAAGGATAGGATAGAGAATAGGATAGGATAGAGGATAGGATAGGATAGAGGATAGGATAGGATAGAGGATAGGATAGGATAGAGGATAGGATAGGATAGAGGATAGGATAGGATAGAGGATAGGATAGGATAGAGGATAGGATAGGATAGATGATAGGATAGGATAGAGGATAGGATAGGATAGAGGATAGGATAGGATAGAGGATAGGATAGGATAGAGGATAGGATAGGATAGAGGATAGGATAGGATAGAGGATAGGATAGGATAAGATAGAGGATAGGATAGGATAGAGGATATAATAGGATTGAGGAAAGGATAGGATAGGATAGAGGATAGTATAGGATAGAGGATAGTATAGGATAGAGGATAGGATAGGATAGAGGATAGGATAGGATAAAGGATAGGATAGGAAAGAGGGTAGGATAGGATAGAGGATAGGGTAGAGGATAGGATAGGATAGAGGATGGAATAGTATAGAGGATAGGATAGGATAGAGGATCTGATAGAGGATAGGATAGGATAGAGGATAGGATAGGATAGAGGATAGTATAGGAAAGAGGATAGGATAGGATAGAGGATAGGATAGGATAGAGGGTAGGATAGGATAGAGGATAGGATAGGATAGAGGATAGGATAGGATGGTGGATAGGATAGGATATAGGATAGAATAGGATAGAGGATAGGATAGGATAGAGGATCTGATAGAGGATAGGATAGGATGGAGGATAGGATAGGATAGAGGATAGGATAGGATAGAGGATAGAATAGGATAGAGGATAGGATAGGATAGAGGAAAGGATAGGATAGAGGGTAGGATAGGATAGAGGATAGGATAGGATAGAGGATAGGATAGGATAGAGGATAGGATAGAGGATAGGATAAAGGATAGGATAGGATAGAGGATAGGATAGGATAGAGGATAGGATAGAGGATAGGATAGAGGATAGGATAGGATAGAGGATAGGATAGAGGATAGGATAGAGGATAGGATAGGATAGAGGATAGGATAGGATGGAGGATAGGATAGGATAGAGGATAGGATAGAGGATAGGATAGGATAGAGGATAGGATAGGATAGAGGATAGGATAGGATAGAGGATAGGATGGGATAGAGGATAGGATAGGATAGACGATAGATTAGGATAGAGGATAGGATAAGATAGAGGATAGGATAGGATAGAGGATAGGACAGGATAGGATAGAGGATAGGATAGGATAGAGGATATGATAGGATTGAGGAAAGGATAGGATAGAGGATAGGATAGGATAGAGGATAGGATAGGATAGAGGATCGGATAGAGGATAGGATAGGATAGAGGATAGGATAGGATAGAGGATCGGATAGAGGATAGGATAGGATAGAGGATAGGATAGGATAGAGGATAGGATAGGATAGAGGATAGGATAGGATAGAGGATAGGATAGGATAGAGGATAGGATAGGATAGAGGATAGGATAGGATAGAGGATAGGATAGGATAGAGGATAGGATAGGATAGAGGATAGGATAGGATAGAGGATAGGATAGGATAGAGGATAGGATAGGATAGAGGATAGGATAGGATAGAGGATAGGATAGGATAGAGGATAGGATAGGATAGAGGATAGGATAGGATAAGATAGAGGATAGGATAGGATAGAGGATATAATAGGATTGAGGAAAGGATAGGATAGATGATAGGATAGGATAGAGGATCGGATAGAGGATAGGATAGGATAGAGGATAGGATAGGATAGAGGATAGGATATAATAGAGGATAGGATAGGGTAGAGGATAGGATAGAGGATAAGATAGAGGATCGGATAGGATAGGATAGAGGATAGGATAGGATAGAGGATATAATAGGATTGAGGAAAGGATAGGATAGAGGATAGGATAGGATAGAGGATAGGATAGGATAGAGTATACTATAGAGGATTGGATATGATAGAGGATAGGATAGAGGATAGGATAGGAAAGAGGATCGGATAGAGGATAGGATAGGATAGAGGATAGGATAGGATAGAGGATCGGATAGAGTATAGGATAGGATAGAGGATAGGATAGGATAGAGGATAGGATAGGATAGAGGATAGGATAGGATAGAGGATAGGATAGGATAAAGGATAGGATAGGAAAGAGGGTAGGATAGGATAGAGGATAGGATAGGAAAGAGGGTAGGATAGGATAGAGGATAGGATAGGATAGAGGATAGGTATAGAGGATAGGGTAGAGGATAGGATAGGATAGAGGATGGAATTTGATAGAGGATAGGATAGGATAGAGGATCTGATAGAGGATAGGATAGGATGGAGGATATAATAGGATTGAGGAAAGGATAGGATAGAGGATAGGATAGGATAGAGGATAGGATAGGATAGAGTATACTATAGAGGATTGGATATGATAGAGGATAGGATAGAGGATAGGATAGGAAAAATGATCGGATAGAGGATAGGATAGGAAAAAGGATAGGATAGGATACAGGATAGGATAGGATAGGATAGAGGATAGGATAGAGGATCGGATAGGATAGGATAGAGGATAGGATAGGATAGACGATAGGATAGAGGATAGGATAGAGGATCGGATAGATGATAGGATAGGATAGAGGATCGGATAGAGGATAGGATAGGATAGAGGATAGGATAGGATAGAGGATCGGATAGGATAGGATAGAGGATAGGATAGGATAGAGGATATAATAGGATTGAGGAAAGGATAGGGTAGAGGATAGGATAGGATAGAGGATAGGATAGGATAGAGGATAGGATAGGATAGAGGATAGGATAGGATAGAGGATAGGATAGGATAGAGGATAGGATAGGATAGAGGATAGGATAGGATAGAGGATAGGATAGGATAGAGGATAGGATAGGATAGAGGATAGGATAGGATAGAGGATAGGATAGGATAGAGGATAGGATAGGATAGAGGATAGGATAGGATAAGATAGAGGATAGGATAGGATAGAGGATATAATAGGATTGAGGAAAGGATAGGATAGGATAGAGGATAGTATAGGATAGAGGATAGGATAGGATAGAGGATAGGATAGGATAAAGGATAGGATAGGAAAGAGGGTAGGATAGGATAGAGGATAGGATAGGAAAGAGGGTAGGATAGGATAGAGGATAGGATAGGATAGAGGATAGGATAGAGGATAGGGTAGAGGATAGGATAGGATAGAGGATGGAATAGGATAGAGGATAGGATAGGATAGAGGATCTGATAGAGGATAGGATAGGATAGAGGATAGGATAGGATAGAGGATAGTATAGGAAAGAGGATAGGATAGGATAGAGGATAGGATAGGATAGAGGGTAGGATAGGATAGAGGATAGGATAGGATAGAGGATAGGATAGGATAGTGGATAGGATAGGATAGAGGATAGAATAGGATAGAGGATAGGATAGGATAGAGGATCTGATAGAGGATAGGATAGGATGGAGGATAGGATAGGATAGAGGATAGGATAGGATAGAGGATAGTATAGGATAGAGGATAGGATAGGATAGAGGATAGGATAGGATAGAGGATAGGATAGGATAAAGGATAGGATAGGAAAGAGGGTAGGATAGGATAGAGGATAGGATAGGAAAGAGGGTAGGATAGGATAGAGGATAGGATAGGATAGAGGATAGGATAGAGGATAGGGTAGAGGATAGGATAGGATAGAGGATGGAATAGGATAGAGGATAGGATAGGATAGAGGATAGGATATAATAGAGGATAGGCTAGGGTAGAGGATAGGATAGAGGATAGGATAGAGGATCGGATAGGATAGGATAGAGGATAGGATAGGATAGAGGATATAATAGGATTGAGGAAAGGATAGGATAGAGGATAGGATAGGATAGAGGATAGGATAGGATAGAGGATAGGATAGGATAGAGGATAGGATAGGATAGAGGATAGGATAGGATAGAGGATAGGATAGGATAGAGGATAGGATAGGATAGAGGATAAAATAGGATAGAGGATAGGATAGGATAGAGGATAGGATAGGATAGAGGATAGGATAGGATAGAGGATAGGATAGGATAGAGGATAGGATAGGATAGAGGATAGGATAGGATAAGATAGAGGATAGGATAGGATAGAGGATATAATAGGATTGAGGAAAGGATAGGATAGGATAGAGGATAGTATAGGATAGAGGATAGTATAGGATAGAGGATAGGATAGGATAGAGGATAGGATAGGATAAAGGATAGGATAGGAAAGATGGTAGGATAGGATAGAGGGTAGGATAGGAAAGAGGGTAGGATAGGATAGAGGATAGGATAGGATAGAGGATAGGATAGAGGATAGGGTAGAGGATAGGATAGGATAGAGGATGGAATAGGATAGAGGATAGGATAGGATAGAGGATCTGATAGAGGATAGGATAGGATAGAGGATAGGATAGGATAGAGGATAGGATAGGATAGAGGATAGTATAGGATAGAGGATAGGATAGGATAGAGGAAAGGATAGGATAGAGGGTAGGATAGGATAGAGGATAGGATAGGATAGAGGATAGGATAGGATAGAGGATAGGATAGAGGATAGGATAGAGGATAGGATAGGATAGAGGATAGGATAGGATGGAGGATAGGATAGGATAGAGGATAGGATAGAGGATAGGATAGGATAGAGGATAGGATAGGATAGAGGATAGGATAGGATAGAGGATAGGATGGGATAGAGGATAGGATAGGATAGAGGATAGATTGGGATAGAGGATAGGATAAGATAGAGGATAGGATAGGATAGAGGATAGGACAGGATAGGATAGAGGTTAGGATAGGATAGAGGATATGATAGGATTGAGGAAAGGATAGGATAGAGGATAGGATAGGATAGAGGATAGGATAGGATAGAGGATCGGATAGAGGATAGGATAGGATAGAGGATAGGATAGGATAGAGGATCGGATAGAGGATAGGATAGGATAGAGGATAGGATAGGATAGAGGATAGGATAGGATAGAGGATAGGATAGGATAGAGGATAGGATAGGATAGAGGATAGGATAGGATAGAGGATAGGATAGGATAGAGGATAGGATAGGATAGAGGATAGGATAGGATAGAGGATAGGATAGGATAGAGGATAGGATAGGATAGAGGATAGGATAGGATAGAGGATAGGATAGGATAGAGGATAGGATAGGATAAGATAGAGGATAGGATAGGATAAGATAGAGGATAGGATAGGATAGAGGATATAATAGGATTGAGGAAAGGATAGGATAGATGATAGGATAGGATAGAGGATCGGATAGAGGATAGGATAGGATAGAGGATAGGATAGGATAGAGGATAGGATATAATAGAGGATAGGATAGGGTAGAGGATAGGATAGAGGATAAGGGCTCGGATAGGATAGGATAGAGGATAGGATAGGATAGAGGATATAATAGGATTGAGGAAAGGATAGGATAGAGGATAGGATAGGATAGAGGATAGGATAGGATAGAGTATACTATAGAGGATTGGATATGATAGAGGATAGGATAGAGGATAGGATAGGAAAGAGGATCGGATAGAGGATAGGATAGGATAGAGGATAGGATAGGATAGAGGATCGGATAGAGTATAGGATAGGATAGAGGATAGGATAGGATAGAGGATAGGATAGGATAGAGGATAGGATAGGATAGAGGATAGGATAGGATAAAGGATAGGATAGGAAAGAGGGTAGGATAGGATAGAGGATAGGATAGGAAAGAGGGTAGGGTAGGATAGAGGATAGGATAGGATAGAGGATAGGTATAGAGGATAGGGTAGAGGATAGGATAGGATAGAGGATGGAATAGGATAGAGGATAGGATAGGATAGAGGATCTGATAGAGGATAGGATAGGATGGAGGATATAATAGGATTGAGGAAAGGATAGGATAGAGGATAGGATAGGATAGAGGATAGGATAGGATAGAGTATACTATAGAGGATTGGATATGATAGAGGATAGGATAGAGGATAGGATAGGAAAGAGGATCGGATAGAGGATAGGATAGGAAAAAGGATAGGATAGGATAGAGGATAGGATAGGATAGGATAGAGGATAGGATAGAGGATCGGATAGGATAGGATAGAGGATAGGATAGGATAGACGATAGGATAGAGGATAGGATAGAGGATCGGATAGATGATAGGATAGGATAGAGGATCGGATAGAGGATAGGATAGGATAGAGGATAGGATAGGATAGAGGATAGGATAGGATAGAGGATAGGATAGGATAGAGGATAGGATATAATAGAGGATAGGATAGGGTAGAGGATAGGATAGAGGATAGGATAGAGGATCGGATACGATAGGATAGAGGATAGGATAGGATAGAGGATATAATAGGATTGAGGAAAGGATAGGATAGAGGATACGATAGGATAGAGGATAGGATAGGATAGAGGATAGGATAGGATAGAGGATAGGATAGGATAGAGGATAGGATAGGATAGAGGATAGGATAGGATAGAGGATAGGATAGGATAGAGGATAGGATAGGATAGAGGATATAATAGGATTGAGGAAAGGATAGGATAGAGGATACGATAGGATAGAGGATAGGATAGGATAGAGGATAGGATAGGATAGAGGATATAATAGGATTGAGGAAAGGATAGGATAGAGGATACGATAGGATAGAGGATAGGATAGGATAGAGGATAGGATAGGATAGAGGATAGGATAGGATAGAGGATAGGATAGGATAGAGGATAGGATAGGATAGAGGATAGGATAGGATAGAGGATAGGATAGGATAGAGGATAGGATAGGATAGAGGATAGGATAGGATAGAGGATAGGATAGGATAGAGGATAGGATAGGATAGAGGATAGGATAGGATAGAGGATAGGATAGGATAAGATAGAGGATAGGATAGGATAGAGGATATAATAGGATTGAGGAAAGGATAGGATAGGATAGAGGATAGTATAGGATAGAGGATAGGATAGGATAGAGGATAGGATAGGATAAAGGATAGGATAGGAAAGAGGGTAGGATAGGATAGAGGATAGGATAGGAAAGAGGGTAGGATAGGATAGAGGATAGGATAGGATAGAGGATAGGATAGAGGATAGGGTAGAGCATAGGATAGGATAGAGGATGGAATAGGATAGAGGATAGGATAGGATAGAGGATCTGATAGAGGATAGGATAGGATAGAGGATAGGATAGGATAGAGGATAGTATAGGAAAGAGGATAGGATAGGATAGAGGATAGGATAGGATAGAGGGTAGGATAGGATAGAGGATAGGATAGGATAGAGGATAGGATAGGATAGTGGATAGGATAGGATAGAGGATAGAATAGGATAGAGGATAGGATAGGATAGAGGATCTGATAGAGGATAGGATAGGATGGAGGATAGGATAGGATAGAGGATAGGATAGGATAGAGGATAGTATAGGATAGAGGATAGGATAGGATAGAGGAAAGGATAGGATAGAGGGTAGGATAGGATAGAGGATAGGATAGGATAGAGGATAGGATAGGATAGAGGATAGGATAGAGGATATGATAGAGGATAGGATAGGATAGAGGATAGGATAGGATGGAGGATAGGATAGGATAGAGGATAGGATAGAGGATAGGATAGGATAGAGGATAGGATAGGATAGAGGATAGGATAGGATAGAGGATAGGATGGGATAGAGGATAGGATAGGATAGAGGATAGATTAGGATAGAGGATAGGATAAGATAGAGGATAGGATAGGATAGAGGATAGGACAGGATAGGATAGAGGATAGGATAGGATAGAGGATATGATAGGATTGAGGAAAGGATAGGATAGAGGATAGGATAGGATAGAGGATAGGATAGGATAGAGGATCGGATAGAGGATACGATAGGATAGAGGATAGGATAGGATAGAGGATAGGATATAATAGAGGATAGGATATGGTAGAGGATAGGATAGGATAGAGAATCGGATAGATCATAGGATAGGATAGAGGATAGGATAGGATAGAGGATAGGATAGGATGGAGGATAGGATAGGATAGAGGATAGGATAGGATAGAGGATAGTATAGGATAGAGGATAGGATAGGATAGAGGATAGGATAGGATAGAGGGTAGGATAGGATAGAGGATAGGATAGAGGATAGGATAGGATAGAAGATAGGATAGGATAGAGGATAGGATAGGATAGAGGATAGGATAGGATAGAGGATAGGATAGGATAGTGGATAGGATAGGATAGAGGATAGAATAGGATAGAGGATAGAATAGGATAGAGGATCTGATAGAGGATAGGCTAGGATGGAGGATAGGATAGGATAGAGGATAGGATAGGATAGAGGATAGTATAGGAAAGAGGATAGGATAGGATAGAGGATAGGATAGGATAGAGGGTAGGATAGGATAGAGGATAGGAAAGGATAGAGGATAGGATAGGATAGAGGATAGGATAGGATAGAGGATAGAATAGGATAGAGGATAGGATAGGATAGAGGATCTGATAGAGGATAGGATAGGATGGAGGATAGGATAGGATAGAGTATAGGATAGGATAGAGGATAGTATAGGATAGAGGATAGGATAGGATAGAGGAAAGGATAGGATAGAGGGTAGGATAGGATAGAGGATAGGATAGGATAGAGGATAGGATAGGATAAGATAGAGGATAGGATAGGATAGAGGATATAATAGGATTGAGGAAAGGATAGGATAGGATAGAGGATAGTATAGGATAGAGGATAGGATAGGATACAGGATAGGATAGGATAAAGGATAGGATAGGAAAGAGGGTAGGATAGGATAGAGGATAGGATAGGAAAGAGGGTAGGATAGGATAGAGGATAGGATAGGATAGAGGATAGGATAGAGGATAGGGTAGAGGATAGGATATGATAGAGGATGGAATAGGATAGAGGATAGGATAGGATAGAGGATCTGATAGAGGATAGGATAGGATAGAGGATAGGATAGGATAGAGGATAGTATAGGAAAGAGGATAGGATAGGATAGAGGATAGGATAGGAGAGAGGGTAGGATAGGATAGAGGATAGGATTGGATAGAGGATACGATAGGATAGTGGATAGGATAGGATAGAGGATAGAATAGGATAGAGGATAGGATAGGATAGAGGATATAATAGGATTGAGGAAAGGATAGGATAGAGGATAGGATAGGATAGAGGATAGGATAGGATAGAGGATCGGATAGAGGATACGATAGGATAGAGGATAGGATAGGATAGAGGATAGGATATAATAGAGGATAGGATATGGTAGAGGATAGGATAGGATAGAGAATCGGATAGATCATAGGATAGGATAGAGGATAGGATAGGATAGAGGATAGGATAGGATGGAGGATAGGATAGGATAGAGGATAGGATAGGATAGAGGATAGTATAGGAAAGAGGATAGGATAGGATAGAGGATAGGATAGGAGAGAGGGTAGGATAGGATAGAGGATAGGATAGGATAGAGGATAGTATAGGATAGAGGATAGGATAGGATAGAGGATAGGATAGGATAGAGGGTACGATAGGATAGAGGATAGGATAGGATAGAGGATAGGATAGGATAGAGGATAGGATGGGGGATAGGATAGGATAGAGGATAGGATAGGTAATTAGATAGGATAGAGGATAGGATAGGATAGAGGATAGGATAGGAAAAAGGATAGGATAGGATAGAGGATAGGATAGGATAGGATAGAGGATAGGATAGAGGATCGGATAGATGATAGGATAGGATAGAGTATACTATAGAGGATTGGATATGATAGAGGATAGGATAGAGGATAGGATAGGAAAGAGGATCGGATAGAGGATAGGATAGGAAAAAGGATAGGATAGGATAGAGGATAGGATAGGATAGGATAGAGGATAGGATAGAGGATAGGTTAAGATAGAGGATAGGATAGGATAGAGGATATGATAGGATAGATGATCGGATAGAGGATAGGATAGGATAGAGGATAGGATAGGAAAGAGGGTAGGATAGGATGGAAGATAGGATAGGATAGAGGACAGGATAGGATAGAGGATAGGATAGGTAATTGGATAGGATAAGGTAGAGGATAGTATAGGATAGAGGATAGGATAGGATAGACGATAGGATAGGATAGAGGATAGGATAGGAAAAAGGATAGGATAGAATAGGATAGAGGATAGGATAGGATAGAGGATAGGATAGAATAGAGGATAGGATTGGATAGAGGATAGGATAGGATAGAGGATAGGATAGGATAGAGGATAGGATAGGATAGAGGATAGGATAGGATAGAGGATAGAATAGGATAGAGGATAGGATAGAGGATAGGATAGAGGATAGGATAGGATAGAGGATAGGATAGGATAGAGGATAGGATGGGATAGAGGATAGGATAGGATAGAGGATAGGATAGAGGATAGGATAGGATAGAGGATAGGATAGGATAGAGGATAGGATAGGATAGAGGATAGGATAGGATAGAGGATAGGATAGGATAGAGGATATGATAGGATAGATGATCGGATAGAGGATAGGATAGGATAGAGGATAGGATAGGATAGAGGATAGGATAGGAAAGAGGATAGGATTGGATAGAGGATAGGATAGAGGATAGGATAGGATAGAGGATAGGATAGGATAGAGGATAGGATAGGATAGAGGATATAATAGGATTGAGGAAAGGATAGGATAGACGATAGGATAGGATAGAGGATAGGATAGGATAGAGGATAGGATAGGATAGAGGATACGATAGGAAAGAGGGTAGGATAGGATAAGGTAGAGGATAGGATAGGATAGAGGATATAATAGGATAGAGGATAGGATAGTATAGAGGATAGGATAGGAAAGAGGATAGGATAGGATAGAGGATAGGATAGGATAGAGGATAGTATAGGATAGAGGATAGGATAGAATAGAGGATAGGATAGGATAAAGGATAGGTTAGGATAGAGGATAGGATAGGATAGGATAGAGGATAGGATAGAGGGTATAATAGAGGATAGGATAGGATAGAGGAAAGGATAGGATAGAGGATAGGATAAGGTAGAGGATAGTATAGGATACAGGATAGGATAGGATAGACGATAGGATAGGATAGAGGATAGGATAGGAAAAAGGATAGGATAGAATAGGATAGAGGATAGGATAGGATAGAGGATAGGATAGAATAGAGGATAGGATAGGATAGAGGATAGGATAGAGGATAGGATAGAGGATAGGATAGAGGACAGGATAGGATAGAGCATAGGATAGGATAGAGGTTAGTATAGGATAGAGGATAGGATAGAATAGAGGATAGGATAGGATAAAGGATAGGATAGGATAGAGGATAGGATAGGATAGGATAGAGGATAGGATAGGATAGAGGATAATATAGGATAGAGGATAGGATAGGATAGAGGATAGGATAGGATAGAGGATAGGATAGGATAGAGGATAGGATAGGATAGAGGATATAATAGGATTGAGGAAAGGATAGGATAGAGGATAGGATAGGATAGAGGATAGGATAGGATAGAGGATAGGATAGGATAGAGGATAGGATAGGATAGAGGATACGATAGGAAAGAGGGTAGGATAGGATAAGGTAGAGGATAGGATAGGATAGAGGATATAATAGGATAGAGGATAGGATAGGATAGAGGATAGGATAGGAAAGAGGATAGGATAGGATAGAGGATAGGATAGGATAGAGGATAGTATAGGATAGAGGATAGGATAGAATAGAGGATAGGATAGGATAAAGGATAGGATAGGATAGAGGATAGGATAGGATAGGATAGAGGATAGGATAGGATAGGATAGAGGATAGGATAGGATAGAAAATAGGATAGAGGGTAGGATAGAGGATAGGATAGGATAGAGGATCGGATAGAGGATTGGATAGGATAGAGGATAGGATAGGATAGAGGAAAGGATAGGATAGAGGATAGGATAGGTAATTGGATAGGATAGAGGATAGGATAGGATAGACGATAGGATAGGATAGAGGATAGGATAGGAAAAAGGATAGGATAGAATAGGATAGAGGATAGGATAGAGGATAGGATAGAGGATAGGATAGAGGATAGGATAGGATAGAGGATAGGATAGGATAGATGATAGGATAGGATAGAGGATAGGATGGGATAGAGGATAGGATAGGATAGAGGATAGGATAGAGGATAGGATAGGATAGAGGATAGGATAGGATAGAGGATAGGATAGGATAGAGGATAGGATAGGATAGAGGATAGGATAGGATAGAGGATAGGATAGGATAGAGGATAGGATAGGATAGAGGATAGGATAGGATAGAGGATAGGATAGGATAGAGGATAGGATAGGATAGAGGATAGGATAGGATAGAGGATATGATAGGATAGATGATCGGATAGAGGATAGGATAGGATAGAGGATAGGATAGGAAAGAGGGTAGGATAGGATAGAAGATAGGATAGGATAGAGGAAAGGATAGGATAGAGGATAGGATAGGTAATTGGATAGGATAGAGGATAGGATAAGGTAGAGGATAGTATAGGATAGAGGATAGGATAGGATAGACGATAGGATAGGATAGAGGATAGGATAGGAAAAAGGATAGGATAGAATAGGATAGAGGATAGGATAGGATAGAGGATAGGATAGAATAGAGGATAGGATTGGATAGAGGATAGGATAGAGGATAGGATAGGATAGAGGATAGGATAGGATAGAGGATAGGATAGGATAGAGGATAGGATAGGATAGAGGATATAATAGGATTGAGGAAAGGATAGGATAGAGGATAGGATAGGATAGAGGATAGGATAGGATAGAGGATAGGATAGGATAGAGGATAGGATAGGATAGAGGATAGGATAGGATAGAGGATACGATAGGAAAGAGGGTAGGATAGGATAAGGTAGAGGATAGGATAGGATAGAGGATATAATAGGATAGAGGATAGGATAGTATAGAGGATAGGATAGGAAAGAGGATAGGATAGGATAGAGGATAGGATAGGATAGAGGATAGTATAGGATAGAGGATAGGATAGAATAGAGGATAGGATAGGATAAAGGATAGGATAGGATAGAGGATAGGATAGGATAGGATAGAGGATAGGATAGGATAGGATAGAGGATAGGATAGAGGGTAGGATAGAGGATAGGATAGGATAGAGGAAAGGATAGGATAGAGGATAGGATAAGGTAGAGGATAGTATAGGATAGAGGATAGGATAGGATAGACGATAGGATAGGATAGAGGATAGGATAGGAAAAAGGATAGGATAGAATAGGATAGAGGATAGGATAGGATAGAGGATAGGATAGAATAGAGGATAGGATAGGATAGAGGATAGGATAGAGGATAGGATAGAGGATAGGATAGAGGACAGGATAGGATAGAGCATAGGATAGGATAGAGGTTAGTATAGGATAGAGGATAGGATAGAATAGAGGATAGGATAGGATAAAGGATAGGATAGGATAGAGGATAGGATAGGATAGGATAGAGGATAGGATAGGATAGAGGATAATATAGGATAGAGGATAGGATAGGATAGAGGATAGGATAGGATAGAGGATAGGATAGGATAGAGGATAGGATAGGATAGAGGATATAATAGGATTGAGGAAAGGATAGGATAGAGGATACGATAGGAAAGAGGGTAGGATAGGATAAGGTAGAGGATAGGATAGGTTAGAGGATATAATAGGATAGAGGATAGGATTGGATAGAGGATAGGATAGGAAAGAGGATAGGATAGGATAGAGGATAGGATAGGATAGAGGATAGTATAGGATAGAGGATAGGATAGAATAGAGGATAGGATAGGATAAAGGATAGGATAGGATAGAGGATAGGATAGGATAGGATAGAGGATAGGATAGGATAGGATAAAGGATAGGGTAGAGGATAGGATATGATAGAGGATGGAATAGGATAGAGGATAGGATAGGATAGAGGATCTGATAGAGGATAGGATAGGATAGAGGATAGGATAGGATAGAGGATAGTATAGGAAAGAGGATAGGATAGGATAGAGGATAGGATAGGAGAGAGGGTAGGATAGGATAGAGGATAGGATTGGATAGAGGATACGATAGGATAGTGGATAGGATAGGATAGAGGATAGAATAGGATAGAGGATAGGATAGGATAGAGGATATAATAGGATTGAGGAAAGGATAGGATAGAGGATAGGATAGGATAGAGGATAGGATAGGATAGAGGATCGGATAGAGGATACGATAGGATAGAGGATAGGATAGGATAGAGGATAGGATATAATAGAGGATAGGATATGGTAGAGGATAGGATAGGATAGAGAATCGGATAGATCATAGGATAGGATAGAGGATAGGATAGGATAGAGGATAGGATAGGATGGAGGATAGGATAGGATAGAGGATAGGATAGGATAGAGGATAGTATAGGAAAGAGGATAGGATAGGATAGAGGATAGGATAGGAGAGAGGGTAGGATAGGATAGAGGATAGGATAGGATAGAGGATAGTATAGGATAGAGGATAGGATAGGATAGAGGATAGGATAGGATAGAGGGTACGATAGGATAGAGGATAGGATAGGATAGAGGATAGGATAGGATAGAGGATAGGATGGGGGATAGGATAGGATAGAGGATAGGATAGGTAATTAGATAGGATAGAGGATAGGATAGGATAGAGGATAGGATAGGAAAAAGGATAGGATAGGATAGAGGATAGGATAGGATAGGATAGAGGATAGGATAGAGGATCGGATAGGATAGGATAGAGGATAAGATAGGATAGACGATAGGATAGAGGATAGGATAGAGGATCGGATAGATGATAGGATAGGATAGAGTATACTATAGAGGATTGGATATGATAGAGGATAGGATAGAGGATAGGATAGGAAAGAGGATCGGATAGAGGATAGGATAGGAAAAAGGATAGGATAGGATAGAGGAAAGGATAGGATAGAGGATAGGATAGGATAGAGGATAGGATAGGATAGAGGATAGGATAGGATAGAGGATACGATAGGAAAGAGGGTAGGATAGGATAAGGTAGAGGATAGGATAGGATAGAGGATATAATAGGATAGAGGATAGGATAGTATAGAGGATAGGATAGGAAAGAGGATAGGATAGGATAGAGGATAGGATAGGATAGAGGATAGTATAGGATAGAGGATAGGATAGAATAGAGGATAGGATAGGATAAAGGATAGGATAGGATAGAGGATAGGATAGGATAGGATAGAGGATAGGATAGGATAGGATAGAGGATAGGATAGAGGGTAGGATAGAGGATAGGATAGGATAGAGGAAAGGATAGGATAGAGGATAGGATAAGGTAGAGGATAGTATAGGATAGAGGATAGGATAGGATAGACGATAGGATAGGATAGAGGATAGGATAGGAAAAAGGATAGGATAGAATAGGATAGAGGATAGGATAGGATAGAGGATAGGATAGAATAGAGGATAGGATAGGATAGAGGATAGGATAGAGGATAGGATAGAGGATAGGATAGAGGACAGGATAGGATAGAGCATAGGATAGGATAGAGGTTAGTATAGGATAGAGGATAGGATAGAATAGAGGATAGGATAGGATAAAGGATAGGATAGGATAGAGGATAGGATAGGATAGGATAGAGGATAGGATAGGATAGAGGATAATATAGGATAGAGGATAGGATAGGATAGAGGATAGGATAGGATAGAGGATAGGATAGGATAGAGGATAGGATAGGATAGAGGATATAATAGGATTGAGGAAAGGATAGGATAGAGGATACGATAGGAAAGAGGGTAGGATAGGATAAGGTAGAGGATAGGATAGGTTAGAGGATATAATAGGATAGAGGATAGGATTGGATAGAGGATAGGATAGGAAAGAGGATAGGATAGGATAGAGGATAGGATAGGATAGAGGATAGTATAGGATAGAGGATAGGATAGAATAGAGGATAGGATAGGATAAAGGATAGGATAGGATAGAGGATAGGATAGGATAGGATAGAGGATAGGATAGGATAGGATAAAGGATAGGGTAGAGGATAGGATATGATAGAGGATGGAATAGGATAGAGGATAGGATAGGATAGAGGATCTGATAGAGGATAGGATAGGATAGAGGATAGGATAGGATAGAGGATAGTATAGGAAAGAGGATAGGATAGGATAGAGGATAGGATAGGAGAGAGGGTAGGATAGGATAGAGGATAGGATTGGATAGAGGATACGATAGGATAGTGGATAGGATAGGATAGAGGATAGAATAGGATAGAGGATAGGATAGGATAGAGGATATAATAGGATTGAGGAAAGGATAGGATAGAGGATAGGATAGGATAGAGGATAGGATAGGATAGAGGATCGGATAGAGGATACGATAGGATAGAGGATAGGATAGGATAGAGGATAGGATATAATAGAGGATAGGATATGGTAGAGGATAGGATAGGATAGAGAATCGGATAGATCATAGGATAGGATAGAGGATAGGATAGGATAGAGGATAGGATAGGATGGAGGATAGGATAGGATAGAGGATAGGATAGGATAGAGGATAGTATAGGAAAGAGGATAGGATAGGATAGAGGATAGGATAGGAGAGAGGGTAGGATAGGATAGAGGATAGGATAGGATAGAGGATAGTATAGGATAGAGGATAGGATAGGATAGAGGATAGGATAGGATAGAGGGTACGATAGGATAGAGGATAGGATAGGATAGAGGATAGGATAGGATAGAGGATAGGATGGGGGATAGGATAGGATAGAGGATAGGATAGGTAATTAGATAGGATAGAGGATAGGATAGGATAGAGGATAGGATAGGAAAAAGGATAGGATAGGATAGAGGATAGGATAGGATAGGATAGAGGATAGGATAGAGGATCGGATAGGATAGGATAGAGGATAAGATAGGATAGACGATAGGATAGAGGATAGGATAGAGGATCGGATAGATGATAGGATAGGATAGAGTATACTATAGAGGATTGGATATGATAGAGGATAGGATAGAGGATAGGATAGGAAAGAGGATCGGATAGAGGATAGGATAGGAAAAAGGATAGGATAGGATAGAGGATAGGATAGGATAGGATAGAGGATAGGATAGAGGATAGGTTAAGATAGAGGATAGGATAGGATAGAGGATATGATAGGATAGATGATCGGATAGAGGATAGGATAGGATAGAGGATAGGATAGGAAAGAGGGTAGGATAGGATAGAAGATAGGATAGGATAGAGGAAAGGATAGGATAGAGGATAGGATAGGTAATTGGATAGGATAGAGGATAGGATAAGGTAGAGGATAGTATAGGATAGAGGATAGGATAGGATAGACGATAGGATAGGATAGAGGATAGGATAGGAAAAAGGATAGGATAGAATAGGATAGAGGATAGGATAGGATAGAGGATAGGATAGAATAGAGGATAGGATTGGATAGAGGATAGGATAGAGGATAGGATAGGATAGAGGATAGGATAGGATAGAGGATAGGATAGGATAGAGGATAGGATAGGATAGAGGATAGGATAGGATAGAGGATAGAATAGGATAGAGGATAGGATAGAGGATAGGATAGAGGATAGGATAGGATAGAGGATAGGATAGGATAGAGGATAGGATGGGATAGAGGATAGGATAGGATAGAGGATAGGATAGAGGATAGGATAGGATAGAGGATAGGATAGGATAGAGGATAGGATAGGATAGAGGATATGATAGGATAGAGGATAGGATAGGATAGAGGATATGATAGGATAGATGATCGGATAGAGGATAGGATAGGATAGAGGATAGGATAGGAAAGAGGGTAGGATAGGATAGAAGATAGGATAGGATAGAGGAAAGGATAGGATAGAGGATAGGATAGGTAATTGGATAGGATAGAGGATAGGATAAGGTAGAGGATAGTATAGGATAGAGGATAGGATAGGATAGACGATAGGATAGGATAGAGGATAGGATAGGAAAAAGGATAGGATAGAATAGGATAGAGGATAGGATAGGATAGAGGATAGGATAGAATAGAGGATAGGATTGGATAGAGGATAGGATAGAGGATAGGATAGGATAGAGGATAGGATAGGATAGAGGATAGGATAGGATAGAGGATATAATAGGATTGAGGAAAGGATAGGATAGACGATAGGATAGGATAGAGGATAGGATAGGATAGAGGATAGGATAGGATAGAGGATACGATAGGAAAGAGGGTAGGATAGGATAAGGTAGAGGATAGGATAGGATAGAGGATATAATAGGATAGAGGATAGGATAGTATAGAGGATAGGATAGGAAAGAGGATAGGATAGGATAGAGGATAGGATAGGATAGAGGATAGTATAGGATAGAGGATAGGATAGAATAGAGGATAGGATAGGATAAAGGATAGGTTAGGATAGAGGATAGGATAGGATAGGATAGAGGATAGGATAGAGGGTATAATAGAGGATAGGATAGGATAGAGGAAAGGATAGGATAGAGGATAGGATAAGGTAGAGGATAGTATAGGATAGAGGATAGGATAGGATAGACGATAGGATAGGATAGAGGATAGGATAGGAAAAAGGATAGGATAGAATAGGATAGAGGATAGGATAGGATAGAGGATAGGATAGAATAGAGGATAGGATAGGATAGAGGATAGGATAGAGGATAGGATAGAGGATAGGATAGAGGACAGGATAGGATAGAGCATAGGATAGGATAGAGGTTAGTATAGGATAGAGGATAGGATAGAATAGAGGATAGGATAGGATAAAGGATAGGATAGGATAGAGGATAGGATAGGATAGGATAGAGGATAGGATAGGATAGAGGATAATATAGGATAGAGGATAGGATAGAGGATAGGATAGGATAGAGGATAGGATAGGATAGAGGATAGGATAGGATAGAGGATAGGATAGGATAGAGGATATAATAGGATTGAGGAAAGGATAGGATAGAGGATAGGATAGGATAGAGGATAGGATAGGATAGAGGATAGGATAGGATAGAGGATAGGATAGGATAGAGGATACGATAGGAAAGAGGGTAGGATAGGATAAGGTAGAGGATAGGATAGGATAGAGGATATAATAGGATAGAGGATAGGATAGGATAGAGGATAGGATAGGATAGAGGATAGGATAGAATAGAGGATAGGATTGGATAGAGGATAGGATAGAGGATAGGATAGGATAGAGGATAGGATAGGATAGAGGATATAATAGGATTGAGGAAAGGATAGGATAGACGATAGGATAGGATAGAGGATAGGATAGGATAGAGGATAGGATAGGATAGAGGATAGGATAGGATAGAGGATACGATAGGAAAGAGGGTAGGATAGGATAAGGTAGAGGATAGGATAGGATAGAGGATATAATAGGATAGAGGATAGGATAGTATAGAGGATAGGATAGGAAAGAGGATAGGATAGGATAGAGGATAGGATAGGATAGAGGATAGTATAGGATAGAGGATAGGATAGAATAGAGGATAGGATAGGATAAAGGATAGGTTAGGATAGAGGATAGGATAGGATAGGATAGAGGATAGGATAGAGGGTATAATAGAGGATAGGATAGGATAGAGGAAAGGATAGGATAGAGGATAGGATAAGGTAGAGGATAGTATAGGATAGAGGATAGGATAGGATAGACGATAGGATAGGATAGAGGATAGGATAGGAAAAAGGATAGGATAGAATAGGATAGAGGATAGGATAGGATAGAGGATAGGATAGAATAGGATAGAGGATAGGATAGGATAGAGGATAGGATAGAATAGAGGATAGGATAGGATAGAGGATAGGATAGAGGATAGGATAGAGGATAGGATAGAGGACAGGATAGGATAGAGCATAGGATAGGATAGAGGTTAGTATAGGATAGAGGATAGGATAGAATAGAGGATAGGATAGGATAAAGGATAGGATAGGATAGAGGATAGGATAGGATAGGATAGAGGATAGGATAGGATAGAGGATAATATAGGATAGAGGATAGGATAGGATAGAGGATAGGATAGGATAGAGGATAGGATAGGATAGAGGATAGGATAGGATAGAGGATATAATAGGATTGAGGAAAGGATAGGATAGAGGATACGATAGGAAAGAGGGTAGGATAGGATAAGGTAGAGGATAGGATAGGTTAGAGGATATAATAGGATAGAGGATAGGATTGGATAGAGGATAGGATAGGAAAGAGGATAGGATAGGATAGAGGATAGGATAGGATAGAGGATAGTATAGGATAGAGGATAGGATAGAATAGAGGATAGGATAGGATAAAGGATAGGATAGGATAGAGGATAGGATAGGATAGGATAGAGGATAGGATAGGATAGGATAAAGGATAGGGTAGAGGATAGGATATGATAGAGGATGGAATAGGATAGAGGATAGGATAGGATAGAGGATCTGATAGAGGATAGGATAGGATAGAGGATAGGATAGGATAGAGGATAGTATAGGAAAGAGGATAGGATAGGATAGAGGATAGGATAGGAGAGAGGGTAGGATAGGATAGAGGATAGGATTGGATAGAGGATACGATAGGATAGTGGATAGGATAGGATAGAGGATAGAATAGGATAGAGGATAGGATAGGATAGAGGATATAATAGGATTGAGGAAAGGATAGGATAGAGGATAGGATAGGATAGAGGATAGGATAGGATAGAGGATCGGATAGAGGATACGATAGGATAGAGGATAGGATAGGATAGAGGATAGGATATAATAGAGGATAGGATATGGTAGAGGATAGGATAGGATAGAGAATCGGATAGATCATAGGATAGGATAGAGGATAGGATAGGATAGAGGATAGGATAGGATGGAGGATAGGATAGGATAGAGGATAGGATAGGATAGAGGATAGTATAGGAAAGAGGATAGGATAGGATAGAGGATAGGATAGGAGAGAGGGTAGGATAGGATAGAGGATAGGATAGGATAGAGGATAGTATAGGATAGAGGATAGGATAGGATAGAGGATAGGATAGGATAGAGGGTACGATAGGATAGAGGATAGGATAGGATAGAGGATAGGATAGGATAGAGGATAGGATGGGGGATAGGATAGGATAGAGGATAGGATAGGTAATTAGATAGGATAGAGGATAGGATAGGATAGAGGATAGGATAGGAAAAAGGATAGGATAGGATAGAGGATAGGATAGGATAGGATAGAGGATAGGATAGAGGATCGGATAGGATAGGATAGAGGATAAGATAGGATAGACGATAGGATAGAGGATAGGATAGAGGATCGGATAGATGATAGGATAGGATAGAGTATACTATAGAGGATTGGATATGATAGAGGATAGGATAGAGGATAGGATAGGAAAGAGGATCGGATAGAGGATAGGATAGGAAAAAGGATAGGATAGGATAGAGGATAGGATAGGATAGGATAGAGGATAGGATAGAGGATAGGTTAAGATAGAGGATAGGATAGGATAGAGGATATGATAGGATAGATGATCGGATAGAGGATAGGATAGGATAGAGGATAGGATAGGAAAGAGGGTAGGATAGGATAGAAGATAGGATAGGATAGAGGAAAGGATAGGATAGAGGATAGGATAGGTAATTGGATAGGATAGAGGATAGGATAAGGTAGAGGATAGTATAGGATAGAGGATAGGATAGGATAGACGATAGGATAGGATAGAGGATAGGATAGGAAAAAGGATAGGATAGAATAGGATAGAGGATAGGATAGGATAGAGGATAGGATAGAATAGAGGATAGGATTGGATAGAGGATAGGATAGAGGATAGGATAGGATAGAGGATAGGATAGGATAGAGGATAGGATAGGATAGAGGATAGGATAGGATAGAGGATAGGATAGGATAGAGGATAGAATAGGATAGAGGATAGGATAGAGGATAGGATAGAGGATAGGATAGGATAGAGGATAGGATAGGATAGAGGATAGGATGGGATAGAGGATAGGATAGGATAGAGGATAGGATAGAGGATAGGATAGGATAGAGGATAGGATAGGATAGAGGATAGGATAGGATAGAGGATAGGATAGGATAGAGGATAGGATAGGATAGAGGATATGATAGGATAGATGATCGGATAGAGGATAGGATAGGATAGAGGATAGGATAGGAAAGAGGGTAGGATAGGATAGAAGATAGGATAGGATAGAGGAAAGGATAGGATAGAGGATAGGATAGGTAATTGGATAGGATAGAGGATAGGATAAGGTAGAGGATAGTATAGGATAGAGGATAGGATAGGATAGACGATAGGATAGGATAGAGGATAGGATAGGAAAAAGGATAGGATAGAATAGGATAGAGGATAGGATAGGATAGAGGATAGGATAGAATAGAGGATAGGATTGGATAGAGGATAGGATAGAGGATAGGATAGGATAGAGGATAGGATAGGATAGAGGATAGGATAGGATAGAGGATATAATAGGATTGAGGAAAGGATAGGATAGACGATAGGATAGGATAGAGGATAGGATAGGATAGAGGATAGGATAGGATAGAGGATACGATAGGAAAGAGGGTAGGATAGGATAAGGTAGAGGATAGGATAGGATAGAGGATATAATAGGATAGAGGATAGGATAGTATAGAGGATAGGATAGGAAAGAGGATAGGATAGGATAGAGGATAGGATAGGATAGAGGATAGTATAGGATAGAGGATAGGATAGAATAGAGGATAGGATAGGATAAAGGATAGGTTAGGATAGAGGATAGGATAGGATAGGATAGAGGATAGGATAGAGGGTATAATAGAGGATAGGATAGGATAGAGGAAAGGATAGGATAGAGGATAGGATAAGGTAGAGGATAGTATAGGATAGAGGATAGGATAGGATAGACGATAGGATAGGATAGAGGATAGGATAGGAAAAAGGATAGGATAGAATAGGATAGAGGATAGGATAGGATAGAGGATAGGATAGAATAGAGGATAGGATAGGATAGAGGATAGGATAGAGGATAGGATAGAGGATAGGATAGAGGACAGGATAGGATAGAGCATAGGATAGGATAGAGGTTAGTATAGGATAGAGGATAGGATAGAATAGAGGATAGGATAGGATAAAGGATAGGATAGGATAGAGGATAGGATAGGATAGGATAGAGGATAGGATAGGATAGAGGATAATATAGGATAGAGGATAGGATAGAGGATAGGATAGGATAGAGGATAGGATAGGATAGAGGATAGGATAGGATAGAGGATAGGATAGGATAGAGGATATAATAGGATTGAGGAAAGGATAGGATAGAGGATAGGATAGGATAGAGGATAGGATAGGATAGAGGATAGGATAGGATAGAGGATAGGATAGGATAGAGGATACGATAGGAAAGAGGGTAGGATAGGATAAGGTAGAGGATAGGATAGGATAGAGGATATAATAGGATAGAGGATAGGATAGGATAGAGGATAGGATAGGATAGAGGATAGGATAGAATAGAGGATAGGATTGGATAGAGGATAGGATAGAGGATAGGATAGGATAGAGGATAGGATAGGATAGAGGATATAATAGGATTGAGGAAAGGATAGGATAGACGATAGGATAGGATAGAGGATAGGATAGGATAGAGGATAGGATAGGATAGAGGATAGGATAGGATAGAGGATACGATAGGAAAGAGGGTAGGATAGGATAAGGTAGAGGATAGGATAGGATAGAGGATATAATAGGATAGAGGATAGGATAGTATAGAGGATAGGATAGGAAAGAGGATAGGATAGGATAGAGGATAGGATAGGATAGAGGATAGTATAGGATAGAGGATAGGATAGAATAGAGGATAGGATAGGATAAAGGATAGGTTAGGATAGAGGATAGGATAGGATAGGATAGAGGATAGGATAGAGGGTATAATAGAGGATAGGATAGGATAGAGGAAAGGATAGGATAGAGGATAGGATAAGGTAGAGGATAGTATAGGATAGAGGATAGGATAGGATAGACGATAGGATAGGATAGAGGATAGGATAGGAAAAAGGATAGGATAGAATAGGATAGAGGATAGGATAGGATAGAGGATAGGATAGAATAGAGGATAGGATAGGATAGAGGATAGGATAGAGGATAGGATAGAGGATAGGATAGAGGACAGGATAGGATAGAGCATAGGATAGGATAGAGGTTAGTATAGGATAGAGGATAGGATAGAATAGAGGATAGGATAGGATAAAGGATAGGATAGGATAGAGGATAGGATAGGATAGGATAGAGGATAGGATAGGATAGAGGATAATATAGGATAGAGGATAGGATAGGATAGAGGATAGGATAGGATAGAGGATAGGATAGGATAGAGGATAGGATAGGATAGAGGATAGGATAGGATAGAGGATATAATAGGATTGAGGAAAGGATAGGATAGAGGATAGGATAGGATAGAGGATAGGATAGGATAGAGGATAGGATAGGATAGAGGATAGGATAGGATAGAGGATACGATAGGAAAGAGGGTAGGATAGGATAAGGTAGAGGATAGGATAGGATAGAGGATATAATAGGATAGAGGATAGGATAGGATAGAGGATAGGATAGGAAAGAGGATAGGATAGGATAGAGGATAGGATAGGATAGAGGATAGTATAGGATAGAGGATAGGATAGAATAGAGGATAGGATAGGATAAAGGATAGGATAGGATAGAGGATAGGATAGGATAGGATAGAGGATAGGATAGGATAGGATAGAGGATAGGATAGGATAGAAAATAGGATAGAGGGTAGGATAGAGGATAGGATAGGATAGAGGATCGGATAGAGGATTGGATAGGATAGAGGATAGGATAGGATAGAGGAAAGGATAGGATAGAGGATAGGATAGGTAATTGGATAGGATAGAGGATAGGATAGGATAGACGATAGGATAGGATAGAGGATAGGATAGGAAAAAGGATAGGATAGAATAGGATAGAGGATAGGATAGAGGATAGGATAGAGGATAGGATAGAGGATAGGATAGGATAGAGGATAGGATAGGATAGATGATAGGATAGGATAGAGGATAGGATGGGATAGAGGATAGGATAGGATAGAGGATAGGATAGAGGATAGGATAGGATAGAGGATAGGATAGGATAGAGGATAGGATAGGATAGAGGATAGGATAGGATAGAGGATAGGATAGGATAGAGGATAGGATAGGATAGAGGATAGGATAGGATAGAGGATAGGATAGGATAGAGGATAGTATAGGATAGAGGATAGGATAGAATAGAGGATAGGATAGGATAAAGGATAGGATAGGATAGAGGATAGGATAGGATAGGATAGAGGATAGGATAGGATAGGATAAAGGATAGGATAGGATAGAAAATAGGATAGAGGGTAGGATAGAGGATAGGATAGGATAGAGGATCGGATAGAGGATTGGATAGGATAGAGGATAGGATAGGATAGAGGAAAGGATAGGATAGAGGATAGGATAGGTAATTGGATAGGATAGAGGATAGGATAAGGTAGAGGATAGTATAGGATAGAGGATAGGATAGGATAGACGATAGGATAGGATAGAGGATAGGATAGGAAAAAGGATAGGATAGAATAGGATAGAGGATAGGATAGGATAGAGGATAGGATAGAATAGAGGATAGGATTGGATAGAGGATAGGATAGAGGATAGGATAGAGGATAGGATAGGATAGAGGATAGGATAGGATAGAGGATAGGATAGGATAGAGGATAGAGGATAGGATAGGATAGAGGATAGGATAGGATAGAGGATATGATAGGATAGAGGATAGGATAGGATAGAGGATAGGATAGGATAGAGGATAGGATAGGATAGAGGATAGGATGGGATAGAGGATAGGATAGGATAGAGGATAGGATAGAGGATAGGATAGGATAAAGGATAGGATAGGATAGAGGATACGATAGGAAAGAGGGTAGGATAGGATAGAGGATAGGATAGGATAGAGGATAGTATAGGATAGAGGATAGGATAGAATAGAGGATAGGATAGGATAAAGGATAGGATAGGATAGAGGATAGGATAGGATAGGATAGAGGATAGGATAGGATAGGATAGAGGATAGGATAGAGGGTAGGATAGAGGATAGGATAGGATAGAGGAAAGGATAGGATAGAGGATAGGATAAGGTAGAGGATAGTATAGGATAGAGGATAGGATAGGATAGACGATAGGATAGGATAGAGGATAGGATAGGAAAAAGGATAGGATAGAATAGGATAGAGGATAGGATAGGATAGAGGATAGGATAGAATAGAGGATAGGATAGGATAGAAGATAGGATAGGATAGAGGATAGGATAGGATAGGATAGAGGATAGGATAGGATAGGATAGAGGATAGGATAGGATAGAAAATAGGATAGAGGGTAGGATAGAGGATAGGATAGGATAGAGGATCGGATAGAGGATTGGATAGGATAGAGGATAGGATAGGATAGAGGAAAGGATAGGATAGAGGATAGGACAGGTAATTGGATAGGATAGAGGATAGGATAAGGTAGAGGATAGTATAGGATAGAGGATAGGATAGGATAGACGATAGGATAGGATAGAGGATAGGATAGGAAAAAGGATAGGATAGAATAGGATAGAGGATAGGATAGGATAGAGGATAGGATAGAATAGAGGATAGGATTGGATAGAGGATAGGATAGAGGATAGGATAGAGGATAGGATAGGATAGAGGATATGATAGGATAGAGGATAGGATAGGATAGAGGAGAGAGGATAGGATAGGATAGAGGATAGGATAGGATAGAGGATATGATAGGATAGAGGATAGGATAGGATAGAGGATAGGATAGGATAGAGGATAGGATAGGATAGAGGATAGGATGGGATAGAGGATAGGATAGGATAGAGGATAGGATAGAGGATAGGATAGGATAAAGGATAGGATAGGATAGAGGATACGATAGGAAAGAGGGTAGGATAGGATAGAGGATAGGATAGGATAGAGGATAGGATAGGATAGAGGATAGGATAGAATAGAGGATAAGATTGGATAGAGGATAGGATAGAGGATAGGATAGGATAGAGGATAGGATAGGATAGAGGATAGGATAGGATAGAGGATAGAGGATAGGATAGGATAGAGGATAGGATAGGATAGAGGATATGATAGGATAGAGGATAGGATAGGATAGAGGATAGGATAGGATAGACGATAGGATAGGATAGAGGATAGGATGGGATAGAGGATAGGATAGGATAGAGGATAGGATAGAGGATAGGATAGGATAAAGGATAGGATAGGATATAGGATACGATAGGAAAGAGGGTAGGATAGGATAGAAGATAGGATAGGATAGAGGATAGGATAAGATAGAGGATCTGATAGAGGATAGGATAGGAAGGAGGATTTGATAGGATAGAGCATAGGATAGGATAGAGGTTAGTATAGGATAGAGGATAGGATAGAATAGAGGATAGGATAGGATAAAGGATAGGATAGGATAGAGGATAGGATAGGATAGGATAGAGGATAGGACAGGATAGAGGATAATATAGGATAGAGGATAGGATAGGATAGAGGATAGGATAGGATAGAGGATAGGGTAGGATAGAGGATAGGATAGGATAGAGGATATAATAGGATTGAGGAAAGGATAGGATAGAGGATAGGATAGGATAGAGGATAGGATAGGATACGATAGAGGATAGGATATAAAATCGGATAGAGGATAGGATAGGATAGAGGATCGGATAGAGGATAGGATAGGATAGAGGATAGGATAGGATAGAGGATAGGATAGGATAGAGGATAGGATAGGATAGAGGATAGGATAGGATAGAGGATAGGATAGGATAGAGGATAGGATAGAGGATAGGATAGACGATAGGATCGGATAGAGGATAGGATAGGATAGAGGATAGGATAGGATAGAGGATACGATAGGAAAGAGGGTAGGATAGGATAGAGGATAGGATAGGATCGAGGATAGGATGGGATAAAGGATAGGATAGGATAGGATAGAGGATAGGATAGGATAGAGGATAATATAGGATAGAGGATAGGATAGGATAGAGGATAGGATAGGATAGAGGATAGGGTAGGATAGAGGATAGGATAGGATAGAGGATATAATAGGATTGAGGAAAGGATAGGATAGAGGATAGGATAGGATAGAGGATAGGATAGGATACGATAGAGGATAGGATATAAAATCGGATAGAGGATAGGATAGGATAGAGGATCGGATAGAGGATAGGATAGGATAGAGGATAGGATAGGATAGAGGATAGGATAGAGGATAGGATAGGATAGAGGATAGGATAGGATAGAGGATAGGATAGGATAGAGGATAGGATAGGATAGAGGATAGGATAGAGGATAGGATAGACGATAGGATCGGATAGAGGATAGGATAGGATAGAGGATAGGATAGGATAGAGGATACGATAGGAAAGAGGGTAGGATAGGATAGAGGATAGGATAGGATCGAGGATAGGATGGGATAAAGGATAGGATAGGATAGGATAGAGGATAGGATAGGATAGAGGATAGGATAGGATAGAGGATAGGATAGGATAGAGGATAGGATTGGATAGAGGATAGGATAGAGGATAGGATAGGATAGGATAGAGGATAGGATAGGATAGGATAGAGGATAGGATAGGATAGGATAGGATAGAGGATAGGATAGGATACGATAGAGGATAGGATAGAGAATCGGATAGAGGATAGGATAGGATAGAGGATCGGATAGAGGATAGGATAGGATAGAGGATAGGATAGGATAGAGGGTAGAGTAGGATAGAGGATAGGATAGCATAGAGGATAGGATTGGATAGAGGATCGGATAGAGGATAGGATAGGATAGAGGATAGTATAGGATAGAGGATAGGATAGAATAGAGGATAGGATAGGATAAAGGATAGGATAACATAGAGGATAGGATAGAATAGAGGATAGGATAGGATAAAGGATAGGATAACATAGAGGATAGAATAGGATAGGATTGGATAGAGGATAGGATAGGATAGGATAGAGGATAGGATAGGATAGAGGATAGGATAGAGGATAGGATAGGATAGGATAGAGGATAGGATAGGATAGGATAGAGGATAGGATAGGATAGAGGAAAGGATAGGATAGAGGATAGGATAGGTAATTGGAAAGGATAGAGGATAGGATAAGGTAGAGGATAGGATAGAATAGAGGATAGGATTGGATAGAGGATAGGATAGAGGATAGGATAGGATAGAGGATAGGATAGGATAGAGGATAGGATAGGATAGAGGATAGGATATAATAGAGGATAGGATATGGTAGAGGATAGGATAGGATAGAGAATCGGATAGATCATAGGATAGGATAGAGGATAGGATAGGATAGAGGATAGGATAGGATGGAGGATAGGTTAGGATAGAGGATAGGATAGGATAGAGGATAGTATAGGAAAGAGGATAGGATAGGATAGAGGATAGGATAGGAGAGAGGGTAGGATAGGATAGAGGATAGGATAGGATAGAGGATAGTATAGGATAGAGGATAGGATAGGATAGAGGATAGGATAGGATAGAGGGTACGATAGGATAGAGGATAGGATAGGATAGAGGATAAGGATAGGATAGAGGATAGGATAGGAGGGGATAGGATAGGAGGGAGGATAAGGATAGGTAATTAGATAGGATAGAGGATAGGATAGGATAGAGGATAGGATAGGAAAAAGGATAGGATAGGATAGAGGATAGGATAGGATAGGATAGAGGATAGGATAGAGGATCGGATAGGATAGGATAGAGGATAAGATAGGATAGACGATAGGATAGAGGATAGGATAGAGGATCGGATAGATGATAGGATAGGATAGAGTATACTATAGAGGATTGGATATGATAGAGGATAGGATAGAGGATAGGATAGGAAAGAGGATCGGATAGAGGATAGGATAGGAAAAAGGATAGGATAGAATAGAGGATAGGATAGGATAGGATAGAGGATAGGATAGAGGATAGGTTAAGATAGAGGATAGGATAGGATAGAGGATATGATAGGATAGATGATCGGATAGAGGATAGGATAGGATAGAGGATAGGATAGGAAAGAGGGTAGGATAGGATAGAAGATAGGATAGGATAGAGGAAAGGATAGGATAGAGGGTAGGATAGGTAATTGGATAGGATAGAGGATAGGATAAGGTAGAGGATAGTATAGGATAGAGGATAGGATAGGATAGACGATAGGATAGGATAGAGGATAGGATAGGAAAAAGGATAGGATAGAATAGGATAGAGGATAGGATAGGATAGAGGATAGGATAGAATAGAGGATAGGATTGGATAGAGGATAGGATAGAGGATAGGATAGGATAGAGGATAGGATAGGATAGAGGATAGGATAGGATAGAGGATAGGATAGGATAGAGGATAGGATAGGATAGAGGATAGAATAGGATAGAGGATAGGATAGAGGATAGGATAGAGGATAGGATAGGATAGAGGATAGGATAGGATAGAGGATAGGATGGGATAGAGGATAGGATAGGATAGAGGATAGGATAGAGGATAGGATAGGATAGAGGATAGGATTGGATAGAGGATAGGATAGGATAGAGGATAGGATAGGATAGAGGATAGGATAGGATAGAGGATAGGATAGGATAGAGGATAGGATAGGATAGAGGATATGATAGGATAGATGATCGGATAGAGGATAGGATAGGATAGAGGATAGGATAGGAAAGAGGGTAGGATAGGATAGAGGATAGGATAAGGTAGAGGATAGTATAGGATAGAGGATAGGATAGGATAGACGATAGGATAGGATAGAGGATAGGATAGGAAAAAGGATAGGATAGAATAGGATAGAGGATAGGATAGGATAGAGGATAGGATAGAATAGAGGATAGGATTGGATAGAGGATAGGATAGAGGATAGGATAGGATAGAGGATAGGATAGGATAGAGGATAGGATAGGATAGAGGATAGGATAGGATAGAGGATAGGATAGGATAGAGGATAGAATAGGATAGAGGATAGGATAGAGGATAGGATAGAGGATAGGATAGGATAGAGGATAGGATAGGATAGAGGATAGGATGGGATAGAGGATAGGATAGGATAGAGGATAGGATAGAGGATAGGATAGGATAGAGGATAGGATAGGATAGAGGATAGGATAGGATAGAGGATAGGATAGGATAGAGGATAGGATAGGATAGAGGATAGGATAGGATAGAGGATAGGATAGGATAGAGGATAGGATAGGATAGAGGATATGATAGGATAGATGATCGGATAGAGGATAGGATAGGATAGAGGATAGGATAGGAAAGAGGGTAGGATAGGATAGAAGATAGGATAGGATAGAGGAAAGGATAGGATAGAGGATAGGATAAGTAATTGGATAGGATAGAGGATAGGATAAGGTAGAGGATAGTATAGGATAGAGGATAGGATAGGATAGACGATAGGATAGGATAGAGGATAGGATAGGAAAAAGGATAGGATAGAATAGGATAGAGGATAGGATAGGATAGAGGATAGGATAGAATAGAGGATAGGATTGGATAGAGGATAGGATAGAGGATAGGATAGGATAGAGGATAGGATAGGATAGAGGATAGGATAGGATAGAGGATAGGATAGGATAGAGGATAGGATAGGATAGAGGATAGGATAGGATAGAGGATAGGATAGGATAGAGGATAGGATAGGATAGAGGATAGGATAGGATAGAGGATAGGGTAGGATAGAGGATAGGATTGGCTAGAGGATAGGATAGAGGATAGGATAGGATAGGATAGAGGGTAGGATAGGATAGAGGATAGGATAGGATAGGATAAAGGATAGGATAGGATAGGATAGAGGATAGGATAGGATAGAGGATAGGATAGGATAGAGGATAGGATAGGATAGAGGATAGGATTGGATAGAGGATAGGATAGAGGATAGGATAGGATAGGATAGAGGATAGGATAGGATAGGATAGGATAGAGGATAGGATAGGATACGATAGAGGATAGGATAGGATACGATAGAGGATAGGATATAGAATCGGATAGAGGATAGGATAGGATAGCGGATCGGATAGAGGATAGGATAGGATAGAGGATAGGATAGGATAGAGGGTAGAGTAGGATAGAGGATAGGATAGCATAGAGGATAGGATTGGATAGAGGATCGGATAGAGGATAGGATAGGATAGAGGATAGTACAGGATAGAGGATAGGATAGAATAGAGGATAGGATAGGATAAAGGATAGGATAACATAGAGGATAGGATAGGATAGGATAGAGGATAGGATAGGATTGGATAGAGGATAGGATAGGATAGGATAGAGGATAGGATAGGATAGAGGATAGGATAGAGGATAGGATAGGATAGGATAGAGGATAGGATAGGATAGACTAAAGGATAGGATAGAGGATAGGATAGGTAATTGGAAAGGATAGAGGATAGGATAGGATAGAGGATAGGATAGGATAGAGGATAGGATAGGATAGAGGATAGGATAGGATATAGGATAGGATAGGATAAAGGATAGGATAGGATAGAGGATAGGATAGGATAGGATAGGATAGAGGATAGGATAGGATAGAGGATAATATAGGATAGAGGATAGGATAGGATAGAGGATAGGATAGGATAGAGGATAGGGTAGGATAGAGGATAGGATAGGATAGAGGATATAATAGGATTGAGGAAAGGATAGGATAGAGGATAGGATAGGATAGAGGATAGGATAGGAAAGAGGGTAGGATAGGATAGAAGATAGGATAGGATAGAGGATAGGATAAGATAGAGGATCTGATAGAGGATAGGATAGGATAGAGGATAGGATAGGATAGAGGATACGATAGGAAAGAGGGTAGGATAGGATAGAGGATAGGATAGGATAGAGGATAGGATAGGATAAAGGATAGGATAGGATAGGATAGAGGATAGGATAGGATAGAGGATAGGATAGGATAGAGGATAGGGTAGGATAGAGGATAGGATAGGATAGAGGATATAATAGGATTGAGGAAAGGATAGGATAGAGGATAGGATAGGATAGAGGATAGGATAGGAAAGAGGGTAGGATAGGATAGAAGATAGGATAGGATAGAGGATAGGATAAGATAGAGGATCTGATAGAGGATAGGATAGGATAGAGGATACGATAGGAAAGAGGGTAGGATAGGATAGAGGATAGGATAGGATAGAGGATACGATAGGAAAGAGGGTAGGATAGGATAGAGGATAGGGTAGGATAGAGGATAGGATAGGATAAAGGATAGGATAGGATAGGATAGAGGATAGGATAGGATAGAGGATAGGGTAGGATAGAGGATAGGATTGGATAGAGGATAGGATAAGATAGAGGATCTGATAGACGATAGGATAGGATAGAGGATACGATAGGAAAGAGGGTAGGATAGGATAGAGGATAGGATAGGATAGGATAAAGGATAGGATAGGATAGGATAGAGGATAGGATAGGATAGAGGATAGGATAGGATAGAGGATAGGATAGGATAGAGGATAGGATTGGATAGAGGATAGGATAGAGGATAGGATAGGATAGGATAGAGGATAGGATAGGATAGGATAGGATAGAGGATAGGATAGGATACGATAGAGGATAGGATATAGAATCGGATAGAGGAGAGGATAGGATAGAGGATCGGATAGAGGATAGGATAGGATAGAGGATAGGATAGGATAGAGGGTAGAGTAGGATAGAGGATAGGATAGCATAGAGGATAGGATTGGATAGAGGATCGGATAGAGGATAGGATAGGATAGAGGATAGTACAGGATAGAGGATAGGATAGAATAGAGGATAGGATAGGATAAAGGATAGGATAACAGAGGATAGGATAGGATAGGATAGAGGATAGGATAGGATTGGATAGAGGATAGGATAGGATAGGATAGAGGATAGGATAGGATAGAGGATAGGATAGAGGATAGGATAGGATAGGATAGAGGATAGGATAGGATAGACTAAAGGATAGGATAGAGGATAGGATAGGTAATTGGAAAGGATAGAGGATAGGATAGGATAGAGGATAGGATAGGATAGAGGATAGGATAGGATAGAGGATAGGATAGGATAGAGGATAGGATAGGATAGAGGATAGGATAGGATAAAGGATAGGATAGGATAGAGGATAATATAGGATAGAGGATAGGATAGGATAGAGGATAGGATAGGATAGAGGATAGGGTAGGATAGAGGATAGGATAGGATAGAGGATATAATAGGATTGAGGAAAGGATAGGATAGAGGATAGGATAGGATAGAGGATAGGATAGGAAAGAGGGTAGGATAGGATAGAAGATAGGATAGGATAGAGGATAGGATAAGATAGAGGATCTGATAGAGGATGGGATAGGATAGAGGATACGATAGGAAAGAGGGTAGGATAGGATAGAGGATAGGATAGGATAGAGGATAGGATAGGATAAAGGATAGGATAGGATAGGATAGAGGATAGGATAGGATAGAGGATAGGATAGGATAGAGGATAGGGTAGGATAGAGGATAGGATAGGATAGAGGATATAATAGGATTGAGGAAAGGATAGGATAGAGGATAGGATAGGATAGAGGATAGGATAGGAAAGAGGGTAGGATAGGATAGAAGATAGGATAGGATAGAGGATAGGATAAGATAGAGGATCTGATAGAGGATAGGATAGGATAGAGGATACGATAGGAAAGAGGGTAGGATAGGATAGAGGATAGGATAGGATAGAGGATAGGATAGGATAAAGGATAGGATAGGATAGGATAGAGGATAGGATAGGATAGAGGATAGGATAGGATAGAGGATAGGATTGGATAGAGGATAGGATAGAGGATAGGATAGGATAGGATAGAGGATAGGATAGGATAGGATAGGATAGAGGATAGGATAGGATACGATAGAGGATAGGATATAGAATCGGATAGAGGATAGGATAGAGGATCGGATAGAGGATAGGATAGGATAGAGGATAGGATAGGATAGAGGGTAGAGTAGGATAGAGGATAGGATAGCATAGAGGATAGGATTGGATAGAGGATCGGAAAGAGGATAGGATAGGATAGAGGATAGTACAGGATAGAGGATAGGATAGAATAGAGGATAGGATAGGATAGGATAAAGGATAGGATAACATAGAGGATAGGATAGGATAGGATAGAGGATAGGATAGGATTGGATAGAGGATAGGATAGGATAGGATAGAGGATAGGATATGATAGAGGATAGGATAGAGGATATGATAGAGGATAGGATAGAGGATAGGATAGGATAGGATAGAGGATAGGATAGGATAGACTAAAGGATAGGATAGAGGATAGGATAGGTAATTGGAAAGGATAGAGGATAGGATAAGGTAGAGGATAGTATAGGATAGAGGATAGGATAGGATAGAGGATAGGATAGGATAGAGGACAGGATAGGAAAAAGGATAGTATAGGATAGGATAGAGGAAAGGATAGGATAGAGGATAGGATAGGATAGAGGATAGGATAGGATAGAGGATAGGATAGGATAGAGGATAATATAGGATAGAGGATAGGATAGGATAGAGGATAGGATAGGATAGAGGATAGGATAGGATAGAGGATAGAATAGGATAGAGGATAGGATAGGATAGAGGATAGAATAGGATAGAGGATAGGATAGGATAGAGGATAGGATAGGATAGAGGATAGGATAGGATAGAGGATAGGATAGGATAGAGGATAGGATAGGATAGAGGATAGGATAGGATAGAGGATAGGATAGGATAGAGGATAGGATAGGATAGAGGATAGGATAGAGGATAGGATAGAGGATAGGATAGGATAGAGGATAGGATAGGATAGAGGATATGATAGGATAGAGGATAGGATAGGATAGAGGATAGGATATGATAGAGGATAGGATAGGATAGAGGATAGGATACGATAGAGGATAGGATAGAGGATAGGATAGAGGATAGGATAGAGGATAGGTTAAGATAGAGGATAGGATAGGATAGAGGATATGATAGGATAGATGATCGGATAGAGGATAGGATAGGATAGAGGATAGGATAGGAAAGAGGGTAGGATAGGATAGAAGATAGGATAGGATAGAGGATAGGATAAGATAGAGGATCTGATAGAGGATAGGATAGGATGGAGGATAGGATAGGATAGAGGATAGGATAGGATAGAGGTTAGTATAGGATAGAGGATAGGATAGAATAGAGGATAGGATAGGATAAAGGATAGGATAGGATAGAGGATAGGATAGGATAGGATAGAGGATAGGATAGGATAGAGGATAATATAGGATAGAGGATAGGATAGGATAGAGGATAGGATAGGATAGAGGATAGGATAGGATAGAGGATAGGATAGAATAGAGGATAGGATAGGAAAGAGGGTAGGATAGGATAGAAGATACGATAGGATAGAGGATAGGATAAGATAGAGGATCTGATAGAGGATAGGATAGGATGGAGGATAGGATAGGATAGAGGATAGGATAGGATAGAGGTTAGTATAGGATAGAGGATAGGATAGAATAGAGGATAGGATAGGATAAAGGATAGGATAGGATAGAGGATAGGATAGGATAGGATAGAGGATAGGATAGGATAGAGGATAACATAGGATAGAGGATAGGATAGGATAGAGGATAGGATACGATAGAGGATAGGATAGGATAGAGGATAGGATAGGATAGAGGATAGGATAGGATAGAGGATAGGATAGAATAGAGGATAGGATTGGATAGAGGATAGGATAGAGGATAGGATAGAGGATAGGATAGAGGATAGGATAGGATAGAGGATAGGATAGGATAGAGGATAGGATAGGATAGAGGATAGGATAGGATAGAGGATAGGATAGGATAGAGGATAGGATAGGATAGAGGATAGGATAGAGGATAGGATAGAGGATAGGATAGGAAAGAGGATAGGATAGGATAGAGGATAGGATAGGATAGAGGATAGTATAGGATAGAGGATAGGATAGAATAGAGGATAGGATAGGATAAAGGATAGGGTAGGATAGAGGATAGGATAGGATAGGATAGAGGATAGGATAGGATAGGATAGAGGATAGGATAGAGGATAGTATAGGATAGAGGATAGGATAGAATAGAGGATAGGATAGGATAAAGGATAGGATAGGATAGAGGATAGGATAGGATAGAGGATAGGATAGGATAGAGGATAGAATAGGATAGAGGATAGGATAGGATAGAGGATAGGATAGGATAGAGGATAGGATAGGATAGAGGATAGGATAGGATAGAGGATAGGATAGGATAGAGGATAGGATAGGATAGGATAGAGGATAGGATAGGATAGAGGATAGGATAGGATAGAGGATAGGATTGGATAGAGGATAGGATAGAGGATAGGATGGGATAGGATAGAGGATAGGATAGGATAGGATAGAAGATAGGATAGGATAGAGGATAGGATAAGATAGAGGATCTGATAGACGATAGGATAGGATAGAGGATACGATAGGAAAGAGGGTAGGATAGGATAGAGGATAGGATAGGATAGGATAAAGGATAGGATAGGATAGGATAGAGGATAGGATAGGATAGAGGATAGGATAGGATAGAGGATAGGATTGGATAGAGGATAGGATAGAGGATAGGATAGGATAGGATAGAGGATAGGATAGGATAGGATAGGATAGAGGATAGGATAGGATACGATAGAGGATAGGATATAGAATCGGATAGAGGATAGGATAGGATAGAGGATCGGATAGAGGATAGGATAGGTAATTGGAAAGGATAGAGTATAGGATAAGGTAGAGGATAGTATAGGATAGAGGATAGGATAGGATAGAGGATAGGATAGGATAGAGGACAGGATAGGAAAAAGGATAGTATAGGATAGGATAGAGGAAAGGATAGGATAGAGGATAGGATAGGATAGAGGATAGGATAGGATAGAGGATAGGATAGGATAGAGGATAATATAGGATAGAGGATAGGATAGGATAGAGGATAGGATAGGATAGAGGATAGGATAGGATAGAGGATAGAATAGGATAGAGGATAGGATAGGATAGAGGATAGAATAGGATAGAGGATAGGATAGGATAGAGGATAGGATAGGATAGAGGATAGGATAGGATAGAGGATAGGATAGGATAGAGGATAGGATAGGATAGGATAGGATAGAGGATAGGATATAATAGAGGATAGGATATAATAGAGGATAGGATATGGTAGAGGATAGGATAGGATAGAGGATCGGATAGATGATAGGATAGGTTAGAGGATAGGATAGGATAGAGGATAGGATAAGATAGAGGATAGGATAGGATAGAGGATAGGATAGGATAGAGGATAGGATAGGATAGAGGATAGGATAGGATAGAGGATAGGATAGGATAGAGGATAGGATATAATAGAGGATAGGATATGGTAGAGGATAGGATAGGATAGAGGATAGGATAGGAAAGAGGGTAGGATAGGATAGAGGATAGGATAGGATAGAGGATAGGATAGGAAAGAGGATAGGATAGGATAGAGGATAGAATAGGATAGAGGATAGTATAGGATAGAGGATAGGATAGAGGATAGGATAGAGGATAGGATGGGATAGAGGATAGGATAGGATAGAGGATAGAATAGGATAGAGGATAGGATAAGATAGAGGATAGGATAGGGTAGAGGATAGGATAGGATAGAGGATCGGATAGAGGATAGGATAGGATAGAGGATAGGATAGGATAGAGGATAGGATAGGTAATTGGATAGGATAAGGTAGAGGATAGTATAGGATAGAGGACAGGATAGAGGATAGGATAGAGGATAGGATGGGATAGAGGATAGGATAGGATAGAGGATAGAATAGGATAGAGGATAGGATAAGATAGAGGATAGGATAGGATAGAGGATAGGATAGGATAGGATAGGATAAAGGATAGGATAGGATAGAGGATGGGATAGGATAGGATAGAGGATAGGATAGGATAGAGGATAGGATAGAGGATAGGATAGGATAGAGGATAGAATAGGATAGAGGATAGGATAGGATAGAGGATCTGATAGAGGATAGGATAGGATGGAGGATAGGATAGGATAGAGGATAGGATAGGTAATTGGATAGGATAGGATAGAGGATAGGATAGGTAATTGGATAGGATAGAGTATTGGATTAGGTAGAGGATAGGATAGGGTAGATGATATAATAGGATAGGGGATAGTATAGGATAGAGTATAGGATAGGATAGAGGATTGGATAGGATAGAGGATAGGATAGGATAGAGGATAGAATAGGATAGAGGATAGGATAGGATAGAGGATCTGATAGAAGATAGGATAGGATGGAGGATAGGATAGCATAGAGGATAGGATAGGTAATTGGATAGGATAAGGTAGAGGATAGTATAGGATAGAGGATAGGATAGGATAGGATAAAGGATAGGATAGGATAGAGGATGGGATAGGATAGGATAGAGGATAGGATAGTATAGAGGATAGGATAGAGGATAGGATAGAGGATAGGATAGAGGATAGGATAGAGGATAGGATAGTATAGAGGATAGGATAGAGGATAGGATAGAGGATAGGATAGAGGATAGGATAGAGGATAGGATAGGTTAGAGGATAGGATAGGATAGAGGATAGGATATGATAGAGGATAGGATAGGAAAGAGGGTAGGATAGGATAGAGGATAGGATAGGATAGAGGATCTGATAGAGGATAGGATAGGATGGAGGATAGGATAGGATAGAGGATAGGATAGGATAGAGGATCTGATAGAGGATAGGATAGGATGGAGGATAGGATAGGATAGAGGTTAGGGTTGGATAGAGGATAGGATAGGATAGAGGATAGGATAGGATAGAGGGTAGGATAGGATAGTGGATAGGATAGGATAGAGGATAGGATACGATAGAGGATAGGATAGGATAGAGGATAGGATAGGATAGAGGATAGGATAGGATAGAGGATAGGATAGGAAAGAGGGTAGGATAGGATAGAGGATAGGATAGGAAAGAGGGTAGGATAGGATAGAGGATAGGATAGGATAGACGATAGGATAGAGGATAGGATAGGATAGAGGATAGGATAGGATAGATGATCTGATAGAGGATAGGATAGGATGGAGGATAGGATAGGATAGAGGATAGGATAGGATAGAGGATAGGATAGGATAGACGATAGGATAGGAAAAGAGGATAGGATAGGATAGAGGATAGGATAGGATGGAGGATAGGATAGGTTAGAGGATAGGATAGGAAAGAGGGTAGGATAGGATAGAGGATAGGATAGGAAAGAGGGTAGGATAGGATAGAGGATAGGATAGGATTGAGGATAGGATAGAGGATAAGATAGGATAGAGGATAGTATAGGATAGAGGATAGGATAGGACAGAGGATAGAATAGGATAGAGGATAGGATAGGATAGAGGATCTGATAGAGGATAGGATAGGATGGAGGATAGGATAGGATAGAGGATAGGATAGGATAGAGGATAGGATAGGATAGAGGATAGGATAGCATAGAGGATAGGATAGGATAGAGGATAGGATAGGAAAAGAGGATAGGATAGGAAAAGAGGATAGGATAGGATAGAGGATAGGATAGGATGGAGAATAGTATAGGATAGAGGATAGGATAGGATAGAGGATAGTATAGGATAGAGGATAGGATAGGATAGAGGATAGGATAGGTTAGAGGATAGGATAGGAAAGAGGGTAGGATAGGATAGAGGATAGGATAGGAAAGAGGGTAGGATAGGATAGAGGATAGGATAGGATAGAGGATAGGATAGAGGATAGGATAGGATAGAGGATAGGATAGGATAGAGGATAGGATAGGACAGAGGATAGAATAGGATAGAGGATAGGATAGGATAGAGGATCTGATAGAGGATAGGATAGGATGGAGGATAGGATAGGATAGAGGATAGGATAGGATAGAGGATAGGATAGGATAGAGGATAGGATAGCATAGAGGATAGGATAGGATAGAGGATAGGATAGAATAAGATAGAGGATAGGATAGGATAGAGGATATAATAGGATTGAGGAAAGGATAGGATAGAGGATAGGATAGGATAGAGGATAGTATAGGATAGAGGATAGGATAGGATAGAGGATAGGATAGGATAGAGGATAGGATAGGAAAGAGGGTAGGATAGGATAGAGGATAGGATAGGAAAGAGGGTAGGATAGGATAGAGGATAGGATAGGATAGAGGATAGGATAGAGGATAGGATAGAGGATAGGATAGAGGATAGGATAGGATAGAGGATAGGATAGGATAGAGGATAGGATAGGATAGAGGATAGGATAGGATAGAGGATAGAATAGGATAGAGGATAGGATAGGATAGAGGATCTGATAGAGGATAGGCTAGGATGGAGGATAGGATAGGATAGAGGATAGGATAGGATAGAGGATAGTATAGGAAAGAGGATAGGATAGGATAGAGGATAGGATAGGATAGAGGGTAGGATAGGATAGAGGATAGGATAGGATAGAGGATAGGATAGGATAGAGGATAGAATAGGATAGAGGATAGGATAGGATAGAGGATCTGATAGAGGATAGGATAGGATGGAGGATAGGATAGGATAGAGGATAGGATAGGATAGAGGATAGTATAGGATAGAGGATAGGATAGGATAGAGGAAAGGATAGGATAGAGGGTAGGATAGGATAGAGGATAGGATAGGATAGAGGATAGGATAGGATAGAGGATAGGATAGGATAGAGGATAGGATTGGATAGAGGATAGGATAGGATAGAGGATATGATAGGATAGAGGATAGGATAGGATAAGATAGAGGATAGGATAGGATAGAGGATATAATAGGATTGAGGAAAGGATAGGATAGAGGATAGGATAGGATAGAGGATAGGATAGGATAGAGTATACTATAGAGGATTGGATATGATAGAGGATAGGATAGAGGATAGGATAGGAAAGAGGATCGGATAGAGGATAGGATAGGAAAAAGGATAGGATAGGATAGAGGATAGGATAGGATAGGATAGAGGATAGGATAGAGGATCGGATAGGATAGGATAGAGGATAGGATAGGATAGACGATAGGATAGAGGATAGGATAGAGGATCGGATAGATGATAGTATAGGATAGAGGATAGGATAGGATAGAGGGTAGGATAGGATAGAGGATAGGATAGGATAGAGGATAGTGTAGAATAGCGGATAGGATAGGATAGAGGATAGGATTGGATAGAGGATAGGATAGAGGATAGGATAGAGGATAGGATAGAGGATAGGCTAGGATAGAGGATAGGATAGGATAGAGGATAGGATAGGATAGAGGATAGGATAGGATAGAGGATAGAATAGGATAGAGGATAGGATAGGATAGAGGGTAGGATAGGATAGAGGATAGGATAGGATAGAGGATAGGATAGGATAGAGGATAGGATAGGATAGAGGATAGGATAGGAAAGAGGGTAGGATAGGATAGAGGATAGGATAGGAAAGAGGGTAGGATAGGATAGAGGATAGGATAGGATAGAGGATAGGATAGAGGATAGGATAGGATAGAGGATAGGATAGGATAGAGGATAGGATAGGATAGAGGATAGAATAGGATAGAGGATAGGATAGGATAGAGGATCTGATAGAGGATAGGATAGGATGGAGGATAGGATAGGATAGAGGATAGGATAGGATAGAGGATACTATAGGAAAGAGGATAGGATAGGATAGAGGATAGGATAGGATAGAGGGTAGGATAGGATAGAGGATAGGATAGGATAGAGGATAGGATAGGATAGAGGATAGGATAGGATAGAGGATAGCATAGGATAGAGGATAGGATAGGATAGAGTATACTATAGAGGATTGGATATGATAGAGGATAGGATAGAGGATAGGATAGGATAGAGGATCGGATAGAGGATAGGATAGGATAGAGGATAGGATAGGATAGAGGTTCGGATAGAGGATAGGATAGGATAGAGGATAGGATGGGATAGAGGATAGGATAGGATAGAGGATAGTATAGGATAGAGGATAGGATAGGATAGAGGATAGGATAGGATAGAGGATAGGATAGGATAGAGGATGGGATAGGATAGGATAGAGGATAGGATAGGATAGAGGTTAGGGTTGGATAGAGGATAGGATAGGATAGAGGATAGGATAGGATAGAGGGTAGGATAGGATAGTGGATAGGATAGGATAGAGGATAGGATACGATAGAGGATAGGATAGGATAGAGGATAGGATAGGATAGAGGATAGAATAGGATAGAGGATAGGATATGATAGAGGATCTGATAGAGGATAGGATAGGATGGAGGATAGGATAGGATAGAGGATAGGATAGAGGATAGGATAGAGGATAGGATAGGATAGAGGATAGTATAGGAAAGAGGATAGGATAGGATAGAGGATAGGATAGGATAGAGGGTAGGATAGGATAGAGGATAGGATAGGATACACGATAGGATAGGAAAAGAGGATAGGATAGGATAGAGGATAGGATGGGATAGAGGATAGAATAGGATAGAGGATAGGATAGGATAGAGGATAGGATAGGATAGAGGATCTGATAGAGGATAGGATAGGATAGAGGATAGGATAGGATAGAGGATAGTATAGGATAGAGGATAGGATAGGATAGAGGGTAGGATAGGATAGAGGATAGGATAGGATAGAGGATAGTGTAGGATAGCGGATAGGATAGGATAGAGGATAGGATTGGATAGAGGATAGGATTGAGGATAGGATAGAGGATAGGATAGAGGATAGGATAGGATAGAGGATAGGATAGGATAGAGGATAGGATAGGATAGAGGATAGGATAGGATAGAGGATAGAATAGGATAGAGGATAGGATAGGATAGAGGATCTGATAGAGGATAGGATAGGATGGAGGATAGGATAGGATAGAGGATAGGATAGGATAGAGGATAGTATAGGATAGAGGATAGGATAGGATAGATGATAGGATAGGATAGAGGGTACGATAAGATAGAGGAGAGGATAGAATAGAGGATAGGATGGAGGATAGGATAGGATAGAGGATAGGATAGGTAATTAGATAGGATAGAGGATAGGATAGGATAGAGGATAGGATAGGAAAAAGGATAGGATAGGATAGAGGATAGGATAGGATAGGATAGAGGATAGGATAGAGGATCGGATAGGATAGGATAGAGGATAGGATAGGATAGAGGATATAATAGGATTGAGGAAAGGATAGGTTAGAGGATAGGATAGGATAGAGGATAGTATAGGAAAGAGGATAGGATAGGATAGAGGATAGGATAGGATAGAGGGTAGGATAGGATAGAGGATAGGATAGGATAGAGGATAGGATAGGATAGAGGATAGGATAGGTTAGAGGATAGAATAGGATAGAGGATAGGATAGGATAGAGGATCTGATAGAGGAGAGGATAGGATGGAGGATAGGATAGGATAGAGGATAGGATAGGACAGAGGATAGTATAGGATAGAGGATAGGATAGGATAGAGGAAAGGATAGGATAGAGGGTAGGATAGGATAGAGGATAGGATAGGATAGAGTATACTATAGAGGATTGGATATGATAGAGGATAGGATAGAGGATAGGATAGGAAAGAGGATAGGATAGGATAGAGGATAGGATAGGAGAGAGGGTAGGATAGGATAGAGGATAGGATAGGATAGAGGATAGGATAGGATAGTGGATAGGATAGGATAGAGGATAGAATAGGATAGAGGATAGGATAAGATAGAGGATAGGATAGGATAGAGGATAGGACAGGATAGGATAGAGGATAGGATAGGATAGAGGATATAATAGGATTGAGGAAAGGATAGGATAGAGGATAGGATAGGATAGAGGATAGGATAGGATAGAGGATCGGATAGAGGATACGATAGGATAGAGGATAGGATAGGATAGAGGATAGGATATAATAGAGGATAGGATATGGTAGAGGATAGGATAGGATAGAGAATCGGATAGATCATAGGATAGGATAGAGGATAGGATAGGATAGAGGATAGGATAGGATGGAGGATAGGATAGGATAGAGGATAGGATAGGATAGAGGATAGTATAGGATAGAGGATAGGATAGGATAGAGGATAGGATAGGATAGAGGGTACGATAGGATAGAGGATAGGATAGGATAGAGGATAGGATAGGATAGAGGATAGGATGGAGGATAGGATAGGATAGAGGATAGGATAGGTAATTAGATAGGATAGAGGATAGGATAGGATAGAGGATAGGATAGGAAAAAGGATAGGATAGGATAGAGGATAGGATAGGATAGGATAGAGGATAGGATAGAGGATCGGATAGGATAGGATAGAGGATAAGATAGGATAGACGATAGGATAGAGGATAGGATAGAGGATCGGATAGATGATAGGATAGGATAGAGGATCGGAGAGAGGATAGGATAGGATAGAGGATAGGATAGGATAGAGGATAGGATATAATAGAGGATAGGATAGGGTAGAGGATAGGATAGAGGATAGGATAGAGGATCGGATAGGATAGGATAGAGGATAGGATAGGATAGAGGATATAATAGGATTGAGGAAAGGATAGGATAGAGGATAGGATAGGATAGAGGATAGGATAGGATAGAGTATAGGATAGGATAGAGGATAGGATAGGGTAGAGTATACTATAGAGGATTGGATAGGATAGAGTATACTATAGAGGATTGGATATGATAGAGGATAGGATAGAGGATAGGATAGGAAAGAGGATCGGATAGAGGATAGGATAGGAAAAAGGATAGGATAGGATAGAGGATAGGATAGGATAGGATAGAGGATAGGATAGAGGATCGGATAGGATAGGATAGAGGATAGGATAGGATAGACGATAGGATAGAGGATAGGATAGAGGATCGGATAGATGATAGGATAGGATAGAGGATCGGATAGAGGATAGGATAGGATAGAGTATATGATAGGATAGAGGATAGGATATAATAGAGGATAGGATAGGGTAGAGGATAGGATAGAGGATAGGATAGAGGATCGGATAGGATAGGATCGAGGATAGGATAGGATAGAGGATATAATAGGATTGAGGAAAGGATAGGATAGAGGATAGGATAGGATAGAGGATAGGATAGGATAGAGTATACTATTGAGGATTGGATATGATAGAGGATAGGATAGAGGATAGGATAGGAAAGAGGATCGGATAGAGGATAGGATAGAGGATAGGATAGGATAGAGGATAGGATAGGATAGAGGATAGGATAGGATAGAGGATAGGATAGGATAGAGGATAGGATAGCATAGAGGATAGGATAGGATAGAGGATAGGATAGGATAAGATAGAGGATAGGATAGGATAGAGGATATAATAGGATAGAGGATAGGATAGGATAGAGGATAGGATAGGATAGAGGATAGGATACGAAAGAGGGTAGGATAGGATAGAGGATAGGATAGGATAGAGGATAGGATAGGATAGAGGATAGGATAGCATAGAGGATAGGATAGGATAGAGGATAGGATAGGATAGGATAGAGGATAGGATAGGATAGAGGATAGGATAGGATAGAGGGTAGGATAGGTTAGAGGATAGGATAGGATAGAGGATAGGATAGGATAGAGGATAGAATAGGATAGAGGATAGGATAGGATAGAGGATCTGATAGAGGATAGGATAGGATGGAGGATAGGATAGGATAGAGGATAGGATAGGATAGAGGATAGTATAGGATAGAGGATAGGATAGGATAGAGGAAAGGATAGGATAGAGGGTAGGATAGGATAGAGGATAGGATAGGATAGAGTATACTATAGAGGATTGGATATGATAGAGGATAGGATAGAGGATAGGATAGGAAAGAGGATCGGATAGAGGATAGGATAGGAAAAAGGATAGGATAGGATAGAGGATAGGATAGGATAGGATAGAGGATAGGATAGAGGATCGGATAGGATAGGATAGAGGATAGGATAGGATAGACGATAGGATAGAGGATAGGATAGAGGATCGGATAGATGATAGCATAGGATAGAGGATCGGATAGAGGATAGGATAGGATAGAGGATAGGATAGAGGATCGGATAGGATAGGATAGTGGATAGGATAGGATAGAGGATAGGATAGGATAGAGGATAGGATAGGATAGAGGATAGGATAGGATAAGATAGAGGATAGGATAGGATAGAGGATATAATAGGATTGAGGAAAGGATAGGATAGGATAGAGGATAGTATAGGATAGAGGATAGGATAGGATAGAGGATAGGATAGGATAAAGGATAGGATAGGAAAGAGGGTAGGATAGGATAGAGGATAGGATAGGAAAGAGGGTAGGATAGGATAGAGGATAGGATAGGATAGAGGATAGGATAGAGGATAGGGTAGAGGATAGGATATGATAGAGGATGGAATAGGATAGAGGATAGGATAGGATAGAGGATCTGATAGAGGATAGGATAGGATAGAGGATAGGATAGGATAGAGGATAGTATAGGAAAGAGGATAGGATAGGATAGAGGATAGGATAGGAGAGAGGGTAGGATAGGATAGAGGATAGGATAGGATAGAGGATAGGATAGGATAGTGGATAGGATAGGATAGAGGATAGAATAGGATAGAGGATAGGATAAGATAGAGGATAGGATAGGATAGAGGATAGGACAGGATAGGATAGAGGATAGGATAGGATAGAGGATATAATAGGATTGAGGAAAGGATAGGATAGAGGATAGGATAGGATAGAGGATAGGATAGGATAGAGGATACGATAGGATAGAGGATAGGATAGGATAGAGGATAGGATATAATAGAGGATAGGATATGGTAGAGGATAGGATAGGATAGAGAATCGGATAGATCATAGGATAGGATAGAGGATAGGATAGGATAGAGGATAGGATAGGATGGAGGATAGGATAGGATAGAGGATAGGATAGGATAGAGGATAGTATAGGATAGAGGATAGGATAGGATAGAGGATAGGATAGGATAGAGGGTACGATAGGATAGAGGATAGGATAGGATAGAGGATAGGATAGGATAGAGGATAGGATGGAGGATAGGATAGGATAGAGGATAGGATAGGTAATTAGATAGGATAGAGGATAGGATAGGATAGAGGATAGGATAGGAAAAAGGATAGGATAGGATAGAGGATAGGATAGGATAGGATAGAGGATAGGATAGAGGATCGGATAGGATAGGATAGAGGATAAGATAGGATAGACGATAGGATAGAGGATAGGATAGAGGATCGGATAGATGATAGGATAGGAAAGAGGATCGGATAGAGGATAGGATAGGAAAAAGGATAGGATAGGATAGGAAAAAGGATAGGATAGGATAGAGGATAGGATAGGATAGGATAGAGGATAGCATAGAGGATCGGATAGGATAGGATAGAGGATAGGATAGGATAGACGATAGGATAGAGGATAGGATAGAGGATCGGATAGATGATAGGATAGGATAGAGGATCGGATAGAGGATAGGATAGGATAGAGGATAGGATAGGATAGAGGATAGGATATAATAGAGGATAGGATAGGGTAGAGGATAGGATAGAGGATAGGATAGAGGATCGGATAGGATAGGATCGAGGATAGGATAGGATAGAGTATACGATTGAGGATTGGATATGATAGAGGATAGGATAGAGGATAGGATAGAAAAGAGGATCGGATAGAGGATAGGATAGAGGATAGGATAGGATAGAGGATAGGATAGGATAGAGGATAGGATAGGATAGAGGATAGGATAGGATAGAGGATAGGATAGCATAGAGGATAGGATAGGATAGAGGATAGGATAGGATAAGATAGAGGATAGGATAGGATAGAGGATATAATAGGATAGAGGATAGGATAGGATAGAGGATAGGATAGGATAGAGGATAGGATAGGAAAGAGGGTAGGATAGGATAGAGGATAGGATAGGATAGAGGATAGGATAGGATAGAGGATAGGATAGCATAGAGGATAGGATAGGATAGAGGATAGGATAGGATAGGATAGAGGATAGGATAGGATAGAGGATAGTATAGGATAGAGGATAGGATAGGATAGACGATAGGATAGAGGATAGGATAGAGGATCGGATAGATGATAGGATAGGATAGAGGATCGGATAGAGGATAGGATAGGATAGAGGATAGGATAGGATAGAGGATAGGATATAATAGAGGATAGGATAGGGTAGAGGATAGGATAGAGGATAGGATAGAGGATCGGATAGGATAGGATCGAGGATAGGATAGGATAGAGTATACGATTGAGGATTGGATATGATAGAGGATAGGATAGAGGATAGGATAGAAAAGAGGATCGGATAGAGGATAGGATAGAGGATAGGATAGGATAGAGGATAGGATAGGATAGAGGATAGGATAGGATAGAGGATAGGATAGGATAGAGGATAGGATAGCATAGAGGATAGGATAGGATAGAGGATAGGATAGGATAAGATAGAGGATAGGATAGGATAGAGGATATAATAGGATAGAGGATAGGATAGGATAGAGGATAGGATAGGATAGAGGATAGGATAGGAAAGAGGGTAGGATAGGATAGAGGATAGGATAGGATAGAGGATAGGATAGGATAGAGGATAGGATAGCATAGAGGATAGGATAGGATAGATAATAGGATAGGATAGGATAGAGGATAGGATAGGATAGAGGATAGTATAGGATAGAGGATAGGATAGGATAGAGGATAGGATAGGATAGAGGATAGGATAGGAAAGAGGGTAGGATAGGATAGAGGATAGGATAGGAAAGAGGGTAGGATAGGATAGAGGGTAGGATAGGATAGAGGATAGGATAGAGGATAGGATAGAGGATAGGATAGAGGATAGGATAGGATAGAGGATAGGATAGGATAGAGGATAGGATAGGATAGAGGATAGAATAGGATAGAGGATAGGATAGGATAGAGGATCTGATAGAGGATAGGCTAGGATGGAGGATAGGATAGGATAGAGGATAGGATAGGATAGAGGATAGTATAGGAAAGAGGATAGGATAGGATAGAGGATAGGATAGGATAGAGGGTAGGATAGGATAGAGGATAGGATAGGATAGAGGATAGGATAGGATAGAGGATAGGATAGGATAGAGGATAGAATAGGATAGAGGATAGGATAGGATAGAGGATCTGATAGAGGATAGGATAGGATGGAGGATAGGATAGGATAGAGGATAGGATAGGATAGAGGATAGTATAGGATAGAGGATAGGATAGGATAGAGGAAAGGATAGGATAGAGGGTAGGATAGGATAGAGGATAGGATGAGCAAAGTGAACCGCCACGGTAATCGGAGCTTAACAGCAGATTTTTGAGTCTATAGCCGCGAAAGAAACAAAGAAGTTAAACTCGAAGTGAGTTTCAAGCATTAATTAAAAGAAGAATTACAAATAAGATAATTAATTCGCGCGATTTCGAGGAAAATAAGAGCAAATCTCCCCCGGGGGACTAGTTCCGAATCTCCGGGTTCAAATCACGTGAATTCGGTTATTAAACTGAACAAAGTGGATCGAGACACAGTGTAAAGTAAATTAAAATTAATTAATTAATTAAGGTACTTACTTGTTATCGGGAATTCGTACGGTACGGTTTTTTCCTCGTGGAAAACCCACTCGGTCGCACGAATCGATGAAATACCACGGTCCGGAACATCTAGAAAAAAAAAGAGAGAAAATAATAAATTAGTTACTAATTAATAAATCAAGACGGGCTTGTGCGTGCGGAGATTACTCGACACGAAAACCCCTTCCTTCCAGTAAATCAAGGAACGGAGAGTGCCGGTGAAAAACCTGTAAAAAGAAAAAATTATTAGTATAATTAAAATTAATGGTCGGAGTGAGGGACACATTGAGAACAGAAGTGCATTAACTGAAAGTGAGAAAAAAGGACTTAAAGTGAGGAATTTAGGGAAAAAATTTCGAAATAGAGAAGTACCACCAGATAAACCGATACACACGGACCAGGAAGAGGGACCACACCGCGAGGGGTCGGTCGTATCTCATAAAAATAAGGTAGGAGAAAGGGTTTAGTGCCTAAAAATAGGAAAGAGTAGAGAAAAGTAGGAAAAGAGATCATTTGACCTTGAACACAAGAGAGAACTAGCGGTTTTTATATAACTAACCCACATCTATTAGTGCAGCTACGGATAGGGATAGACATAAGAAGCAATCGCCCTATAGGAAGTTTCTCGTAAAACCTATCCCTGTAGGTGTTAGGGTCGTTATCTCGAGAACGGGGGGGCGGAGGCGAAAATCGTGTACCTCCGAAACTTCTTCGGAGACCAGTCGCCAACCCCGAGATACCCCCCCCCCCCCCAAGAGGATAGCCTACCCAGAAAATTTTTTCAGTCGAAAATTTATGGGACACCCGGTATATAAGAAAAACTTAGACTTTATCCGATCTAGGCGTGCGACGGCTCGTTGTAAAGCTCTAGCCGAGCCCTAACCGACTACCGGATCAGCTTTTTGAAAATCTCAAAATTCGAGGTAATTTTTCCCACAGCTCGGAAAGGAGGGGGCAAAATCGAAAAAGTTTTTCAGGGGGGAGAAGACTTCTCCAATCCGACCCCGAAAGACTCGCCACCCTCCGAAATAGGCGTATACCGAATTTCGGCCCGATAGGTCAATTTTCGTACGGAACCATAATCGCGAAAACACCTAAGAAAACGCCGGGTACGATAAAACCGTGTGGGGGCTCTTTGGAAAGCCAGAGAGCAGGGCTGGCATTTCGCCAAAGCAGATTTTGTATATCGTGTAAAATAAAAGAAGTAACATACAGTTAAGAATAAAAAATTAGAGTAAGAGAAGGTATCGACACCTTGACACGTTTAGACCACGCGCAGGCGTTTTAATGATAGGTTAAATTAGGCTAAGAGCGAAAAAACAAAAAAAAAATCAATTAAAAATAAGGTAGCGTTTAAGACTAGAAAATAAGAACATTTATAGAAATATATATATATATATATACATAGAGGCTAGAAAATTATTTACAGTAGCGAATAAAATAAGATAAGATACGTTAAAAGTTAAATAAGAAGTTAGTTTATTTTAGTGTTTTTGAATTTGAATTTGAATTTATTGCATTTCGTATACTATACTATACTATATTATACTAAGCACTATTATACTGCATTAGATTTACAAACAATTTTGAATAAGCGAAATAGTTTTAACTACGACAGACATTGTAATTGTTAGGTGATTCTGTAATTTTAGAAAATGAAATAGAGACAAATACCCGTTTAAAAAAAAAAGGATAGAGGATAGGATAGGATAGAGGATAGGATAGGATAGAGGATAGGATAGGATAGAGGATAGGATAGGATAGAGGATAGGATAGGATAAGATAGAGGATAGGATAGGATGGAGGATATAATAGGATTGAGGAAAGGATAGGATAGAGGATAGGATAGGATAGAGGATAGGATAGGATAGAGTATACTATAGAGGATTGGATATGATAGAGGATAGGATAGAGGATAGGATAGGAAAGAGGATCGGATAGAGGATAGGATAGGAAAAAGGATAGGATAGGATAGAGGATAGGATAGGATAGGATAGAGGATAGGATAGAGGATCGGATAGGATAGGATAGAGGATAGGATAGGATAGACGATAGGATAGAGGATAGGATAGAGGATCAGATAGATGATAGGATAGGATAGAGGATCGGACAGAGGATAGGATAGGATAGAGGATAGGATAGGATAGAGGATAGGATATAATAGAGGATAGGATAGGGTAGAGGATAGGATAGAGGATAGGATAGAGGATCGGATAGGATAGGATAGAGGATAGGATAGGATAGAGGATGGAATAGGATAGAGGATAGGATAGGATAGAGGATCTGATAGAGGATAGGATAGGATAGAGGATAGGATAGGATAGAGGATAGTATAGGAAAGAGGATAGGATAGGATAGAGGATAGGATAGGATAGAGGGTAGGATAGGATAGAGGATAGGATAGGATAGTGGATAGGATAGGATAGAGGATAGAATAGGATAGAGGATAGGATAGGATAGAGGATCTGATAGAGGATAGGATAGGATGGAGGATAGGATAGGATAGAGGATAGGATAGGATAGAGGATAGGATAGAGGATAGGATAGAGGATAGGATAGGATAGAGGATAGGATAGGATGGAGGATAGGATAGGATAGAGGATAGGATAGAGGATAGGATAGGATAGAGGATAGGATAGGATAGAGGATAGGATAGGATAGAGGATAGGATGGGATAGAGGATAGGATAGGATAGAGGATAGATTAGGATAGAGGATAGGATAAGATAGAGGATAGGATAGGATAGAGGATAGGACAGGATAGGATAGAGGATAGGATAGGATAGAGGATATGATAGGATTGAGGAAAGGATAGGATAGAGGATAGGATAGGATAGAGGATAGGATAGGATAGAGGATCGGATAGAGGATACGATAGGATAGAGGATAGGATAGGATAGAGGATAGGATATAATAGAGGATAGGATATGGTAGAGGATAGGATAGGATAGAGAATCGGATAGATCATAGGATAGGATAGAGGATAGGATAGGATAGAGGATAGGATAGGATGGAGGATACGATAGGATAGAGGATAGGATAGGATAGAGGATAGTATAGGATAGAGGATAGGATAGGATAGAGGATAGGATAGGATAGAGGGTAGGATAGGATAGAGGATAGGATAGAGGATAGGATAGGATAGAGGATAGGATAGGATAGAGGATAGGATAGGATAGAGGATAGGATAGGATAGAGGATAGGATAGGATAGAGGATAGGATAGGATAGTGGATAGGATAGGATAGAGGATAGAATAGGATAGAGGATAGAATAGGATAGAGGATCTGATAGAGGATAGGCTAGGATGGAGGATAGGATAGGATAGAGGATAGGATAGGATAGAGGATAGTATAGGAAAGAGGATAGGATAGGATAGAGGATAGGATAGGATAGAGGGTAGGATAGGATAGAGGATAGGAAAGGATAGAGGATAGGATAGGATAGAGGATAGGATAGGATAGAGGATAGAATAGGATAGAGGATAGGATAGGATAGAGGATCTGATAGAGGATAGGATAGGATGGAGGATAGGATAGGATAGAGGATAGGATAGGATAGAGGATAGTATAGGATAGAGGATAGGATAGGATAGAGGAAAGGATAGGATAGAGGGTAGGATAGGATAGAGGATAGGATAGGATAGAGGATAGGATAGGAAAGAGGATCGGATAGAGGATAGGATAGGATAGAGGATAGGATAGGATAGAGGATCGGATAGAGGATAGGATAGGATAGAGGATAGGATAGGATAGAGGATAGGATAGGATAGAGGATAGGATAGGATAGAGGATAGGATAGGATAGAGGATAGGATAGGATAGAGGATAGGATAGGATAGAGGATAGGATAGGATAGAGGATAGGATAGGATAGAGGATAGGATAGGATAGAGGATAGGATAGGATAGAGGATAGGATAGGATAGAGGATAGGATAGGATAGAGGATAGGATAGGATAAGATAGAGGATAGGATAGGATAGAGGATATAATTGGATTGAGGAAAGGATAGGATAGATGATAGGATAGGATAGAGGATCGGATAGAGGATAGGATAGGATAGAGGATAGGATAGGATAGAGGATAGGATATAATAGAGGATAGGATAGGGTAGAGGATAGGATAGAGGATAGGATAGAGGATCGGATAGGATAGGATAGAGGATAGGATAGGATAGAGGATATAATAGGATTGAGGAAAGGATAGGATAGAGGATAGGATAGGATAGAGGATAGGATAGGATAGCTAATACTATAGAGGATTGGATATGATAGAGGATAGGATAGAGGATAGGATAGGAAAGAGGATCGGATAGAGGATAGGATAGGATAGAGGATAGGATAGGATAGAGGATCGGATAGAGTATAGGATAGGATAGAGGATAGGATAGGATAGAGGATAGGATAGGATAGAGGATAGGATAGGATAGAGGATAGGATAGGATAAAGGATAGGATAGGAAAGAGGGTAGGATAGGATAGAGGATAGGATAGGAAAGAGGGTAGGATAGGATAGAGGATAGGATAGGATAGAGGATAGGTATAGAGGATAGGGTAGAGGATAGGATAGGATAGAGGATGGAATAGGATAGAGGATAGGATAGGATAGAGGATCTGATAGAGGATAGGATAGGATGGAGGATATAATAGGATTGAGGAAAGGATAGGATAGAGGATAGGATAGGATAGAGTATACTATAGAGGATTGGATATGATAGAGGATAGGATAGAGGATAGGATAGGAAAGAGGATCGGATAGAGGATAGGATAGGAAAAAGGATAGGATAGGATAGAGGATAGGATAGGATAGGATAGAGGATAGGATAGAGGATCGGATAGGATAGGATAGAGGATAGGATAGGATAGACGATAGGATAGAGGATAGGATAGAGGATCGGATAGATGATAGGATAGGATAGAGGATCGGATAGAGGATAGGATAGGATAGAGGATAGGATAGGATAGAGGATAGTATATAATAGAGGATAGGATAGGGTAGAGGATAGGATAGAGGATAGGATAGAGGATCGGATAGGATAGGATAGAGGATAGGATAGGATAGAGGATATAATAGGATTGAGGAAAGGATAGGATAGAGGATAGGATAGGATAGAGGATAGGATAGGATAGAGGATAGGATAGGATAGAGGATAGGATAGGATAGAGGATAGGATAGGATAGAGGATAGGATAGGATAGAGGATAGGATAGGATAGAGGATAGGATAGGATAGAGGATAGGATAGGATAGAGGATAGGATAGGATAGAGGATAGGATAGGATAAGATAGAGGATAGGATAGGATAGAGGATATAATAGGATTGAGGAAAGGATAGGATAGGATAGAGGATAGTATAGGATAGAGGATAGTATAGGATAGAGGATAGGATAGGATAGAGGATAGGATAGGATAAAGGATAGGATAGGAAAGAGGGTAGGATAGGATAGAGGATAGGATAGGAAAGAGGGTAGGATAGGATAGAGGATAGGATAGGATAGAGGATAGGATAGAGGATAGGGTAGAGGATAGGATAGGATAGAGGATGGAATAGGATAGAGGATAGGATAGGATAGAGGATCTGATAGAGGATAGGATAGGATAGAGGATAGGATAGGATAGAGGATAGTATAGGAAAGAGGATAGGATAGGATAGAGGATAGGATAGGATAGAGGGTAGGATAGGATAGAGGATAGGATAGGATAGAGGATAGGATAGGATAGTGGATAGGATAGGATAGAGGATAGAATAGGATAGAGGATAGGATAGGATAGAGGATCTGATAGAGGATAGGATAGGATGGAGGATAGGATAGGATAGAGGATAGGATAGGATAGAGGATAGTATAGGATAGAGGATAGGATAGGATAGAGGAAAGGATAGGATAGAGGGTAGGATAGGATAGAGGATAGGATAGGATAGAGGATAGGATAGGATAGAGGATAGGATAGAGGATAGGATAGATGATAGGATAGGATAGAGGATAGGATAGGATGGAGGATAGGATAGGATAGAGGATAGGATAGAGGATAGGATAGGATAGAGGATAGGATAGGATAGAGGATAGGATAGGATAGAGGATAGGATGGGATAGAGGATAGGATAGGATAGAGGATAGATTAGGATAGAGGATAGGATAAGATAGAGGATAGGATAGGATAGAGGATAGGACAGGATAGGATAGAGGATAGGATAGGATAGAGGATATGATAGGATTGAGGAAAGGATAGGATAGAGGATAGGATAGGATAGAGGATAGGATAGGATAGAGGATCGGATAGAGGATAGGATAGGATAGAGGATAGGATAGGATAGAGGATCGGATAGAGGATAGGATAGGATAGAGGATAGGATAGGATAGAGGATAGGATAGGATAGAGGATAGGATAGGATAGAGGATAGGATAGGATAGAGGATAGGATAGGATAGAGGATAGGATAGGATAGAGGATAGGATAGGATAGAGGATAGGATAGGATAGAGGATAGGATGGGATAGAGGATAGGATAGGATAGAGGATAGGATAGGATAGAGGATAGGATAGGATAGAGGATAGGATAGGATAGAGGATAGGATAGGATAAGATAGAGGATAGGATAGGATAGAGGATATAATAGGATTGAGGAAAGGATAGGATAGATGATAGGATAGGATAGAGGATCGGATAGAGGATAGGATAGGATAGAGGATAGGATAGGATAGAGGATAGGATATAATAGAGGATAGGATAGGGTAGAGGATAGGGTAGAGGATAGGATAGAGGATAGGATAGAGGATCGGATAGGATAGGATAGAGGATAGGATAGGATAGAGGATATAATAGGATTGAGGAAAGGATAGGATAGAGGATAGGATAGGATAGAGGATAGGATAGGATAGAGTATACTATAGAGGATTGGATATGATAGAGGATAGGATAGAGGATAGGATAGGAAAGAGGATCGGATAGAGGATAGGATAGGATAGAGGATAGGATAGGATAGAGGATCGGATAGAGTATAGGATAGGATAGAGGATAGGATAGGATAGAGGATAGGATAGGATAGAGGATAGGATAGGATAGAGGATAGGATAGGATAGAGGATAGGATAGGATAAAGGATAGGATAGGAAAGAGGGTAGGATAGGATAGAGGATAGGATAGGAAAGAGGGTAGGATAGGATAGAGGATAGGATAGGATAGAGGATAGGTATAGAGGATAGGGTAGAGGATAGGATAGGATAGAGGATGGAATAGGATAGAGGATAGGATAGGATAGAGGATCTGATAGAGGATAGGATAGGATGGAGGATATAATAGGATTGAGGAAAGGATAGGATAGAGGATAGGATAGGATAGAGGATAGGATAGGATAGAGTATACTATAGAGGATTGGATATGATAGAGGATAGGATAGAGGATAGGATAGGAAAGAGGATCGGATAGAGGATAGGATAGGAAAAAGGATAGGATAGGATAGAGGATAGGATAGGATAGGATAGAGGATAGGATAGAGGATCGGATAGGATAGGATAGAGGATAGGATAGGATAGACGATAGGATAGAGGATAGGATAGAGGATCGGATAGATGATAGGATACTATAGAGGATCGGATAGAGGATAGGATAGGATAGAGGATAGGATAGGATAGAGGATAGGATATAATAGAGGATAGGATAGGGTAGAGGATAGGATAGAGGATAGGATAGAGGATCGGATAGGATAGGATAGAGGATATAATAGGATTGAGGAAAGGATAGGATAGAGGATAGGATAGGATAGAGGATAGGATAGGATAGAGGATAGGATAGGATAGAGGATAGGATAGGATAGAGGATAGGATAGGATAGAGGATAGGATAGGATAGAGGATAGGATAGGATAGAGGATAGGATAGGATAGAGGATAGGATAGGATAGAGGATAGGATAGGATAGGATAGAGGATAGGATAGGATAGAGGATAGGATAGGATAGAGGATAGGATAGGATAGAGGATAGGATAGGATAGAGGATAGGATAGGATAGAGGATAGGATAGGATAGAGGATAGGATAAGATAGAGGATAGGATAGGATAGAGGATAGGATAGGATAAGATAGAGGATAGGATAGGATAGAGGATATAATAGGATTGAGGAAAGGATAGGATAGGATAGAGGATAGTATAGGATAGAGGATAGGATAGGATAGAGGATAGGATAGGATAAAGGATAGGATAGGAAAGAGGGTAGGATAGGATAGAGGATAGGATAGGAAAGAGGGTAGGATAGGATAGAGGATAGGATAGGATAGAGGATAGGATAGAGGATAGGGTAGAGGATAGGATAGGATAGAGGATGGAATAGGATAGAGGATAGGATAGGATAGAGGATCTGATAGAGGATAGGATAGGATAGAGGATAGGATAGGATAGAGGATAGTATAGGAAAGAGGATAGGATAGGATAGAGGATAGGATAGGATAGAGGGTAGGATAGGATAGAGGATAGGATAGGATAGAGGATAGGATAGGATAGTGGATAGGATAGGATAGAGGATAGAATAGGATAGAGGATAGGATAGGATAGAGGATCTGATAGAGGATAGGATAGGATGGAGGATAGGATAGGATAGAGGATAGGATAGGATAGAGGATAGTATAGGATAGAGGATAGGATAGGATAGAGGAAAGGATAGGATAGAGGGTAGGATAGGATAGAGGATAGGATAGGATAGAGGATAGGATAGGATAGAGGATAGGATAGAGGATAGGATAGAGGATAGGATAGGATAGAGGATAGGATAGGATGGAGGATAGGATAGGATAGAGGATAGGATAGAGGATAGGATAGGATAGAGGATAGGATAGGATAGAGGATAGGATAGGATAGAGGATAGGATGGGATAGAGGATAGGATAGGATAGAGGATAGATTAGGATAGAGGATAGGATAGGATAGAGGATAGGATAGGATGGAGGATAGTATAGGATAGAGGATAGGATAGGATAGAGGATAGGATAGGATAGAGGATAGGATAGGATAGAGGATAGGATAGGATAAGATAGAGGATAGGATAGGATAGAGGATATAATAGGATTGAGGAAAGGATAGGATAGATGATAGGATAGGATAGAGGATCGGATAGAGGATAGGATAGGATAGAGGATAGGATAGGATAGAGGATAGGATATAATAGAGGATAGGATAGGGTAGAGGATAGGGTAGAGGATAGGATAGAGGATAGGATAGAGGATCGGATAGGATAGGATAGAGGATAGGATAGGATAGAGGATATAATAGGATTGAGGAAAGGATAGGATAGAGGATAGGATAGGATAGAGGATAGGATAGGATAGAGTATACTATAGAGGATTGGATATGATAGAGGATAGGATAGAGGATAGGATAGGAAAGAGGATCGGATAGAGGATAGGATAGGATAGAGGATAGGATAGGATAGGGGATCGGATAGAGTATAGGATAGGATAGAGGATAGGATAGGATAGAGGATAGGATAGGATAGAGGATAGGATAGGATAGAGGATAGGATAGGATAAAGGATAGGATAGGAAAGAGGGTAGGATAGGATAGAAGATAGGATAGGAAAGAGGGTAGGATAGGATAGAGGATAGGATAGGATAGAGGATAGGTATAGAGGATAGGGTAGAGGATAGGATAGGATAGAGGATGGAATAGGATAGAGGATAGGATAGGATAGAGGATCTGATAGAGGATAGGATAGGATGGAGGATATAATAGGATTGAGGAAAGGATAGGATAGAGGATAGGATAGGATAGAGGATAGGATAGGATAGAGTATACTATAGAGGATTGGATATGATAGAGGATAGGATAGAGGATAGGATAGGAAAGAGGATCGGATAGAGGATAGGATAGGAAAAAGGATAGGATAGGATAGAGGATAGGATAGAGGATCGGATAGGATAGGATAGAGGATAGGATAGGATAGACGATAGGATAGAGGATAGGATAGAGGATCGGATAGATGATAGGATACTATAGAGGATCGGATAGAGGATAGGATAGGATAGAGGATAGGATATAATAGAGGATAGGATAGGGTAGAGGATAGGATAGAGGATAGGATAGAGGATCGGATAGGATAGGATAGAGGATATAATAGGATTGAGGAAAGGATAGGATAGAGGATAGGATAGGATAGAGGATAGGATAGGATAGAGGATAGGATAGGATAGAGGATAGGATAGGATAGAGGATAGGATAGGATAGAGGATAGGATAGGATAGAGGATAGGATAGGATAGAGGATAGGATAGGATAGAGGATAGGATAGGATAGAGGATAGGATAGGATAGAGGATAGGATAGGATAGAGGATAGGATAGGATAGAGGATAGGATAGGATAGAGGATAGGATAGGATAGAGGATAGGATAGGATAGAGGATAGGATAGGATAGAGGATAGGATAGGATAGAGGATAGGATAGGATAGAGGATAGGATAGGATAGAGGATAGGATAGGATAAGATAGAGGATAGGATAGGATAGAGGATATAATAGGATTGAGGAAAGGGTAGGATAGGATAGAGGATAGTATAGGATAGAGGATAGGATAGGATAGAGGATAGGATAGGATAAAGGATAGGATAGGAAAGAGGGTAGGATAGGATAGAGGATAGGATAGGAAAGAGGGTAGGATAGGATAGAGGATAGGATAGGATAGAGGATAGGATAGAGGATAGGGTAGAGGATAGGATAGGATAGAGGATGGAATAGGATAGAGGATAGGATAGGATAGAGGATCTGATAGAGGATAGGATAGGATAGAGGATAGGATAGGATAGAGGATAGTATAGGAAAGAGGATAGGATAGGATAGAGGATAGGATAGGATAGAGGGTAGGATAGGATAGAAGATAGGATAGGATAGAGGATAGGATAGGATAGTGGATAGGATAGGATAGAGGATAGAATAGGATAGAGGATAGGATAGGATAGAGGATCTGATAGAGGATAGGATAGGATGGAGGATAGGATAGGATAGAGGATAGGATAGGATAGAGGATAGTATAGGATAGAGGATAGGATAGGATAGAGGAAAGGATAGGATAGAGGGTAGGATAGGATAGAGGATAGGATAGGATAGAGGATAGGATAGGATAGAGGATAGGATAGAGGATAGGATAGAGGATAGGATAGGATAGAGGATAGGATAGGATGGAGGATAGGATAGGATAGAGGATAGGATAGAGGATAGGATAGGATAGAGGATAGGATAGGATAGAGGATAGGATAGGATAGAGGATAGGATGGGATAGAGGATAGGATAGGATAGAGGATAGATTAGGATAGAGGATAGGATAGGATAGAGGATAGGATAGGATGGAGGATAGTATAGGATAGAGGATAGGATAGGATAGAGGATAGTATAGGATAGAGGATAGGATAGGATAGAGGATAGGATAGGATAGAGGGTAGGATAGGATAGAGGATAGGATAGAGGATAGGATAGGATAGAGGATAGGATAGGATAGAGGATAGGATAGGATAGAGGATAGGATAGGATAGAGGATAGGATAGGATAGAGGATAGGATAGGATAGTGGATAGGATAGGATAGAGGATAGAATAGGATAGAGGATAGAATAGGATAGAGGATCTGATAGAGGATAGGCTAGGATGGAGGATAGGATAGGATAGTGGATAGGATAGGAGAGAGGGTAGGATAGGATAGAGGATAGGATAGGATAGAGGATACGATAGGATAGTGGATAGGATAGGATAGAGGATAGAATAGGATAGAGGATAGGATAAGATAGAGGATAGGATAGGATAGAGGATAGGACAGGATAGGATAGAGGATAGGATAGGATAGAGGATATAATAGGATTGAGGAAAGGATAGGATAGAGGATAGGATAGGATAGAGGATAGGATAGGATAGTGGATCGGATAGAGGATACGATAGGATAGAGGATAGGATAGGATAGAGGATAGGATATAATAGAGGATAGGATATGGTAGAGGATAGGATAGGATAGAGAATCGGATAGATCATAGTATAGGAAAGAGGATAGGATAGGATAGAGGATAGGATAGGATAGAGGGTAGGATAGGATAGAGGATACGATAGGATAGACGATAGGATAGGAAAAGAGGATAGGATAGGATAGAGGATAGGATAGGATAGAGGATAGGATAGGATAGAGGATAGGATAGGATAGAGGATAGGATAGGATAGAGGATAGGATAGGATAGAGGATAGGATAGGATAGAGGATAGGATAGGATAGAGGATAGGATAGGATAGAGGATCTGATAGAGGATAGGATAGGATAGACGATAGGATAGGATAGAGGATAGTATAGGATAGAGGATAGGATAGGATAGAGGGTAGGATAGGATAGAGGATAGGATAGGATAGAGGATAGGGTAGGATAGCGGATAGGATAGGATAGAGGATAGGATTGGATAGAGGATAGGATAGAGGATAGGATAGAGGATAGGATAGGATAGAGGATAGGATAGGATACAGGATGGGATAGGATAGAGGATAGGATAGGATAGTGGATAGGATAGGATAGAGGATAGGATAGGATAGAGGATAGGATAGGATAGGATAGGATAGGATAGAGGATAGGATAGGATAGAGGTTAGGGTTGGATAGAGGATAGGATAGGATAGAGGATAGGATATAATAGTGGATAGGATATGGTAGAGGATAGGATAGGATAGAGAATCGGATAGATCATAGTATAGGAAAGAGGATAGGATAGGATAGAGGATAGGATAGGATAGAGGGTAGGATAGGATAGAGGATACGATAGGATAGACGATAGGATAGGAAAAGAGGATAGGATAGGATAGAGGATAGGATAGGATAGAGGATAGGATAGGATAGAGGATAGGATAGGATAGAGGATAGGATAGGATAGAGGATAGGATAGGATAGAGGATAGGATAGGATAGAGGATAGGATAGGATAGAGGATAGGATAGGATAGACGATAGGATAGGATAGAGGATAGTATAGGATAGAGGATAGGATAGGATAGAGGGTAGGATAGGATAGAGGATAGGATAGGATAGAGGATAGGGTAGGATAGCGGATAGGATAGGATAGAGGATAGGATTGGATAGAGGATAGGATAGAGGATAGGATAGAGGATAGGATAGGATAGAGGATAGGATAGGAAGGAGGATTGGATAGGATAGAGGATAGGATAGAGGATAGGATAGAGGATAGGATAGGATAGAGGATAGGATAGGAAGGAGGATTGGATAGGATAGAGGATAGGACAGGATAGAGGATAGAATAGGATAGAGGATAGGATAGGATAGAGGATCTGATAGAGGATAGGATAGGATGGAGGATAGGATAGGATAGAGGATAGGATATGATAGAGGATAGTATAGGATAGAGGATAGGATAGGATAGAGGATAGGATAGGATAGAGGGTACGATAGGATAGAGGATAGGATAGGATAGAGGATAGGATAGGATAGAGGATCTGATAGAGGATAGGATAGGATGGAGGATAGGATAGGATAGAGGATAGGATAGGTAATTGGATAGGATAGAGGATAGGATAGGATAGAGGATAGGATAGGAAAAAGGATAGGATAGGATAGAGGATAGGATAGGATAGGATAGAGGATAGGACAGAGGATCGGATAGGATAGGATAGAGGATAGGATAGAAAAAGAGGATAGGATAGGATAGAGGATAGAATAGGATACAGGATGGGATAGGATAGAGGATAGGATAGGATAGTGGATAGGATAGGATAGAGGATAGGATAGGATAGAGGATAGGATAGGATAGGATAGGATAGGATAGAGGATAGGATAGGATAGAGGTTAGGGTTGGATAGAGGATAGGATAGGATAGAGGATAGGATAGGATAGAGGGTAGGATAGGATAGTGGATAGGATAGGATAGAGGATAGGATACGATAGAGGATAGGATAGGATAGAGGATAGGATAGGATAGAGGATAGAATAGGATAGAGGATAGGATAGGATAGAGGATCTGATAGAGGATAGGATAGGATGGAGGATAGGATAGGATAGAGGATAGGATAGAGGATAGGATAGAGGATAGGATAGGATAGAGGATAGTATAGGAAAGAGGATAGGATAGGATAGAGGATAGGATAGGATAGAGGGTAGGATAGGATAGAGGATAGGATAGGATAGACGATAGGATAGGAAAAGAGGATAGGATAGGATAGAGGATAGGAAAAGAGGATAGGATAGGATAGAGGATAGGATAGGATAGAGGATAGGATAGGATACAGGATAGGATAGGATAGAGGATAGGATAGGATAGAGGATCTGATAGAGGATAGGATAGGATAGAGGATAGGATAGGATAGAGGATAGTATAGGATAGAGGATAGGATAGGATAGAGGGTAGGATAGGATAGAGGATAGGATAGGATAGAGGATAGGGTAGGATAGCGGATAGGATAGGATAGAGGATAGGATAGGAAGGAGGATTGGATAGGATAGAGGATAGGACAGGATAGAGGATAGAATAGGATAGAGGACAGGATAGGATAGAGGATCTGATAGAGGATAGGATAGGATGGAGGATAGGATAGGATAGAGGATAGGATAGGATAGAGGATAGTATAGGATAGAGGATAGGATAGGATAGAGGATAGGATAGGATAGAGGGTACGATAGGATAGAGGATAGGATAGGATAGAGGATAGGATAGGATAGAGGATCTGATAGAGGATAGGATAGGATGGAGGATAGGATAGGATAGAGGATAGGATAGGTAATTGGATAGGATAGAGGATAGGATAGGATAGAGGATAGGATAGGAAAAAGGATAGGATAGGATAGAGGATAGGATAGGATAGGATAGAGGATAGGATAGAGGATCGGATAGGATAGGATAGAGGATAGGATAGGATAGACGATAGGATAGAGGATAGGATAGAGGATCGGATAGATGATAGGATAGGATAGAGGATCGGATAGAGGATAGGATAGGATAGAGGATAGGATAGGATAGAGGATAGGATATAATAGAGGATAGGATAGGGTAGAGGATAGGATAGGATAGAGGATAGGATAGAGGATAGGATAGGTTAGAGGATAGGATAGGATAGAGGATAGGATAGGATAGAGGATAGGATAGGAAAGAGGGTAGGATAGGATAGAGGATAGGATTGGATAGAGGATCTGATAGAGGATAGGATAGGATGGAGGATAGGATAGGATAGAGGATAGGATAGGATAGAGGATCTGATAGAGGATAGGATAGGATGGAGGATAGAATAGGATAGAGGATAGGATAGGATAGAGGATCTGATAGGATAAAGGATAGGATAGGATAGAGGATAGGATAGGATAGAGGATCTGATAGGATAAAGGATAGGATAGGATAGAGGATAGGATAGGATAGGATAGGATAGGATAGAGGATAGGATAGGATAGAGGATAGAATAGGATACAGGATAGGATAGGATAGAGGATAGGATAGGATAGAGGATAGGATAGGATAGAGGATAGGATAGGATAAGATAGAGGATAGGATAGGATAGAGTATATAATAGGATTGAGGAAAGGATAGGATAGAGGATAGGATAGGATAGAGGATAGGATAGGATAGAGTATACTATAGAGGATTGGATATGATAGAGGATAGGATAGGATAGAGTATCGGATAGAGGATAGGATAGGATAGAGGATAGGATAGGATAGAGGATAGGATAGGATAGAGGATAGGATAGGATAGAGGATAGTATAGGATAGTGGATAGGATAGGATAGAGGATAGGATAGGATAGAGGATAGGATAGGAAAGAGGGTAGGATAGGATAGAGGATAGGATAGGAAATGGGGGAGGATAGGATAGAGGATAGGATAGGATAGAGGATCTGATAGAGGATAGGATAGGATGGAGGATAGGATAGGATAGAGGATAGGATAGGATAGAGGATAGTATAGGATAGAGGATAGGATAGGATAGAGGATAGGATAGGATAGAGGGTAGGATAGGATAGAGGATAGGATAGGATAGAGGATAGGATAGGATAGAGGATAGGATAGGATAAGATAGAGGATAGGATAGGATAGAGTATATAATAGGATTGAGGAAAGGATAGGATAGAGGATAGGATAGGATAGAGGATAGGATAGGATAGAGGATAGGATAGGATAGAGGATAGGATAGGAAAGAGGGTAGGATAGGATAGAGGATAGGATAGGAAATAGGGTAGGATAGGATAGAGGATAGGATAGGATAGAGGATCTGATAGAGGATAGGATAGGATGGAGGATAGGATAGGATAGAGGATAGGATAGGATAGAGGATAGTATAGGATAGAGGATAGGATAGGATAGAGGATAGGATAGGATAGAGGGTAGGATAGGATAGAGGATAGGATAGGATAGAGGATAGTATAGGAAAGAGGATAGGATAGGATAGAGGATAGGATAGGATAGAGGGTAGGATAGGATAGAGGATAGGATAGGATAGACGATAGGATAGGAAAAGAGGATAGGATAGGATAGGATAGAGGATAGAATAGGATAGAGGACAGGATAGGATAGAGGATAGGATAGGATAGAGGATCTGATAGAGGATAGGATAGGATAGATGATAGGATAGGATAGATTATAGGATAGGATAGAGGGTACGATATGATAGAGGATAGGATAGGATAGAGGATAGGATAGGATAGAGGATCGGATAGAGGATAGGATAGGATAGAGGATAGGATAGGATAGAGGATAGGATATAATAGAGGATAGGATAGGGTAGAGGATAGGATAGAGGATAGGATAGAGGATCGGATAGGATAGGATAGAGGATAGGATAGGATAGAGGATAGGATGGAGGATAGGATAGAGGATCGGATAGATGATAGGATAGGATAGAGGATAGGATAGGATAGAGGATAGAATAGGATAGAGGATTTGATAGGATAGAGGATCTGATAGAGGATAGGATAGGATGGAGGATAGGATAGGATAGAGGATAGGATAGGATAGAGGATAGTATAGGAAAGAGGATAGGATAGGATAGAGGATTGGATAGGATAGAGGGTAGGATAGGATAGAGGATAGGATATGATAGACGATAGGATAGGAAAAGAGGATAGGATAGGATAGAGGATAGGATAGGATAGAGGATAGAATAGGATAGAGGATAGGATAGGATAGAGGATAGGATAGGATAGAGGATCTGATAGAGGATAGGATAGGATAGAGGATAGGATAGGATAGAGGATAGTATAGGATAGAGGATAGGATAGGATAGAGGATAGGATAGGATAGAGGGTACGATAGGATAGAGGATAGGATAGGATAGAGGATAGGATAGGATAGAGGATCTGATAGAGGATAGGATAGGATGGAGGATAGGATAGGATAGAGGATAGGATAGGTAATTGGATAGGATAGAGGATAGGATAGGATAGAGGATAGGATAGGAAAAAGGATAGGATAGGATAGAGGATAGGATAGGATAGGATAGAGGATAGGATAGAGGATCGGATAGGATAGGATAGAGGATAGGATAGGATAGACGATAGGATAGAAGATAGGATAGAGGATAGGATAGATGATAGGATAGGATAGAGGATAGGATAGGATAGAGGATAGGATAGGATAGAGGATAGTATAGGATGGAGGATAGGATAGGATAGAGGATAGGATAGGATAGAGGATAGGATAGGAAAGAGGGTAGGATAGGATAGAGGATAGGATAGGAAATGGGGGAGGATAGGATAGAGGATAGGATAGGATAGAGGATCTGATAGAGGATAGGATAGGATGGAGGATAGGATAGGATAGAGGATAGGATAGGATAGAGGATAGTATAGGATAGAGGATAGGATAGGATAGAGGATAGGATAGGATAGAGGGTAGGATAGGATAGAGGATAGGATAGGATAGAGGATAGTATAGGAAAGAGGATAGGATAGGATAGAGGATAGGATAGGATAGAGGGTAGGATAGGATAGAGGATAGGATAGGTTAGACGATAGGATAGGAAAAGAGGATAGGATAGGATAGAGGATAGGATAGGATAGAGGATAGAATAGGATAGAGGACAGGATAGGATAGAGGATAGGATAGGATAGAGGATCTGATAGACGATAGGATAGGATAGATGATAGGATAGGATAGAGGATCGTATAGGATAGAGGATAGGATAGGATAGAGGGTAGGATAGGATAGAGGATAGGATAGGATAGAGGATAGGGTAGGATAGCGGATAGGATAGGATACAGGATAGGATTGGATAGAGGATAGGATAGAGGATAGGATAGAGGATAGGATAGGATAGAGGATAGGATAGGATAGAGGATAGGATAGGATAGAGGATAGCATAGGATAGAGGATAGGATAGGATAGAGGATAGAATAGGATAGAGGATAGGATAGGATAAGATAGAGGATAGGATAGGATAGAGTATATAATAGGATTGAGGAAAGGATAGGATAGAGGATAGGATAGGATAGAGGATAGGATAGGATAGAGTATACTATAGAGGATTGGATATGATAGAGGATAGGATAGGTAATTGGATAGGATAGAGGATAGGATAGGATAGAGGATAGGATAGTGGATATTATAGGATAGAGGATAGGATAGGATAGAGGATAGGATAGAGTAGGATAGGATAGAGGATAGGATAGGATAGAGGTTAGGGTTGGATAGAGGATAGGATAGGATAGAGGATAGGATAGGATACAGGGTAGGATAGGATAGTGGATAGGATAGGATAGAGGATAGGATACGATAGAGGATAGGATAGGATAGAGGATAGGATAGGATAGAGGATAGAATAGGATAGAGGATAGGATAGGATAGAGGATCTGATAGAGGATAGGATAGGATGGAGGATAGGATAGGATAGAGGATAGGATAGAGGATAGGATAGGATAGAGGATAGTATAGGAAAGAGGATAGGATAGGATAGAGGATAGGATAGGATAGAGGGTAGGATAGGATAGAGGATAGGATAGGATAGACGATAGGATAGGAAAAGAGGATAGGATAGGATAGGATAGAGGATAGAATAGGATAGAGGACAGGATAGGATAGAGGATAGGATAGGATAGAGGATCTGATAGAGGATAGGATAGGATAGATGATAGGATAGGATAGAGGATCGTATAGGATAGAGGATAGGATAGGATGGAGGGTAGGATAGGATAGAGGATAGGATAGGATAGAGGATAGGGTAGGATAGCGGATAGGATAGGATAGAGGATAGGATTGGATAGAGGATAGGATAGAGGATAGGATAGAGTATAGGATAGGATAGAGGATAGGATAGGATAGAGGATAGGATAGGATAGAGGATATAATAGGATAGAGGATAGGATAGGATAGAGGATAGGATAGGATAGAGGATAGAATAGGATAGAGGATAGGATAGGATAGAGGATCTGATAGAGGATAGGATAGGATGGAGGATAGGATAGGATAGAGGATAGGATAGGATAGAGGATAGAATAGGATAGAGGATAGGATAGGATAGACGATAGGATAGGATAGAGGGTGGGATAGGATAGAGGATAGGATAGGATAGAGGATAGGATAGGATAGAGGATAGGATAGGATACAGGATAGAATAGGATAGAGGATAGGATAGGATAGACGGTAGGATAGGATAGAGGATAGGATAGGATAGATGATAGGATAGGATGGAGGATAGGACAGGATAGAGGATAGGATAGGATAGAGGATAGTATAGGATAGAGGATAGGATAGGATAGAGGATAGGATAGGATAGAGGGTACGATATGATAGAGGATAGGATAGGATAGAGGATAGGATAGGATAGAGGATCGGATAGAGGATAGGATAGGATAGAGGATAGGATAGGATAGAGGATAGGATATAATAGAGGATAGGATAGGGTAGAGGATAGGATAGAGGATAGGATAGAGGATCGGATAGGATAGGATAGAGGATAGGATAGGATAGAGGATAGGATGGAGGATAGGATAGAGGATCGGATAGATGATAGGATAGGATAGAGGATAGGATAGGATAGAGGATAGAATAGGATAGAGGATTTGATAGGATAGAGGATCTGATAGAGGATAGGATAGGATGGAGGATAGGATAGGATAGAGGATAGGATAGGATAGAGGATCTGATAGGATAAAGGATAGGATAGGATAGAGGATAGGATAGGATAGGATAGGATAGGATAGAGGATAGGATAGGATAGGATAGAGGATAGAATAGGATACAGGATAGGATAGGATAGAGGATAGGATAGGATAGAGGATAGGATAGGATACAGGATAGGATAGGATAGAGGATAGGATAGGATAGAGGATAGGATAGGATAGAGGATAGGATAGGATAAGATAGAGGATAGGATAGGATAGAGTATATAATAGGATTGAGGAAAGGATAGGATAGAGGATAGGATAGGATAGAGGATAGGATAGGATAGAGTATACTATAGAGGATTGGATATGATAGAGGATAGGATAGGATAGAGTATCGGATAGAGGATAGGATAGGATAGAGGATAGGATAGGATAGAGGATAGGATAGGATAGAGGATAGGATAGGATAGAGGATAGTATAGGATAGTGGATAGGATAGGATAGAGGATAGGATAGGATAGAGGATAGGATAGGAAAGAGGGTAGGATAGGATAGAGGATAGGATAGGAAATGGGGGAGGATAGGATAGAGGATAGGATAGGATAGAGGATCTGATAGAGGATAGGATAGGATGGAGGATAGGATAGGATAGAGGATAGGATAGGATAGAGGATAGTATAGGATAGAGGATAGGATAGGATAGAGGATAGGATAGGATAGAGGGTAGGATAGGATAGAGGATAGGATAGGATAGAGGATAGGATAGGATAGAGGATAGGATAGGATAAGATAGAGGATAGGATAGGATAGAGTATATAATAGGATTGAGGAAAGGATAGGATAGAGGATAGGATAGGATAGAGGATAGGATAGGATAGAGGATAGGATAGGATAGAGGATAGGATAGGAAAGAGGGTAGGATAGGATAGAGGATAGGATAGGAAATAGGGTAGGATGGGATAGAGGATAGGATAGGATAGAGGATCTGATAGAGGATAGGATAGGATGGAGGATAGGATAGGATAGAGGATAGGATAGGATAGAGGATAGTATAGGATAGAGGATAGGATAGGATAGAGGATAGGATAGGATAGAGGGTAGGATAGGATAGAGGATAGGATAGGATAGAGGATAGTATAGGAAAGAGGATAGGATAGGATAGAGGATAGGATAGGATAGAGGGTAGGATAGGATAGAGGATAGGATAGGATAGACGATAGGATAGGAAAAGAGGATAGGATAGGATAGGATAGAGGATAGAATAGGATAGAGGACAGGATAGGATAGAGGATAGGATAGGATAGAGGATCTGATAGAGGATAGGATAGGATAGATGATAGGATAGGATAGATTATAGGATAGGATAGAGGGTACGATATGATAGAGGATAGGATAGGATAGAGGATAGGATAGGATAGAGGATCGGATAGAGGATAGGATAGGATAGAGGATAGGATAGGATAGAGGATAGGATATAATAGAGGATAGGATAGGGTAGAGGATAGGATAGAGGATAGGATAGAGGATCGGATAGGATAGGATAGAGGATAGGATAGGATAGAGGATAGGATGGAGGATAGGATAGAGGATCGGATAGATGATAGGATAGGATAGAGGATAGGATAGGATAGAGGATAGAATAGGATAGAGGATTTGATAGGATAGAGGATCTGATAGAGGATAGGATAGGATGGAGGATAGGATAGGATAGAGGATAGGATAGGATAGAGGATAGTATAGGAAAGAGGATAGGATAGGATAGAGGATTGGATAGGATAGAGGGTAGGATAGGATAGAGGATAGGATAGGATAGACGATAGGATAGGAAAAGAGGATAGGATAGGATAGAGGATAGGATAGGATAGAGGATAGAATAGGATAGAGGATAGGATAGGATAGAGGATAGGATAGGATAGAGGATCTGATAGAGGATAGGATAGGATAGAGGATAGGATAGGATAGAGGATAGTATAGGATAGAGGATAGGATAGGATAGAGGATAGGATAGGATAGAGGGTACGATAGGATAGAGGATAGGATAGGATAGAGGATAGGATAGGATAGAGGATCTGATAGAGGATAGGATAGGATGGAGGATAGGATAGGATAGAGGATAGGATAGGTAAATGGATAGGATAGAGGATAGGATAGGATAGAGGATAGGATAGGAAAAAGGATAGGATAGGATAGAGGATAGGATAGGATAGGATAGAGGATAGGATAGAGGATCGGATAGGATAGGATAGAGGATAGGATAGGATAGACGATAGGATAGAAGATAGGATAGAGGATAGGATAGATGATAGGATAGGATAGAGGATAGGATAGGATAGAGGATAGGATAGGATAGAGGATAGTATAGGATGGAGGATAGGATAGGATAGAGGATAGGATAGGATAGAGGATAGGATAGGAAAGAGGGTAGGATAGGATAGAGGATAGGATAGGAAATGGGGGAGGATAGGATAGAGGATAGGATAGGATAGAGGATCTGATAGAGGATAGGATAGGATGGAGGATAGGATAGGATAGAGGATAGGATAGGATAGAGGATAGTATAGGATAGAGGATAGGATAGGATAGAGGATAGGATAGGATAGAGGGTAGGATAGGATAGAGGATAGGATAGGATAGAGGATAGTATAGGAAAGAGGATAGGATAGGATAGAGGATAGGATAGGATAGAGGGTAGGATAGGATAGAGGATAGGATAGGATAGACGATAGGATAGGAAAAGAGGATAGGATAGGATAGAGGATAGGATAGGATAGAGGATAGAATAGGATAGAGGACAGGATAGGATAGAGGATAGGATAGGATAGAGGATCTGATAGACGATAGGATAGGATAGATGATAGGATAGGATAGAGGATCGTATAGGATAGAGGATAGGATAGGATAGAGGGTAGGATAGGATAGAGGATAGGATAGGATAGAGGATAGGGTAGGATAGCGGATAGGATAGGATACAGGATAGGATTGGATAGAGGATAGGATAGAGGATAGGATAGAGGATAGGATAGGATAGAGGATAGGATAGGATAGAGGATAGGATAGGATAGAGGATAGCATAGGATAGAGGATAGGATAGGATAGAGGATAGAACAGGATAGAGGATAGGATAGGATAAGATAGAGGATAGGATAGGATAGAGTATATAATAGGATTGAGGAAAGGATAGGATAGAGGATAGGATAGGATAGAGGATAGGATAGGATAGAGTATACTATAGAGGATTGGATATGATAGAGGATAGGATAGGTAATTGGATAGGATAGAGGATAGGATAGGATAGAGGATAGGATAGTGGATATTATAGGATAGAGGATAGGATAGGATAGAGGATAGGATAGGGTAGGATAGGATAGAGGATAGGATAGGATAGAGGTTAGGGTTGGATAGAGGATAGGATAGGATAGAGGATAGGATAGGATACAGGGTAGGATAGGATAGAGGATAGAATAGGATAGAGGATAGGATAGGATAGAGGATCTGATAGAGGATAGGATAGGATGGAGGATAGAATAGGATAGAGGATAGGATAGGAAGGAGGATAGTATAGGATAGAGGATAGGATAGGATAGAGGATAGGATAGGATAGAGGGTACGATAGGATAGAGGATAGGATAGGATAGAGGATAGGATAGGATAGAGGATAGGATAGGATAGAGGATCTGATAGAGGATAGGATAGGATGGAGGATAGGATAGGATAGAGGATAGGATAGGTAATTGGATAGGATAGAGGATAGGATAGGATAGAGGATAGGATAGGAAAAAGGATAGGATAGGATAGAGGATAGGATAGGATAGGATAGAGGAGAGGATAGAGGATCGGATAGATGATAGGATAGGATAGAGGATCAGATAGAGGATAGGATAGAGGATCGGATAGATGATAGGATAGGATAGAGGATCAGATAGAGGATAGGATAGGATAGAGGATAGGATAGGATAGAGGATAGGATATAATAGAGGATAGGATAGGGTAGAGGATAGGATAGAGGATAGGATAGAGGATCGGATAGGATAGGATAGAGGATAGGATAGGATAGAGGATAGGATGGAGGATAGGATAGAGGATCGGATAGATGATAGGATAGGATAGAGGATAGGATAGGATAGAGGATAGGATAGGATAAAGGATAGGATAGGATAGAGGATAGGATAGGATAGAGGATAGAATAGGATAGATGATAGGATAAGATAGAGGATAGGATAGGATAGAGGATAGGATAGGATAGAGGATCTGATAGATGATAGGATAGGATGGAGGATAGGATAGGATAGAGGATAGGATATGTAATTGGATAGGATACAGGATAGGATAGGATAGAGGATAGGATAGGATAGAGGATAGGATAGGATAGAGGATAGGATAGGATAGAGGATATAATAGGATTGAGGAAAGGATAGGATAGAGGATAGGATAGGATAGAGGACCGGATAGAGGATAGGATAGGATAGAGGATCGGATAGAGGATAGGATAGGATAGAGGATAGGATAGGATAGAGGATAGGATAGGATAGAGGATAGAATAGGATAGAGGATAGGATACGATAGAGGATCTGATAGAGGATAGGGTAGGATGGAGGATAGGATAGGATAGAGGATAGGATAGGTAATTGGATAGGATATATGATAGGATAAGGTAGACGATAGTATAGGATAGAGGAAAGGATACGATAGGAAAAAGGATAGGATAGGATAGAGGATAGGATAGGATAGGATAGAGGATAGGATAGGATAGGATAGAGGATAGGATAGGATAGAGGATAGGATAGGATAGAGGATAGGATAGGATAGAGGATAGGATAGAGGATAGGATAGAGGATCGGATAGGATAGGATAGAGGATAGGATAGGATAGAGGATAGGATAGGATAGAGGATAGCATAGGATAGAGGATAGGATAGGATAGAGGATAGGATAGGATAGAGGATCTGATAGAGGATAGGATAGGATAGAGGATAGGATAGGATAGAGGATAGTATAAGATAGAGGATAGGATAGGATAGAGGATAGGATAGGATAGAGGGTACGATAGGATAGAGGATAGGATAGGATAGAGGATAGGATAGGATAGAGGATCTGATAGAGGATAGGATAGGATGGAGGATAGGATAGGTAATTGGATAGGATAGAGGATAGGATAGGATAGAGGATAGGATAGGAAAAAGGATAGGATAGGATAGAGGATAGGATAGGATAGGATAGAGGATAGGATAGAGGATCGGATAGGATAGGATAGAGGATAGGATAGGATAGACGATAGGATAGAGGATAGGATAGAGGATCGGATAGATGATAGGATAGGATAGAGGATCGGATAGAGGATAGGATAGGATAGAGGATAGTATAGGATAGAGGATAGGATAGGATAGAGGGTAGGATAGGATAGAGGATAGGATAGGATAGAGGATAGGATAGGATTGCGGATAGGATTGGATAGAGGATAGAATAAGATAGGGGATAGGATAGGATAGAGGATCTGATAGAGGATAGGATAGGATGGAGGATAGGATAGGATAGAGGATAGGATAGGATAGAGGATAGTATAGGATAGAGGATAGGATAGGATAGAGGATAGAGGATAGGATAGGATAGAGGATAGGATAGGATAGAGGATAGGATAGGATAGAGGATAGGATAGGATAGAGGATAGGATAGAGGATCGGATAGGATAGGATAGAGGATAGGATAGGATAGACGATAGGATAGAGGATAGGATAGAGGATCGGATAGATGATAGGATAGGATAGAGGATCAGATAGAGGATAGGATAGGATAGAGGCTAGGATAGGATAGAGGATAGGATATAATAGAGGATAGGATAGGGTAGAGGATAGGATAGAGGATAGGATAGAGGATCGGATAGGATAGGATAGAGGATAGGATAGGATAGAGGATAGGATGGAGGATAGGATAGAGGATCGGATAGATGATAGGATAGGATAGAGGACCGGATAGAGTATAGGATAGGATAGAGGATCGCATAGAGGATAGGATAGGATAGAGGATAGGATAGGATAGAGGATAGGATAGGATAGAGGATAGGATATAATAGAGGATAGGATAGGATAGAGGAGAGGATAGGATAAAGGTTAGGGTAGGATAGAGGTTAGGGTAGGATAGAGGATAGGATACGATAGAGGATCTGATAGAGGATAGGGTAGGATGGAGGATAGGATAGGATAGAGGATAGGATAGGTAATTGGATAGGATAGATGATAGGATAAGGTAGAGGATAGTATAGGATAGAGGATAGGATACGATAGGAAAAAGGATAGGATAGGATAGAGGATAGGATAGGATAGGATAGAGGATAGGATAGGATAGGATAGAGGATAGGATAGGATAGAGGATAGGATAGAGGATAGGATAGAGGATCGGATAGGATAGGATAGAGGATAGGATAGGATAGAGGATAGGATAGAGGATAGGATAGAGGATCGGATAGATGATAGGATAGGATAGAGGATCGGATAGAGGATAGGATAGGATAGAGGATAGGATAGGATGGAGGATAGGATATAATAGAGGATAGGATAGGGTAGAGGATAGGATAGAGGATAGGATAGGATAGAGGATAGGATATAATAGAGGATAGGATAGGGTAGAGGATAGGATAGAGGATAGGATAGGATAGGAAAGAGGGTAGGATAGGATAGAGGATAGGATAGGATAGAGGATCTGATAGAGGATAGGATAGGATGGAGTATAGGATAGGATAGAGGATAGGATAGGATAGAGGATAGTATAGGATAGAGGATAGGATAGGATAGAGGATAGGATAGGATAGAGGATAGGATAGGATAGAGGATAGGATAGGATAGAGGATAGAATAGGATAGAGGATAGGATAGGATAGAGGGTAGGATAGGATAGAGGATAGGATAGGATAGAGGATCTGATAGAGGATAGGATAGGATAGAGGATAGGATAGGATAGAGGATAGTATAGGATAGAGGATAGGATAGGATAGAGGATAGGATAGGATAGAGGGTACGATAGGATAGAGGATAGGATAGGATAGAGGATAGGATAGGATAGAGGATCTGATAGAGGATAGGATAGGATGGAGGATAGGATAGGATAGAGGATAGGATAGGATAGAGGATAGAATAGGATAGAGGATAGGATAGGATAGAGGATCTGATAGAGGATAGGATAGGATGGAGGATAGGATAGGATAGAGGATAGGATAGGATAGAGGATAGAATAGGATAGAGGATAGGATAGGATAGAGGATAGGATAGGATAGAGGGTGGGATAGGATAGAGGATAGGATAGGATAGAGGATAGGATAGGATAGAGGATAGGATAGGATAGAGGATAGTATAGGATAGAGGATAGGATAGGATAGAGGATAGGATAGGATAGAGGGTACGATAGGATAGAGGATAGGATAGGATAGAGGATAGGATAGGATAGAGGATCTGATAGAGGATAGGATAGGATGGAGGATAGGATAGGATAGAGGATAGGATAGGTAATTGGATAGGATAGAGGATAGGATAGGATAGAGGATAGGATAGGAAAAAGGATAGGATAGGATAGAGGATAGGATAGGATAGGATAGAGGATAGGATAGAGGATCGGATAGGATAGGATAGAGGATAGGATAGGATAGACGATAGGATAGAGGATAGGATAGAGGATCGGATAGATGATAGGATAGGATAGAGGATCTGATAGAGGATAGGATAGGATAGAGGATAGGATAGGATAGAGGATAGGATAGGATAGAGGATAGGATAGGATAGAGGATAGGATATAATAGAGGATAGGATAGGGTAGAGGATAGGATAGGATAGAGGATAGGATAGAGGATCGGATAGGATAGGATAGAGGATAGGATAGGATAGAGGATAGGATAGGATAGAGGATAGGATAGGATAGAGGATAGGATAGGATAGAGGATAGGATGGAGGATAGGATAGAGGATCGGATAGGATAGGATAGAGGATAGGATAGAGGATCGGATAGGATAGGATAGAGGATAGGATAGGATAGACGATAGGATAGAGGATAGGATAGAGGATCGGATAGATGATAGGATAGGATAGAGGATCTGATAGAGGATAGGATAGGATAGAGGATAGGATAGGATAGAGGATAGGATAGGATAGAGGATATGATATAATAGAGGATAGGATAGGGTAGAGGATAGGATAGGATAGAGGATAGGATAGAGGATCGGATAGGATAGGATAGAGGATAGGATAGGATAGAGGATAGGATAGGATAGAGGATAGGATGGAGGATAGGATAGAGGATCGGATAGATGATAGGATAGGATAGAGGATAGGATAGGATAGAGGATAGAATAGGATAGAGGATAGGATAGGATAGAGGATCTGATAGAGGATAGGATAGGATGGAGGATAGGATATGATAGGGGATAGGATAGGGTAGAGGATAGTATAGGAAAGAGGATAGGATAGGATAGAGGATAGGATAGGGTAGAGGGTAGGATAGGATAGAGGATAGGATAGGATAGACGATAGGATAGGAAAAGAGGATAGGATAGGATAGAGGATAGGATAGGATAGAGGATAGAATAGGATAGAGGATAGGATAGGATAGAGGATAGGATAGGATAGAGGATCTGATAGAGGACAGGATAGGATAGAGGATAGGATAGGATAGAGGATAGTATAGGATAGAGGATAGGATAGGATAGAGGGTAGGATAGGATAGAGGATAGGATAGGATAGAGGATAGGATAGGATTGCGGATAGGATTGGTTAGAGGATAGAATAGGATAGAGGATAGGATAGGATAGAGGATCTGATAGAGGATAGGATAGGATGGAGGATAGGATAGGATAGAGGATAGGATAGGAAGGAGGATAGTATAGGATAGAGGATAGGATAGGATAGAGGATAGGATAGGATAGAGGGTACGATAGGATAGAGGATAGGATAGGATAGAGGATAGGATAGGATAGAGGATAGGGTAGGATAGAGGATAGGATAGGATAGAGGATCTGATAGAGGATAGGATAGGATGGAGGATAGGATAGGATAGAGGATAGGATAGGTAATTGGATAGGATAGAGGATAGGATAGGATAGAGGATAGGATAGGAAAAAGGATAGGATAGGATAGAGGATAGGATAGGATAGGATAGAGGATAGGATAGAGGATCGGATAGATGATAGGATAGGATAGAGGATCAGATAGAGGATAGGATAGAGGATCGGATAGATGATAGGATAGGATAGAGGATCAGATAGAGGATAGGATAGGATAGAGGATAGGATAGGATAGAGGATAGGATATAATAGAGGATAGGATAGGATAGACGATAGGATAGGAAAAGAGGATAGGATAGGATAGAGGATAGGATAGGATAGAGGATAGAATAGGATAGAGGATAGGATAGGATAGAGGATAGGATAGGATAGAGGATCTGATAGAGGATAGGATAGGATAGAGGATAGGATAGGATAGAGGATAGTATATGATAGAGGATAGGATAGGATAGAGGATAGGATAGGATAGAGGGTACGATAGGATAGAGGATAGGATAGGATAGAGGATAGGATAGGATAGAGGATCTGATAGAGGATAGGATAGGATGGAGGATAGGATAGGATAGAGGATAGGATAGGTAATTGGATAGGATAGAGGATAGGATAGGATAGAGGATAGGATAGGAAAAAGGATAGGATAGGATAGAGGATAGGATAGGATAGGATAGAGGATAGGATAGAGGATCGGATAGGATAGGATAGAGGATAGGATAGGATAGACGATAGGATAGAGGATAGGATAGAGGATCGGATAGATGATAGGATAGGATAGAGGATCTGATAGAGGATAGGATAGGATAGGATAGAGGATAGGATAGGATAGAGGATAGGATAGGATAGAGGATAGGATAGGATAGAGGATAGGATATAATAGAGGATAGGATAGGGTAGAGGATAGGATAGGATAGAGGATAGGATAGAGGATCGGATAGGATAGGATAGAGGATAGGATAGGATAGAGGATAGGATAGGATAGAGGATAGGATAGGATAGAGGATAGGATAGGATAGAGGATAGGATATAATAGAGGATAGGATAGGGTAGAGGATAGGATAGGATAGAGGATAGGATAGAGGATCGGATAGGATAGGATAGAGGATAGGATAGGATAGAGGATAGGATAGGATAGAGGATAGGATAGGATAGAGGATAGGATGGAGGATAGGATAGGATAGAGGATAGGATAGGATAGAGGATAGTATAGGAAAGAGGATAGGATAGGATAGAGAATTGGATAGGATAGAGGGTAGGATAGGATAGAGGATAGGATAGGATAGACGATAGGATAGGAAAAGAGGATAGGATAGGATAGAGGATAGGATAGAGGATAGAATAGGATAGAGGATAGGATAGGATAGAGGATAGGATAGGATAGAGGATCTGATAGAGGATAGGATAGGATAGAGGATAGGATAGGATAGAGGATAGTATAGGATAGAGGATAGGATAGGATAGAGGATAGGATAGGATAGAGGGTACGATAGGATAGAGGATAGGATAGGATAGAGGATAGGATAGGATAGAGGATCTGATAGAGGATAGGATAGGATGGAGGATAGGATAGGATAGAGGATAGTATAGGAAAGAGGATAGGATAGGATAGAGAATTGGATAGGATAGAGGGTAGGATAGGATAGAGGATAGGATAGGATAGACGATAGGATAGGAAAAGAGGATAGGATAGGATAGAGGATAGGATAGAGGATAGAATAGGATAGAGGATAGGATAGGATAGAGGATAGGATAGGATAGAGGATCTGATAGAGGATAGGATAGGATAGAGGATAGGATAGGATAGAGGATAGTATAGGATAGAGGATAGGATAGGATAGAGGATAGGATAGGATAGAGGGTACGATAGGATAGAGGATAGGATAGGATAGAGGATAGGATAGGATAGAGGATCTGATAGAGGATAGGATAGGATGGAGGATAGGATAGGATAGAGGATAGGATAGGTAATTGGATAGGATAGAGGATAGGATAGAATAGAGGATAGGATAGGAAAAAGGATAGGATAGGATAGAGGATAGGATAGGATAGGATAGAGGATAGGATAGAGGATCGGATAGGATAGGATAGAGGATAGGATAGGATAGACGATAGGATAGAGGATAGGATAGAGGATCGGATAGATGATAGGATAGGATAGAGGATCTGATAGAGGATAGGATAGGATAGAGGATAGGATAGGATAGAGGATAGGATAGGATAGAGGATAGGATAGGATAGAGGATAGGATAGGATAGAGGATAGGATAGGATAGAGGATAGGATAGGATAGAGGATAGGATAGGATAGAGGATAGGATAGGATAGAGGATAGGATATAATAGAGGATAGGATAGGGTAGAGGATAGGATAGGATAGAGGATAGGATAGAGGATCGGATAGGATAGGATAGAGGATAGGATAGGATAGAGGATAGGATAGGATAGAGGATAGGATAGGATAGAGGATAGGATGGAGGATAGGATAGAGGATCGGATAGATGATAGGATAGGATAGAGGATAGGATAGGATAGAGGATAGAATAGGATAGAGGATAGGATAGGATAGAGGATCTGATAGAGGATAGGATAGGATGGAGGATAGGATGTGATAGGGGATAGGATAGGATAGAGGGTACGATAGGATAGAGGATAGGATAGGATAGAGGATAGGATAGGATAGAGGATCTGATAGAGGATAGGATAGGATGGAGGATAGGATAGGATAGAGGATAGGATAGGTAATTGGATAGGATAGAGGATAGGATAGGATAGAGGATAGGATAGGAAAAAGGATAGGATAGGATAGAGGATAGGATAGGATAGGATAGAGGATAGGATAGAGGATAGGATAGAGGATCGGATAGGATAGGATAGAGGATAGGATAGGATAGACGATAGGATAGAGGATAGGATAGAGGATCGGATAGATGATAGGATAGGATAGAGGATCTGATAGAGGATAGGATAGGATAGAGGATAGGATAGGATAGAGGATAGGATAGGATAGAGGATATGATATAATAGAGGATAGGATAGGGTAGAGGATAGGATAGGATAGAGGATAGGATAGGATAGAGGATAGGATAGGATAGAGGATATGATATAATAGAGGATAGGATAGGGTAGAGGATAGGATAGGATAGAGGATAGGATAGAGGATCGGATAGGATAGGATAGAGGATAGGATAGGATAGAGGATAGGATAGGATAGAGGATAGGATGGAGGATAGGATAGAGGATCGGATAGATGATAGGATAGGATAGAGGATAGGATAGGATAGAGGATAGAATAGGATAGAGGATAGGATAGGATAGAGGATAGAATAGGATAGAGGATAGGATAGGATAGAGGATAGGATAGGATAGAGGATCTGATAGAGGACAGGATAGGATAGAGGATAGGATAGGATAGAGGATAGTATAGGATAGAGGATAGGATAGGATAGAGGGTAGGATAGGATAGAGGATAGGATAGGATAGAGGATAGGATAGGATTGCGGATAGGATTGGTTAGAGGATAGAATAGGATAGAGGATAGGATAGGATAGAGGATCTGATAGAGGATAGGATAGGATGGAGGATAGGATAGGATAGAGGATAGGATAGGAAGGAGGATAGTATAGGATAGAGGATAGGATAGGATAGAGGATAGGATAGGATAGAGGGTACGATAGGATAGAGGATAGGATAGGATAGAGGATAGGATAGGATAGAGGATAGGATAGGATAGAGGATCTGATAGAGGATAGGATAGGATGGAGGATAGGATAGGATAGAGGATAGGATAGGTAATTGGATAGGATAGAGGATAGGATAGGATAGAGGATAGGATAGGAAAAAGGATAGGATAGGATAGAGGATAGGATAGGATAGGATAGAGGATAGGATAGAGGATCGGATAGATGATAGGATAGGATAGAGGATCAGATAGAGGATAGGATAGAGGATCGGATAGATGATAGGATAGGATAGAGGATCAGATAGAGGATAGGATAGGATAGAGGATAGGATAGGATAGAGGATAGGATATAATAGAGGATAGGATAGGATAGACGATAGGATAGGAAAAGAGGATAGGATAGGATAGAGGATAGGATAGGATAGAGGATAGAATAGGATAGAGGATAGGATAGGATAGAGGATAGGATAGGATAGAGGATCTGATAGAGGATAGGATAGGATAGAGGATAGGATAGGATAGAGGATAGTATATGATAGAGGATAGGATAGGATAGAGGATAGGATAGGATAGAGGGTACGATAGGATAGAGGATAGGATAGGATAGAGGATAGGATAGGATAGAGGATCTGATAGAGGATAGGATAGGATGGAGGATAGGATAGGATAGAGGATAGGATAGGTAATTGGATAGGATAGAGGATAGGATAGGATAGAGGATAGGATAGGAAAAAGGATAGGATAGGATAGAGGATAGGATAGGATAGGAGAGAGGATAGGATAGAGGATCGGATAGGATAGGATAGAGGATAGGATAGGATAGACGATAGGATAGAGGATAGGATAGAGGATCGGATAGATGATAGGATAGGATAGAGGATCTGATAGAGGATAGGATAGGATAGGATAGAGGATAGGATAGGATAGAGGATAGGATAGGATAGAGGATAGGATAGGATAGAGGATAGGATATAATAGAGGATAGGATAGGGTAGAGGATAGGATAGGATAGAGGATAGGATAGAGGATCGGATAGGATAGGATAGAGGATAGGATAGGATAGAGGATAGGATAGGATAGAGGATAGGATAGGATAGAGGATAGGATAGGATAGAGGATAGGATAGGATAGAGGATAGGATATAATAGAGGATAGGATAGGGTAGAGGATAGGATAGGATAGAGGATAGGATAGAGGATCGGATAGGATAGGATAGAGGATAGGATAGGATAGAGGATAGGATAGGATAGAGGATAGGATAGGATAGAGGATAGGATAGGATAGAGGATAGGATGGAGGATAGGATAGAGGATCGGATAGATGATAGGATAGGATAGAGGATCTGATAGAGGATAGGATAGGATGGAGGATAGGATATGATAGGGGATAGGATAGGGTAGAGGATAGTATAGGAAAGAGGATAGGATAGGATAGAGGATAGGATAGGATAGAGGGTAGGATAGGATAGAGGATAGGATAGGATAGACGATAGGATAGGAAAAGAGGATAGGATAGGATAGAGGATAGGATAGGAGAGAGGATAGAATAGGATAGAGGATAGGATAGGATAGAGGATAGGATAGGATAGAGGATCTGATAGAGGATAGGATAGGATAGAGGATAGGATAGGATAGAGGATAGTATAGGATAGAGGATAGGATAGGATAGAGGGTAGGATAGGATAGAGGATAGGATAGGATAGAGGATAGGATAGGATTGCGGATAGGATTGGTTAGAGGATAGAATAGGATAGAGGATAGGATAGGATAGAGGATCTGATAGAGGATAGGATAGGATGGAGGATAGGATAGGATAGAGGATAGGATAGGAAGGAGGATAGTATAGGATAGAGGATAGGATAGGATAGAGGATAGGATAGGATAGAGGGTACGATAGGATAGAGGATAGGATAGGATAGAGGATAGGATAGGATAGAGGATAGGATAGGATAGAGGATCTGATAGAGGATAGGATAGGATGGAGGATAGGATAGGATAGAGGATGGGATAGGTAATTGGATAGGATAGAGGATAGGATAGGATAGAGGATAGGATAGGAAAAAGGATAGGATAGGATAGAGGATAGGATAGGATAGGATAGAGGATAGGATAGAGGATCGGATAGATGATAGGATAGGATAGAGGATCAGATAGAGGATAGGATAGAGGATCGGATAGATGATAGGATAGGATAGAGGATCAGATAGAGGATAGGATAGGATAGAGGATAGGATAGGATAGAGGATAGGATATAATAGAGGATAGGATAGGGTAGAGGATAGGATAGAGGATAGGATAGAGGATCGGATAGGATAGGATAGAGGATAGGATAGGATAGAGGATAGGATGGAGGATAGGATAGAGGATCGGATAGATGATAGGATAGGATAGAGGATAGGATAGGATAGAGGATAGGATAGGATAGAGGATAGAATAGGATAGATGATAGGATAGGATAGAGGATAGGATAGGATAGAGGATAGGATAGGATAGAGGATCTGATAGATGATAGTATAGGATGGAGGATAGGATAGGATAGAGGATAGGATATGTAATTGGATAGGATACAGGATAGGATAGGATAGAGGATAGGATAGGATAGAGGATAGGATAGGATAGAGGATAGGATAGGATAGGATAGAGGATAGGATAGGATAGAGGATATAATAGGATTGAGGAAAGGATAGGATAGAGGATAGGATAGGATAGAGGACCGGATAGAGGATAGGATAGGATAGAGGATCGGATAGAGGATAGGATAGGATAGAGGATAGGATAGGATAGAGGATATGATATAATAGAGGATAGGATAGGATAGAGGAGAGGATAGGATAAAGGTTAGTGTAGGATAGAGGTTAGGGTAGGATAGAGGATAGGATAGGATAGAGGATAGGATAGGATAGAGGATAGAATAGGATAGAGGATAGGATACGATAGAGGATCTGATAGAGGATAGGGTAGGATGGAGGATAGGATAGGATAGAGGATAGGATAGGTAATTGGATAGGATAGATGATAGGATAAGGTAGAGGATAGTATAGGATAGAGGATAGGATACGATAGGAAAAAGGATAGGATAGGATAGAGGATAGGATAGGATAGGATAGAGGATAGGATAGGATAGGATAGAGGATAGGATAGGATAGAGGATAGGATAGAGGATAGGATAGAGGATCGGATAGGATAGGATAGAGGATAGGATAGGATAGAGGATAGAATAGGATAGAGGATAGGATAGGATAGAGGATCTGATAGAGGATAGGATAGGATGGAGGATAGGATATGATAGGGGATAGGATAGGATAGAGGGTACGATAGGATAGAGGATAGGATAGGATAGAGGATAGGATAGGATAGAGGATCTGATAGAGGATAGGATAGGATGGAGGATAGGATAGGATAGAGGATAGGATAGGTAATTGGATAGGATAGAGGATAGGATAGGATAGAGGATAGGATAGGAAAAAGGATAGGATAGGATAGAGGATAGGATAGGATAGGATAGAGGATAGGATAGAGGATAGGATAGAGGATCGGATAGGATAGGATAGAGGATAGGATAGGATAGACGATAGGATAGAGGATAGGATAGAGGATCGGATAGATGATAGGATAGGATAGAGGATCTGATAGAGGATAGGATAGGATAGAGGATAGGATAGGATAGAGGATAGGATAGGATAGAGGATATGATATAATAGAGGATAGGATAGGGTAGAGGATAGGATAGGATAGAGGATAGGATAGAGGATCGGATAGGATAGGATAGAGGATAGGATAGGATAGAGGATAGGATAGGATAGAGGATAGGATGGAGGATAGGATAGAGGATCGGATAGATGATAGGATAGGATAGAGGATAGGATAGGATAGAGGATAGAATAGGATAGAGGATAGGATAGGATAGAGGATCTGATAGAGGATAGGATAGGATGGAGGATAGGATATGATAGGGGATAGGATAGGGTAGAGGATAGTATAGGAAAGAGGATAGGATAGGATAGAGGATAGGATAGGGTAGAGGGTAGGATAGGATAGAGGATGGGATAGTATAGACGATAGGATAGGAAAAGAGGATAGGATAGGATAGAGGATAGGATAGGATAGAGGATAGAATAGGATAGAGGATAGGATAGGATAGAGGATAGGATAGGATAGAGGATCTGATAGAGGACAGGATAGGATAGAGGATAGGATAGGATAGAGGATAGTATAGGATAGAGGATAGGATAGGATAGAGGGTAGGATAGGATAGAGGATAGGATAGGATAGAGGATAGGATAGGATTGCGGATTGGATTGGTTAGAGGATAGAATAGGATAGAGGATAGGATAGGATAGAGGATCTGATAGAGGATAGGATAGGATGGAGGATAGGATAGGATAGAGGATAGGATAGGAAGGAGGATAGTATAGGATAGAGGATAGGATAGGATAGAGGATAGGATAGGATAGAGGGTACGATAGGATAGAGGATAGGATAGGATAGAGGATAGGATAGGATAGAGGATAGGATAGGATAGAGGATCTGATAGAGGATAGGATAGGATGGAGGATAGGATAGGATAGAGGATAGGATAGGTAATTGGATAGGATAGAGGATAGGATAGGATAGAGGATAGGATAGGAAAAAGGATAGGATAGGATAGAGGATAGGATAGGATAGGATAGAGGATAGGATAGAGGATCGGATAGATGATAGGATAGGATAGAGGATCAGATAGAGGATAGGATAGAGGATCGGATAGATGATAGGATAGGATAGAGGATCCGATAGAGGATAGGATAGGATAGAGGATAGGATAGGATAGAGGATAGGATATAATAGAGGATAGGATAGGATAGACGATAGGATAGGAAAAGAGGATAGGATAGGATAGAGGATAGGATAGGATAGAGGATAGAATAGGATAGAGGATAGGATAGGATAGAGGATAGGATAGGATAGAGGATCTGATAGAGGATAGGATAGGATAGAGGATAGTATATGATAGAGGATAGGATAGGATAGAGGATAGGATAGGATAGAGGGTACGATAGGATAGAGGATAGGATAGGATAGAGGATAGGATAGGATAGAGGATCTGATAGAGGATAGGATAGGATGGAGGATAGGATAGGATAGAGGATAGGATAGGTAATTGGATAGGATAGAGGATAGGATAGGATAGAGGATAGGATAGGAAAAAGGATAGGATAGGATAGAGGATAGGATAGGATAGGATAGAGGATAGGATAGAGGATCGGATAGGATAGGATAGAGGATAGGATAGGATAGACGATAGGATAGAGGATAGGATAGAGGATCGGATAGATGATAGGATAGGATAGAGGATCTGATAGAGGATAGGATAGGATAGGATAGAGGATAGGATAGGATAGAGGATAGGATAGGATAGAGGATAGGATAGGATAGAGGATAGGATATAATAGAGGATAGGATAGGGTAGAGGATAGGATAGGATAGAGGATAGGATAGAGGATCGGATAGGATAGGATAGAGGATAGGATAGGATAGAGGATAGGATAGGATAGAGGATAGGATAGGATAGAGGATAGGATAGGATAGAGGATAGGATAGGATAGAGGATAGGATATAATAGAGGATAGGATAGGGTAGAGGATAGGATAGGATAGAGGATAGGATAGAGGATCGGATAGGATAGGATAGAGGATAGGATAGGATAGAGGATAGGATAGGATAGAGGATAGGATAGGATAGAGGATAGGATGGAGGATAGGATAGGATAGAGGATAGGATAGGATAGAGGATAGTATAGGAAAGAGAATAGGATAGGATAGAGAATTGGATAGGATAGAGGGTAGGATAGGATAGAGGATAGGATAGGATAGACGATAGGATAGGAAAAGAGGATAGGATAGGATAGAGGATAGGATAGAGGATAGAATAGGATAGAGGATAGGATAGGATAGAGGATAGGATAGGATAGAGGATCTGATAGAGGATAGGATAGGATAGAGGATAGGATAGGATAGAGGATAGTATAGGATAGAGGATAGGATAGGATAGAGGATAGGATAGGATAGAGGGTACGATAGGATAGAGGATAGGATAGGATAGAGGATAGGATAGGATAGAGGATCTGATAGAGGATAGGATAGGATGGAGGATAGGATAGGATAGAGGATAGGATAGGTAATTGGATAGGATAGAGGATAGGATAGGATAGAGGATAGGATAGGAAAAAGGATAGGATAGGATAGAGGATAGGATAGGATAGGATAGAGGATAGGATAGAGGATCGGATAGGATAGGATAGAGGATAGGATAGGATAGACGATAGGATAGAGGATAGGATAGAGGATCGGATAGATGATAGGATAGGATAGAGGATCTGATAGAGGATAGGATAGGATAGAGGATAGGATGGGATAGAGGATAGGATAGGATAGAGGATAGGATAGGATAGAGGATAGGATATAATAGAGGATAGGATAGGGTAGAGGATAGGATAGGATAGAGGATAGGATAGAGGATCGGATAGGATAGGATAGAGGATAGGATAGGATAGAGGATAGGATAGGATAGAGGATAGGATGGAGGATAGGATAGAGGATCGGATAGATGATAGGATAGGATAGAGGATAGGATAGGATAGAGGATAGAATAGGATAGAGGATAGGATAGGATAGAGGATCTGATAGAGGATAGGATAGGATGGAGGATAGGATATGATAGGGGATAGGATAGGATAGAGGGTACGATAGGATAGAGGATAGGATAGGATAGAGGATAGGATAGGATAGAGGATCTGATAGAGGATAGGATAGGATGGAGGATAGGATAGGATAGAGGATAGGATAGGTAATTGGATAGGATAGAGGATAGGATAGGATAGAGGATAGGATAGGAAAAAGGATAGGATAGGATAGAGGATAGGATAGGATAGGATAGAGGATAGGATAGAGGATAGGATAGAGGATCGGATAGGATAGGATAGAGGATAGGATAGGATAGACGATAGGATAGAGGATAGGATAGAGGATCGGATAGATGATAGGATAGGATAGAGGATCTGATAGAGGATAGGATAGGATAGAGGATAGGATAGGATAGAGGATAGGATAGGATAGAGGATATGATATAATAGAGGATAGGATAGGGTAGAGGATAGGATAGGATAGAGGATAGGATAGAGGATCGGATAGGATAGGATAGAGGATAGGATAGGATAGAGGATAGGATAGGATAGAGGATAGGATGGAGGATAGGATAGAGGATCGGATAGATGATAGGATAGGATAGAGGATAGGATAGGATAGAGGATAGAATAGGATAGAGGATAGGATAGGATAGAGGATCTGATAGAGGATAGGATAGGATGGAGGATAGGATATGATAGGGGATAGGATAGGGTAGAGGATAGTATAGGAAAGAGGATAGGATAGGATAGAGGATAGGATAGGGTAGAGGGTAGGATAGGATAGAGGATAGGATAGGATAGACGATAGGATAGGAAAAGAGGATAGGATAGGATAGAGGATAGGATAGGATAGAGGATAGAATAGGATAGAGGATAGGATAGGATAGAGGATAGGATAGGATAGAGGATCTGATAGAGGACAGGATAGGATAGAGGATAGGATAGGATAGAGGATAGTATAGGATAGAGGATAGGATAGGATAGAGGGTAGGATAGGATAGAGGATAGGATAGGATAGAGGATAGGATAGGATTGCGGATAGGATTGGTTAGAGGATAGAATAGGATAGAGGATAGGATAGGATAGAGGATCTGATAGAGGATAGGATAGGATGGAGGATAGGATAGGATAGAGGATAGGATAGGAAGGAGGATAGTATAGGATAGAGGATAGGATAGGATAGAGGATAGGATAGGATAGAGGGTACGATAGGATAGAGGATAGGATAGGATAGAGGATAGGATAGGATAGAGGATAGGATAGGATAGAGGATCTGATAGAGGATAGGATAGGATGGAGGATAGGATAGGATAGAGGATAGGATAGGTAATTGGATAGGATAGAGGATAGGATAGGATAGAGGATAGGATAGGAAAAAGGATAGGATAGGATAGAGGATAGGATAGGATAGGATAGAGGATAGGATAGAGGATCGGATAGATGATAGGATAGGATAGAGGATCAGATAGAGGATAGGATAGAGGATCGGATAGATGATAGGATAGGATAGAGGATCAGATAGAGGATAGGATAGGATAGAGGATAGGATAGGATAGAGGATAGGATATAATAGAGGATAGGATAGGATAGACGATAGGATAGGAAAAGAGGATAGGATAGGATAGAGGATAGGATAGGATAGAGGATAGAATAGGATAGAGGATAGGATAGGATAGAGGATAGGATAGGATAGAGGATCTGATAGAGGATAGGATAGGATAGAGGATAGGATAGGATAGAGGATAGTATATGATAGAGGATAGGATAGGATAGAGGATAGGATAGGATAGAGGGTACGATAGGATAGAGGATAGGATAGGATAGAGGATAGGATAGGATAGAGGATCTGATAGAGGATAGGATAGGATGGAGGATAGGATAGGATAGAGGATAGGATAGGTAATTGGATAGGATAGAGGATAGGATAGGATAGAGGATAGGATAGGAAAAAGGATAGGATAGGATAGAGGATAGGATAGGATAGGATAGAGGATAGGATAGAGGATCGGATAGGATAGGATAGAGGATAGGATAGGATAGACGATAGGATAGAGGATAGGATAGAGGATCGGATAGATGATAGGATAGGATAGAGGATCTGATAGAGGATAGGATAGGATAGGATAGAGGATAGGATAGGATAGAGGATAGGATAGGATAGAGGATAGGATAGGATAGAGGATAGGATATAATAGAGGATAGGATAGGGTAGAGGATAGGATAGGATAGAGGATAGGATAGAGGATCGGATAGGATAGGATAGAGGATAGGATAGGATAGAGGATAGGATAGGATAGAGGATAGGATAGGATAGAGGATAGGATAGGATAGAGGATAGGATAGGATAGAGGATAGGATATAATAGAGGATAGGATAGGGTAGAGGATAGGATAGGATAGGATAGAGGATAGGATAGGATAGAGGATAGGATAGGATAGAGGATAGGATGGAGGATAGGATAGAGGATCGGATAGATGATAGGATAGGATAGAGGATAGGATAGGATAGAGGATAGAATAGGATAGAGGATAGGATAGGATAGAGGATCTGATAGAGGATAGGATAGGATGGAGGATAGGATATGATAGGGGATAGGATAGGGTAGAGGATAGTATAGGAAAGAGGATAGGATAGGATAGAGGATAGGATAGGATAGAGGGTAGGATAGGATAGAGGATAGGATAGGATAGACGATAGGATAGGAAAAGAGGATAGGATAGGATAGAGGATAGGATAGGAGAGAGGATAGAATAGGATAGAGGATAGGATAGGATAGAGGATAGGATAGGATAGAGGATCTGATAGAGGATAGGATAGGATAGAGGATAGGATAGGATAGAGGATAGTATAGGATAGAGGATAGGATAGGATAGAGGGTAGGATAGGATAGAGGATAGGATAGGATAGAGGATAGGATAGGATTGCGGATAGGATTGGTTAGAGGATAGAATAGGATAGAGGATAGGATAGGATAGAGGATCTGATAGAGGATAGGATAGGATGGAGGATAGGATAGGATAGAGGATAGGATAGGAAGGAGGATAGTATAGGATAGAGGATAGGATAGGATAGAGGATAGGATAGGATAGAGGGTACGATAGGATAGAGGATAGGATAGGATAGAGGATAGGATAGGATAGAGGATAGGATAGGATAGAGGATCTGATAGAGGATAGGATAGGATGGAGGATAGGATAGGATAGAGGATAGGATAGGTAATTGGATAGGATAGAGGATAGGATAGGATAGAGGATAGGATAGGAAAAAGGATAGGATAGGATAGAGGATAGGATAGGATAGGATAGAGGATAGGATAGAGGATCGGATAGATGATAGGATAGGATAGAGGATCAGATAGAGGATAGGATAGAGGATCGGATAGATGATAGGATAGGATAGAGGATCAGATAGAGGATAGGATAGGATAGAGGATAGGATAGGATAGAGGATAGGATAAAATAGAGGATAGGATAGGGTAGAGGATAGGATAGAGGATAGGATAGAGGATCGGATAGGATAGGATAGAGGATAGGATAGGATAGAGGATAGGATGGAGGATAGGATAGAGGATCGGATAGATGATAGGATAGGATAGAGGATAGGATAGGATAGAGGATAGGATAGGATAAAGGATAGGATAGGATAGAGGATAGGATAGGATACAGGATAGAATAGGATAGATGATAGGATAGGATAGAGGATAGGATAGGATAGAGGATAGGATAGGATAGAGGATCTGATAGAGGATAGGATAGGATAGAGGATAGGATAGGATAGAGGATAGTATAGGATAGAGGATAGGATAGGATAGAGGGTAGGATAGGATAGAGGATAGGATAGGATAGAGGATAGGATAGGATTGCGGATAGGATTGGATAGAGGATAGAATAGGATAGAGGATAGGATAGGATAGAGGATAGGATTGGATAGAGGATAGAATAGGATAGAGGATAGGATAGGATAGAGGATCTGATAGAGGATAGGATAGGATGGAGGATAGGATAGGTAATTGGATAGGATACAGGATAGGATAGGATAGAGGATAGGATAGGAAAAAGGATAGGATAGGATAGAGGATAGGATAGGATAGGATAGAGGATAGGATAGAGGATCTGATAGAGGATAGGATAGGATAGAGGATAGGATAGGATAGAGGATAGGATAGGATAGAGGATAGGATATAATAGAGGATAGGATAGGATAGAGGATAGGATAGGATAGAGGATCTGATAGAGGATAGGATAGGATAGAGGATAGGATAGGATAGTGGATAGTATAGGATAGAGGATAGGATAGGATAGAGGGTAGGATAGGATAGAGGATAGGATAGGATAGAGGATAGGATAGGATTGCGGATAGGATTGGATAGAGGATAGAATAGGATAGAGGATAGGATAGGATAGAGGATCTGATAGAGGATAGGATAGGATGGAGGATAGGATAGGATAGAGGATAGGATAGGAAGGAGGATAGTATAGGATAGAGGATAGGATAGGATAGAGGATAGGATAGGATAGAGGGTACGATAGGATAGAGGATAGGATAGGATAGAGGATAGGATAGGATAGAGGATAGGATAGGATAGAGGATCTGATAGAGGATAGGATAGGATGGAGGATAGGATAGGATAGAGGATAGGATAGGTAATTGGATAGGATAGAGGATAGGATAGGATAGAGGATAGGATAGGAAAAAGGATAGGATAGGATAGAGGATAGGATAGGATAGGATAGAGGATAGGATAGAGGATCGGATAGATGATAGGATAGGATAGAGGATCAGATAGAGGATAGGATAGAGGATCGGATAGATGATAGGATAGGATAGAGGATCAGATAGAGGATAGGATAGGATAGAGGATAGGATAGGATAGAGGATAGGATATAATAGAGGATAGGATAGGGTAGAGGATAGGATAGAGGATAGGATAGAGGATCGGATAGGATAGGATAGAGGATAGGATAGGATAGAGGATAGGATAGGATAGAGGATAGGATGGAGGATAGGATAGACGATCGGATAGATGATAGGATAGGATAGAGGATAGGATAGGATAGAGGATAGGATAGGATAAAGGATAGGATAGGATAGAGGATAGGATAGGATACAGGATAGAATAGGATAGATGATAGGATAGGATAGAGGATAGGATAGGATAGAGGATAGGATAGGATAGAGGATAGGATAGGATAGAGGATAGTATAGGATAGAGGATAGGATAGGATAGAGGGTAGGATAGGATAGAGGATAGGATAGGATAGAGGATAGGATAGGATTGCGGATAGGATTGGATAGAGGATAGAATAGGATAGAGGATAGGATAGGATAGAGGATAGGATTGGATAGAGGATAGAATAGGATAGAGGATCGGATAGGATAGAGGATCTGATAGAGGATAGGATAGGATGGAGGATAGGATAGGATAGAGGATAGGATAGGAAGGAGGATAGTATAGGATAGAGGATAGGATAGGATAGAGGATAGGATAGGATAGAGGGTACGATAGGATAGAGGATAGGATAGGATAGAGGATAGGATAGGATAGAGGATAGGATAGGATAGAGGATCTGATAGAGGATAGGATAGGATGGAGGATAGGATAGGATAGGTAATTGGATAGGATAGAGGATAGGATAGGATAGAGGATAGGATAGGAAAAAGGATAGGATAGGATAGAGGATAGGATAGGATAGGATAGAGGATAGGATAGAGGATCGGATAGGATAGGATAGAGGATAGGATAGGATAGACGATAGGATAGAGGATAGGATAGAGGATCGGATAGATGATAGGATAGGATAGAGGATCAGATAGAGGATAGGATAGAGGATCGGATAGATGATAGGATAGGATAGAGGATCAGATAGAGGATAGGATAGGATAGAGGATAGGATAGGATAGAGGATAGGATATAATAGAGGATAGGATAGGGTAGAGGATAGGATAGAGGATAGGATAGAGGATAGGATAGAGGATCGGATAGAGGATAGGATAGGATAGAGGATAGGATGGAGGATAGGATAGAGGATCGGATAGATGATAGGATAGGATAGAGGATAGGATAGGATAGAGGATAGGATAGGATAAAGGATAGGATAGGATAGAGGATAGGATAGGATAGAGGATAGAATAGGATAGATGATAGGATAGGATAGAGGATAGGATAGGATAGAGGATAGGATAGGATAGAGGATCTGATAGATGATAGTATAGGATGGAGGATAGGATAGGATAGAGGATAGGATATGTAATTGGATAGGATACAGGATAGGATAGGATAGAGGATAGGATAGGATAGAGGATAGGATAGGATAGAGGATAGGATAGGATAGGATAGAGGATAGGATAGGATAGAGGATATAATAGGATTGAGGAAAGGATAGGATAGAGGATAGGATAGGATAGAGGACCGGATAGAGGATAGGATAGGATAGAGGATCGGATAGAGGATAGGATAGGATAGAGGATAGGATAGGATAGAGGATATGATATAATAGAGGATAGGATAGGATAGAGGAGAGGATAGGATAAAGGTTAGGGTAGGATAGAGGTTAGGGTAGGATAGAGGATAGGATAGGATAGAGGATAGGATAGGATAGAGGATAGAATAGGATAGAGGATAGGATACGATAGAGGATCTGATAGAGGATAGGGTAGGATGGAGGATAGGATAGGATAGAGGATAGGATAGGTAATTGGATAGGATAGATGATAGGATAAGGTAGAGGATAGTATAGGATAGAGGATAGGATACGATAGGAAAAAGGATAGGATAGGATAGAGGATAGGATAGGATAGGATAGAGGATAGGATAGGATAGGATAGAGGATAGGATAGGATAGAGGATAGGATAGAGGATAGGATAGAGGATCGGTTAGGATAGGATAGAGGATAGGATAGGATAGAGGATAGGAGAGAGGATAGGATAGAGGATCGGATAGATGATAGGATAGGATAGAGGATCGGATAGAGGATAGGATAGGATAGAGGATAGGATAGGATGGAGGATAGGATATAATAGAGGATAGGATAGGGTAGAGGGTAGGATAGAGGATAGGATAGGATAGAGGATAGGATAGGATAGAGGATAGGATAGGAAAGAGGGTAGGATAGGATAGAGGATAGTATAGGATAGAGGATCTGATAGAGGATAGGATAGGATGGAGTATAGGATAGGATAGAGGATAGGATAGGATAGAGGATAGTATAGGACAGAGGATAGGATAGGATAGAGGATAGGATAGGATAGAGGATAGGATAGGATAGAGGATAGGATAGGATAGAGGATAGAATAGGATAGAGGATAGGATAGGATAGAGGGTAGGATAGGATAGAGGATAGGATAGGATAGAGGATCTGATAGAGGATAGGATAGGTTAGAGGATAGGATAGGATAGAGGATAGTATAGGATAGAGGATAGGATAGGATAGAGGATAGGATAGGATAGAGGGTACGATAGGATAGAGGATAGGATAGGATAGAGGATAGGATAGGATAGAGGATCTGATAGAGGATAGGATAGGATGGAGGATAGGATAGGATAGAGGATAGGATAGGTAATTGGATAGGATAGAGGATAGGATAGGATAGAGGATAGGATAGGAAAAAGGATAGGATAGGATAGAGGATAGGATAGGATAGGATAGAGGATAGGATAGAGGATCGGATAGGATAGAATAGAGGATAGGATAGGATAGACGATAGGATAGAGGATAGGATAGAGGATCGGATAGGATAGAGGTTCTGATAGAGGATAGGATAGGATGGAGGATAGGATAGGATAGAGGATAGGATAGAGGATAGGATAGGATAGAGGATAGTATAGGAAAGAGGATAGGATAGGATAGAGGATAGGATAGGATAGAGGGTAGGATAGGATAGACGATACGATAGGATAGACGATAGGATAGGAAAAGAGGATAGGATAGGATAGAGGATAGGATAGGATAGAGGATAGGATAGGATAGAGGATAGGATAGGATAGAGGATAGGATAGGATAGAGGATAGGAAAGGATAGAGGATCTGATAGAGGATAGGATAGGATAGAGGATAGGATAGGATAGAGGATAGTATAGGATAGAGGATAGGATAGGATAGAGGGTAGGATAGGATAGAGGATAGGATAGGATAGAGGATAGGGTAGGATAGCGGATAGGATAGGATAGAGGATAGGATTGGATAGAGGATAGGATAGAGGATAGGATAGAGGATAGGATAGGATAGAGGATAGGATAGGAAGGAGGATTGGATAGGATAGAGGATAGGACAGGATAGAGGATAGAATAGGATAGAGGATAGAATAGGATAGAGGATAGGATAGGATAGAGGATCTGATAGAGGATAGGATAGGATGGAGGATAGGATAGGATAGAGGATAGGCTAGAGGATAGGATAGAGGATAGGATAGAGGATAGGATAGGATAGAGGATAGTATAGGAAAGAGGATAGGATAGGATAGAGGATAGGATAGGATAGAGGGTAGGATAGGATAGAGGATAGGATAGGATAGACGATAGGATAGGAAAAGAGGATAGGATAGGATAGAGGATAGGAAAAGAGGATAGGATAGGATAGAGGATAGGATAGGATAGAGGATAGGATAGGATACAGGATAGGATAGGATAGAGGATAGGATAGGATAGAGGATCTGATAGAGGATAGTATAGGATAGAGGATAGGATAGGATAGAGGGTACGATAGGATAGAGGATAGGATAGGATAGAGGATAGGATAGGATAGAGGATCTGATAGAGGATAGGATAGGATGGAGGATAGGATAGGATAGAGGATAGGATAGGTAATTGGATTGGATAGAGGATAGGATAGGATAGAGGATAGGATAGGAAAAAGGATAGGATAGGATAGAGGATAGGATAGGATAGGATAGAGGATAGGATAGAGGATCGGATAGGATAGGATAGAGGATAGGATAGGATAGACGATAGGATAGAGGATAGGATAGAGGATCGGATAGATGATAGGATAGGATAGAGGATCGGATAGAGGATAGGATAGGATAGAGGATAGGATAGGATAGAGGATAGGATAGGATAGAGGATAGGATATAATAGAGGATAGGATAGGGTAGAGGATAGGATAGGATAGAGGATAGGATAGAGGATAGGATAGGTTAGAGGATAGGATAGGATAGAGGATAGGATAGGATAGAGGATAGGATAGGAAAGAGGGTAGGATAGGATAGAGGATAGGATTGGATAGAGGATCTGATAGAGGATAGGATAGGATGGAGGATAGGATAGGATAGAGGATAGGATAGGATAGAGGATCTGATAGAGGATAGGATAGGATGCAGGATAGAATAGGATAGAGGATAGGATAGGATAGAGGATCTGATAGGATAAAGGATAGGATAGGATAGAGGATAGGATAGGATAGAGGATCTGATAGGATAAAGGATAGGATAGGATAGAGGATAGGATATGATAGGATAGGATAGGATAGAGGATAGGATAGGATAGAGGATAGAATAGGATACAGGATAGGATAGGATAGAGGATAGGATAGGATAGAGGATAGGATAGGATAGAGGATAGGATAGGATAAGATAGAGGATAGGATAGGATAGAGTATATAATAGGATTGAGGAAAGGATAGGATAGAGGATAGGATAGGATAGAGGATAGGATAGGATAGAGTATACTATAGAGGATTGGATATGATAGAGGATAGGATAGGATAGAGTATCGGATAGAGGATAGGATAGGATAGAGGATAGGATAGGATAGAGGATATGATAGGATAGAGGATAGTATAGGATAGAGGATAGGATAGGATAGAGGATAGGATAGGATAGAGGATAGGATAGGAAAGAGGGTAGGATAGGATAGAGGATAGGATAGGAAATAGGGTAGGATAGGATAGAGGATAGGATAGGATAGAGGATCTGATAGAGGATAGGATAGGATGGAGGATAGGATAGGATAGAGGATAGGATAGGATAGAGGATAGTATAGGATAGAGGATAGGATAGGATAGAGGATAGGATAGGATAGAGGGTAGGATAGGATAGAGGATAGGATAGGATAGAGGATAGTATAGGAAAGAGGATAGGATAGGATAGAGGATAGGATAGCATTGCGGGTAGGATAGGATAGAGGATAGGATAGGATAGACGATAGGATAGGAAAAGAGGATAGGATAGGATAGAGGATAGGATAGGATAGAGGATAGAATAGGATAGAGGACAGGATAGGATAGAGGATAGGATAGGATAGAGGATCTGATAGACGATAGGATAGGATAGATGATAGGATAGGATAGAGGATCGTATAGGATAGAGGATAGGATAGGATAGAGGGTAGGATAGGATAGAGGATAGGATAGGATAGAGGATAGGGTAGGATAGCGGATAGGATAGGATAGAGGATAGGATTGGATAGAGGATAGGATAGAGGATAGGATAGAGGATAGGATAGGATAGAGGATAGGATAGGATAGAGGATAGGATAGGATAGTGGATAGGATAGGATAGAGGATAGGATAGGATAGAGGATAGGATAGGATAGGATAGGATAGGATAGTGGATAGGATAGGATAGAGGTTAGGGTTGGATAGAGGATAGGATAGGATAGAGGATAGGATAGGATAGAGGGTAGGATAGGATAGTGGATAGGATAGGATAGAGGATAGGATACGATAGAGGATAGGATAGGATAGAGGATAGGATAGGATAGAGGATAGAATAGGATAGAGGATAGGATAGGATAGAGGATCTGATAGAGGATAGGATAGGATGGAGGATAGGATAGGATAGAGGATAGGATAGAGGATAGGATAGAGGATAGGATAGAGGATAGGATAGGATAGAGGATAGTATAGGAAAGAGGATAGGATAGGATAGAGGATAGGATAGGATAGAGGGTAGGATAGGATAGAGGATAGGATAGGATAGACGATAGGATAGGAAAAGAGGATAGGATAGGATAGAGGATAGGAAAAGAGGATAGGATAGGATAGAGGATAGGATAGGATAGAGGATAGGATAGGATACAGGATAGGATAGGATAGAGGATAGGATAGGATAGAGGATCTGATAGAGGATAGTATAGGATAGAGGATAGGATAGGATAGAGGATAGGATAGGATAGAGGGTACGATAGGATAGAGGATAGGATAGGATAGAGGATAGGATAGGATAGAGGATCTGATAGAGGATAGGATAGGATGGAGGATAGGATAGGATAGAGGATAGGATAGGTAATTGGATAGGATAGAGGATAGGATAGGATAGAGGATAGGATAGGAAAAAGGATAGGATAGGATAGAGGATAGGATAGGATAGGATAGAGGATAGGATAGAGGATCGGATAGGATAGGATAGAGGATAGGATAGGATAGACGATAGGATAGAGGATAGGATAGAGGATCGGATAGATGATAGGATAGGGTAGAGGATCGGATAGAGGATAGGATAGGATAGAGGATAGGATAGGATAGAGGATAGGATATAATAGAGGATAGGATAGGGTAGAGGATAGGATAGGATAGAGGATAGGATAGAGGATAGGATAGGTTAGAGGATAGGATAGGATAGAGGATAGGATAGGATAGAGGATAGGATAGGAAAGAGGGTAGGATAGGATAGAGGATAGGATTGGATAGAGGATCTGATAGAGGATAGGATAGGATGGAGGATAGGATAGGATAGAGGATAGGATAGGATAGAGGATCTGATAGAGGATAGGATAGGATGGAGGATAGAATAGGATAGAGGATAGGATAGGATAGAGGATCTGATAGGATAAAGGATAGGATAGGATAGAGGATAGGATAGGATGGAGGATCTGATAGGATAAAGGATAGGATAGGATAGAGGATATTATAGGATAGGATAGGATAGGATAGGGGATAGGATAGGATAGAGGATAGAATAGGATACAGGATAGGATAGGATAGAGGATAGGATAGGATAGAGGATAGGATAGGAAAGAGGGTAGGATAGGATAGAGGATAGGATTGGATAGAGGATCTGATAGAGGATAGGATAGGAAAGAGGGTAGGATAGGATAGAGGATAGGATTGGATAGAGGATCTGATAGAGGATAGGATAGGAAAGAGGGTAGGATAGGATAGAGGATAGGATTGGATAGAGGATCTGATAGAGGATAGGATAGGATGGAGGATAGGATAGGATAGGATAGAGGATAGGATAGGATAGAGGAGGATAGGATATGTAATTGGATAGGATACAGGATAGGATAGGATAGAGGATAGGATAGGATAGAGGATAGGATAGGATAGAGGATAGGATAGGATAGGATAGAGGATAGGATAGGATAGAGGATATAATAGGATTGAGGAAAGGATAGGATAGAGGATAGGATAGGATAGAGGACCGGATAGAGGATAGGATAGGATAGAGGATCGGATAGAGGATAGGATAGGATAGAGGATAGGATAGGATAGAGGATATGATATAATAGAGGATAGGATAGGATAGAGGAGAGGATAGGATAAAGGTTAGGGTAGGATAGAGGTTAGGGTAGGATAGAGGATAGGATAGGATAGAGGATAGGATAGGATAGAGGATAGAATAGGATAGAGGATAGGATACGATAGAGGATCTGATAGAGGATAGGGTAGGATGGAGGATAGGATAGGATAGAGGATAGGATAGGTAATTGGATAGGATAGATGATAGGATAAGGTAGAGGATAGTATAGGATAGAGGATAGGATACGATAGGAAAAAGGATAGGATAGGATAGAGGATAGGATAGGATAGGATAGAGGATAGGATAGGATAGAGGATAGGATAGAGGATAGGATAGAGGATCGGATAGGATAGGATAGAGGATAGGATAGGATAGAGGATAGGAGAGAGGATAGGATAGAGGATCGGATAGATGATAGGATAGGATAGAGGATCGGATAGAGGATAGGATAGGATAGAGGATAGGATAGGATGGAGGATAGGATATAATAGAGGATAGGATAGGGTAGAGGGTAGGATAGAGGATAGGATAGGATAGAGGATAGGATAGGATAGAGGATAGGATAGGAAAGAGGGTAGGATAGGATAGAGGATAGTATAGGATAGAGGATCTGATAGAGGATAGGATAGGATGGAGTATAGGATAGGATAGAGGATAGGATAGGATAGAGGATAGTATAGGATAGAGGATAGGATAGGATAGAGGATAGGATAGGATAGAGGATAGGATAGGATAGAGGATAGGATAGGATAGAGGATAGAATAGGATAGAGGATAGGATAGGATAGAGGGTAGGATAGGATAGAGGATAGGATAGGATAGAGGATCTGATAGAGGATAGGATAGGTTAGAGGATAGGATAGGATAGAGGATAGTATAGGATAGAGGATAGGATAGGATAGAGGATAGGATAGGATAGAGGGTACGATAGGATAGAGGATAGGATAGGATAGAGGATAGGATAGGATAGAGGATCTGATAGAGGATAGGATAGGATGGAGGATAGGATAGGATAGAGGATAGGATAGGTAATTGGATAGGATAGAGGATAGGATAGGATAGAGGATAGGATAGGAAAAAGGATAGGATAGGATAGAGGATAGGATAGGATAGGATAGAGGATAGGATAGAGGATCGGATAGGATAGAATAGAGGATAGGATAGGATAGACGATAGGATAGAGGATAGGATAGAGGATCGGATAGGATAGAGGTTCTGATAGAGGATAGGATAGGATGGAGGATAGGATAGGATAGAGGATAGGATAGAGGATAGGATAGGATAGAGGATAGTATAGGAAAGAGGATAGGATAGGATAGAGGATAGGATAGGATAGAGGGTAGGATAGGATAGAGGATAGGATAGGATAGAGGATAGTATAGGAAAGAGGATAGGATAGGATAGAGGATAGGATAGGATAGAGGGTAGGATAGGATAGAGGATACGATAGGATAGACGATAGGATAGGAAAAGAGGATAGGATAGGATAGAGGATAGGATAGGATAGAGGATAGGATAGGATAGAGGATAGGATAGGATAGAGGATAGGATAGGATAGAGGATAGGAAAGGATAGAGGATCTGATAGAGGATAGGATAGGATAGAGGATAGGATAGGATAGAGGATAGTATAGGATAGAGGATAGGATAGGATAGAGGGTAGGATAGGATAGAGGATAGGATAGGATAGAGGATAGGGTAGGATAGCGGATAGGATAGGATAGAGGATAGGATTGGATAGAGGATAGGATAGAGGATAGGATAGAGGATAGGATAGGATAGAGGATAGGATAGGAAGGAGGATTGGATAGGATAGAGGATAGGACAGGATAGAGGATAGAATAGGATAGAGGATAGAATAGGATAGAGGATAGGATAGGATAGAGGATCTGATAGAGGATAGGATAGGATGGAGGATAGGATAGGATAGAGGATAGGCTAGAGGATAGGATAGAGGATAGGATAGAGGATAGGATAGGATAGAGGATAGTATAGGAAAGAGGATAGGATAGGATAGAGGATAGGATAGGATAGAGGGTAGGATAGGATAGAGGATAGGATAGGATAGACGATAGGATAGGAAAAGAGGATAGGATAGGATAGAGGATAGGAAAAGAGGATAGGATAGGATAGAGGATAGGATAGGATAGAGGATAGGATAGGATACAGGATAGGATAGGATAGAGGATAGGATAGGATAGAGGATCTGATAGAGGATAGTATAGGATAGAGGATAGGATAGGATAGAGGGTACGATAGGATAGAGGATAGGATAGGATAGAGGATAGGATAGGATAGAGGATCTGATAGAGGATAGGATAGGATGGAGGATAGGATAGGATAGAGGATAGGATAGGTAATTGGATAGGATAGAGGATAGGATAGGATAGAGGATAGGATAGGAAAAAGGATAGGATAGGATAGAGGATAGGATAGGATAGGATAGAGGATAGGATAAAGGATCGGATAGGATAGGATAGAGGATAGGATAGGATAGACGATAGGATAGAGGATAGGATAGAGGATCGGATAGATGATAGGATAGGATAGAGGATCGGATAGAGGATAGGATAGGATAGAGGATAGGATAGGATAGAGGATAGGATATAATAGAGGATAGGATAGGGTAGAGGATAGGATAGGATAGAGGATAGGATAGAGGATAGGATAGGTTAGAGGATAGGATAGGATAGAGGATAGGATAGGATAGAGGATAGGATAGGAAAGAGGGTAGGATAGGATAGAGGATAGGATTGGATAGAGGATCTGATAGAGGATAGGATAGGATGGAGGATAGGATAGGATAGAGGATAGGATAGGATAGAGGATCTGATAGAGGATAGGATAGGATGCAGGATAGAATAGGATAGAGGATAGGATAGGATAGAGGATCTGATAGGATAAAGGATAGGATAGGATAGAGGATAGGATAGGATAGAGGATCTGATAGGATAAAGGATAGGATAGGATAGAGGATAGGATAGGATAGGATAGGATAGGATAGAGGATAGGATAGGATAGAGGATAGAATAGGATACAGGATAGGATAGGATAGAGGATAGGATAGGATAGAGGATAGGATAGGATAGAGGATAGGATAGGATAAGATAGAGGATAGGATAGGATAGAGTATATAATAGGATTGAGGAAAGGATAGGATAGAGGATAGGATAGGATAGAGGATAGGATAGGATAGAGTATACTATAGAGGATTGGATATGATAGAGGATAGGATAGGATAGAGTATCGGATAGAGGATAGGATAGGATAGAGGATAGGATAGGATAGAGGATAGGATAGGATAGAGGATAGTATAGGATAGAGGATAGGATAGGATAGAGGATAGGATAGGATAGAGGATAGGATAGGAAAGAGGGTAGGATAGGATAGAGGATAGGATAGGAAATAGGGTAGGATAGGATAGAGCATAGGATAGGATAGAGGATCTGATAGAGGATAGGATAGGATGGAGGATAGGATAGGATAGAGGATAGGATAGGATAGAGGATAGTATAGGATAGAGGATAGGATAGGATAGAGGATAGGATAGGATAGAGGGTAGGATAGGATAGAGGATAGGATAGGATAGAGGATAGTATAGGAAAGAGGATAGGATAGGATAGAGGATAGGATAGCATTGCGGGTAGGATAGGATAGAGGATAGGATAGGATAGACGATAGGATAGGAAAAGAGGATAGGATAGGATAGAGGATAGGATAGGATAGAGGATAGAATAGGATAGAGGACAGGATAGGATAGAGGATAGGATAGGATAGAGGATCTGATAGACGATAGGATAGGATAGATGATAGGATAGGATAGAGGATCGTATAGGATAGAGGATAGGATAGGATAGAGGGTAGGATAGGATAGAGGATAGGATAGAATAGAGGATAGGGTAGGATAGCGGATAGGATAGGATAGAGGATAGGATTGGATAGAGGATAGGATAGAGGATAGGATAGAGGATAGGATAGGATAGAGGATAGGATAGGATAGAGGATAGGATAGGATAGTGGATAGGTTAGGATAGAGGATAGGATAGGATAGAGGATAGGATAGGATAGGATAGGATAGGATAGTGGATAGGATAGGATAGAGGTTAGGGTTGGATAGAGGATGGGGACCAAGGGGATATGGGCTTAGTAGTGGTGATTCGGATCCACTGCTAGGTATACCACAGTGGTGGTGGTCATATCCCTAAAATCCTCTACGCTCCACCTCCTCGTGGTGGTCCCTGGGAACACACATAGTTGTGTGTTGCTAACGGAGCGAGGGGTATTCCGCGGGAAGTAGTTCCATTGACGTGTGAGGCGATGCCGGCGGGATCTTCGGATCCTGGCAGGGCCTCCCTTGCCGGTAAGGCTCACACGGAGGGATGAAAACCGCGGTCGGTGTGTCCTGCGGGCAACGGCCGGGGAGGCCGCCGCAGGGCCCCAGACCGTAAACCGGTGGTCATGTTTTACCGGAACGGGGGGGCTTGCCTTAATCGGCTGGCTCTGCGAGGAGGATAAACCTCTATAAAAAAGTCTCCATCCCAAGCTGTCGGAAACGCGGTGAGGGGACTCTCCCGGAGCTCCGGGAGTGGGCGGGGGGATTTCACCCGCTCGTTAGCGTTTGACCACCTCGGGATACCTGCCGACCTCCCGTTGTAAATAGGCTTACCCGGGTAGTGGGGGCTCTGCCCGGGTGGACCTCTTTTCCCGCCGTACTCGTGGGAATATTATGGAGTCTTTATTTAAAAAAAACGATGAGGTTAAGGAGGGGTTACCACACCCGGAAGTGGTTGAGGGGGGAGCGGTGGTGGCTGCAGAGCCACTACTGGTTAGGGGGCCTCCGGCCCCAGTGGATAGGGACCGGCCCAAGGCTAAACCCGTGAGGGGATTGGCGGGACGCGGCGGGCCCGACGTAGAGGAGGACCGCGTGTCGGTTTTGTCGGTGAGGTCGACCAGGTCGGCCATGTCGGCGAGATCGGCCCCCTCCACCAGCGGCGCGGGCATTAAGCGGCCGCTCACCCCGACCCCGGGGAGGGCCTCGCCGACCCCGGCGGATAAGCGGGATAGGTTGGAGGACGATCGGACCTTCTCCCAGCTTCCCCGCCCGGAGGTGAGAGCCCTGCTCCCCGGGGAGCTGACCGCCCTTCTCGTTGGGCTCGCCCGCGAGAACCGGGACATGGCGGAGAGGTCGCGGAACCTTAAGGGTACGTTTGTTAAGGGGTTCCGCGACTCCTCCGACCTCATTGAGGAGGTCGCTAATGAGATTGACCGCAGGGGCTTCCCGGGGGGAATCCCTGCGGCTGGCTCTGACCCCTCCAGCCCCGCGGATCGTGAGACCGGCTTCCTGCGGGAGCGCTGCGCAGCCCTTGAGAGGGAGTTGCGGGAGACCCGCGACTCCCTCGAAGCCATCAGAGGGGAGTTGATGGCTGTCAAGCGGCTGCGCGACGCTCCCCCCCTGCCGGCACCGGCACCCACTGTCGTTGGGGATGCTGCGACGCCCGCATCGGACCTGATGGTCGAGATGCGGGCGCTTATGGAGGCGGGGCTGGCGTCCATCCGTCAGGAGATGCGGGGGGAGCTCCAGCGCGCGATCGCTGCCGTTGCCCCGGCTGCGGGGGCGCGTAAGGCCCCCCCAAAGCCGCCTCCCGCACCCATGGTGCCGCTGGTGCCATCTCCTGTTCCCGCTCCGCCGACGCCGGCACCCGCCCCCGCCCCGGGGTCGGGAGGGGCGGGAAAGAAGAAAAAGAAGAAGAAGAAAGGCAAAGACAAAAGGGCTGGGGAGGTTCCCCAGCCTTTGGTCCCCCGTCCGGCGCCGCCCGCGGCATCCAAGCCGGGTTCCCCCGAGGGGGATACGTGGGCGAAGGTAGTGGGCCGAAAGGCCCTGGCTATGGCCAAGGCTGCGGCCGCTGTGGCTAAGGCCGCGGCTGGTGGCACTCAGACCCCCAAGGCCAAGAAGGCCACTGCCCCCGCTCCGAAGGGCGGAAGGGCGGTGGCGAGGGTGAAGGTCCCTCCTCGTGCGGCGGCGGTCACGTTGACCGTTCCCGAAGGGTCGAAGGCCACGTATGAGGAGGCGGTCCGCAGAGCACGTCAGGGCGTCGACCTCGACGCTCTAGGCATTGGGGCCCTTCATTGGAAGAGGGCGGTAACCGGGGGCCTCGTTATAGAGATACCCGGTGCCGATGGGGGCCCCAAGGCGGACGCCCTGGCGGCGCGGATGACGGCCGCCCTTGGGGATATGGGGGTGAGGATCTCCAGGCCCGTAAAGAAGGCGGAATTCCGTCTCACGGGCCTGGAGGTGTCGGTCACCCCCCAGGAGGTGACGGAAGCGGTGGCTGGGGCCGGGGGCTGCACCGCCGAGTCCGTCCGGGTGGGCGAGCTGAAGACTCCGCCCAACGGACTCGGCACAATTTGGGTGCAGTGCCCGGCAGTGGCGGCCTTAGCCATCGAGAAGGCGGGAAAAATTCGTGTGGGGTGGTCCACCGCCCAGGTGGTGGTGTTGGCGCCGCGGCCTCTGCAGTGCTTCCGCTGCCTAGCCCTTGGCCACGTGCGGCAGCGGTGCACTGCGGAGGTCGACCGCAGCGGTCATTGCTACCGCTGCGGGGACGCCACGCACCGGGCGGTGGACTGTAAGAGTCCGCCCCACTGCGTAGTATGCGCGGCCTTGGGGAGACCGGCGGCCACAAGGCGGGGAGCAAGGCGTGCTCCCCGCCGCCAAAGGCCAAGAAGGGGAAAAAGGGGGCGGGCGGTGTGGCGCCCACCCCAGTTGCGCCACCGGATACCTCGATGGCGAAAGCGGCGGCTCCCCCAACCTCCAAGGGGGAGAGCATGGAGGTGGAGGCGGGCCCCAGCGGGACGGGGGGTAACGACCCCCCGCCACCCGAACCGGCGGCTAAGGAGGGGACCAGCACGAAGGCCAATTAATGGCCCATATTCCGCGCTGGGCCCCTCTCCCGGTACTCCAGGCCAACCTCAACCACTGCCGCCAGGCGCAGGACCTAATGGTCCAATGCCTGGAGGAGTGGGGGGTTGGCCTGGCCGTCGCCACGGAGCCGCACAGAGTCCCGGACCACCCACACTGGTCCGGGACGATGACGGCTCCGTGGCGATATGGTGCGTCGCCACTCGGCGACTGTGCCCCCCTGCTCCGTGGTCGAACGGGGCAGGGGGATGGTTATGGTAAAGTGGGGAAGATTTCTGGTCGTGGGGTGCTACAGCTCACCCAGTTATGACTCCGCCGAATTAGGGATGTTCCTGGACCGGCTGGGGCTTATGATAGCCCCGTATATAGCCGGTCCAGTGTTGGTCCTGGGGGACCTCAACGCGAGGTCCTCCACCTGGGTAACCCCGGACCAACGCCCGAGGCGGAGTCCTGGAAGACTGGGCGGAGGGGATGGAGCTCCGGTTTGTTAAACCGGGGCTCCGTGCCTACGTGCGTGAGGTGGAATGGCTGGTCCATAGTGGACGTGTCATTCGCGACGGCCGCCGCCTCACGCCGTGTGTCCAATTGGGCGGGTCTGGAGTGGAGAGACCTTGTCGGACCACAGCTACGTCCTGATGGACGTGGCTGTGGTCTCGGACTCGCCATTGGACACGCCCCTCCGACGTGGCACCCCGTCAGCGCCCAGATGGGCGCTGAAACGACTGGACGGGGACCTCCTGAGGCCGTGATAATCGGCTCCGCCTGGCCTTCGGCCAGGGAGCGCGGGGTAAATGAGGGGGCGACTTGGATCCGGGGCACGTTGCAGATGATCTGCGACGTGGCGATGCCCCGGGTCCGAGCTCAGCCCCCGAGAAAGTCTGTTTACTGGTGGTCGGGGGAGCTGGCCGAACTTCGCAGTTCGGCCGGCCGAGCCCGCCGCCAGTATACCCGCGCCCGTCGCCGCCATTTCCTGGGCGGCGACGCGGAGCCGAGGGTCGCCGAGTTGTACAGAGAGTACAGATCGGCGGCCGTGGCCCTCAAGCGTGCAATTGCCGCTGCTAAGGCCAAGGCCTGGGATGAGCTCCTGCTCACCCTCCGTGACGATCCGTGGGGACGCCCGTATAAGGCGGTGCTTGGGAAGCTCCGCCCCTGGGCGTCCCCGGTCACGGAGCGGTTAGACCCGGAACTTCTGGGGCGCGTAGTGGATACCCTCTTCCCCCTGAGTGAGGGGGGGAGGGATCGCGCCCCGGGTCCGGCCATTGAATGGTCGGACGAATTCCGGGTCACTGAGTGGGAGCTGTACCAGGCCGTCCGGGAACTCCGGGCCAGGGGCAAAAAGGCCCCTGGCCCCGATGGGGTTCCCGGTGGTGTAATGGCCTTAGCTATGGAGGTCCTCGCCCCGGCGTTCAGGAGCGTCATGGACGCGAGCCTGCGCCGGGGAGTCTTCCCCACGGTGTGGAAAGAGGCGTGCCTGGTTCTCCTCCAAAAGGAGGGGAAACCCGCAGAGTCTCCCTCTGCATACCGGCCGGTTTGTTTACTCGACGAGGCGGGCAAGATATTCGAAAGGATAATTGCCGCCCGCCTCGTCGAGCATCTGTCGCGGGGTGGTCCCGACCTGAGCGACAGCCAGTATGGGTTCCGGAGGGGGCGCTCCACTATAGACGCCCTGGAGCGTCTGCGCCTCCTCCGTGAGCAGGCTGTCGCTCGGGGCGGGGTGTTGATTGCGGTGTCGTTGGACATCTCCAACGCTTTCAACGCCCTGCCCTGGTCGGAGATAATGGGGGCGCTGGACTATTTCCAGGTGCCCCCTTATCTCCGGGAGGTGGTCGGCGACTATCTCCGCGACAGAGAGGTGGTGTTTACCGGCCGGTATGGTATTGTGCACTCGAGGGAGACGCACCGCGGCGTTCCACAGGGGTCGGTCCTCGGACCGCTCCTGTGGAACTTGGCTTACGACGCGGTGCTGCGGGTTGTCCTCCCCCCGGATACGGGTGTCATCTGCTATGCAGATGACACCCTGGTTTATGCCGAGGGGGAGGACTGGAGGAGAGCCAGGCACCTCTGTGAGGCCGCCCTGGACCGCGTGGTCGGGCGAATCCGGAGGATGGGGTTGACCGTGGCCGCCGCAAAGACCGAGGCGATTTGGTTGCATTCGCCTCGGCCGCGGCGGCTACCCCATGGTCAGGACCTCCGGATTCGCGTCGCTGAAACCTCCGTCGAGATCGGGCCCAGGATGAGGTACCTGGGCCTGGTCATAGACGGCCGCTGGCGATTCGAAGAACACTTCGAGCTCCTCGCCCCCCGACTAGAGAAGACGGTAGCCGCATTGGCGCGGCTGCTGCCGAATGTCGGGGGGCCGGATTTGAAAGTGCGCCGCCTCTACACGGAGGTGGTGCGGTCTATAGCCCTGTATGGGGCCCCCGTATGGCACCGCTCGCTCGAGGCCAGCACGCCCAGCCGCAAGCTCCTTGAAAGAGTGCGGCGGCGGCTGGCCTTGCGGGTCATACGGGGGTACCGCACCATCTCCACCGAGGCGGCGGGACTCCTCGCCGTGATTCCACCCTTCACTGTGGTGGCGGCGGAGCGGGCGAAGCTATACCACATCGCCCGCTCCTTCCGCCGCCCGCCGGGGGTGGAACTCACGCGCGAGGAGGAGTCGGAGCTCGAGGGCCAGAATCGCCAGGCCCGGACGGAAAGTCTTTCGGAGTGGAGGGCGATGTTAACGCCCTCCACACGTCCGATTGTCCGGGCCCTCCTGCCCATATTTTATATATGGTGCAGGAGGCGGGGAAGGTTGACCTTCCGCCTCACGCAGGTGCTCTCCGGCCACGGTTGCTTCGGAGAGTACCTGCACAGAATGGGGCGGGAGCCGACTGCGCAGTGCCACCACTGCGGCGAAGATGTGGACACGGCGCGGCACACCTTAGAGGAGTGCCCGGCCTGGGCCGAGCCGCGCCGTGTCCTTAGACACGCAGTGGGCGGGTGGGACCTCTCGCTGCCGACCGTGGTCGACCACATGGTCGACAGCGAGGGGTCGTGGAATGCGGTGGCCTCCTTCTGTGAGGTAGTAATGACCCAGAAGGAGGCCGCCGAGCGGGCCCGGGAGCGGGACCCGGGCTCCGCGAGGAGGGTGTGGGCGCGGGGACGACCCCCGCGCCGACGTGTGCCCCCCCGGATGGGGGCGGAGAGGGTAGGGAGGGCGCGGGGGTCTCCCCCGCGTCAACGTGTGCCCCCGGTTGTGGGGGGCGGAGTGGGGCTGGCGCGGGGAGTCTCCCCGCGCCCTGTTATGCCCCCACAACTGGGGGCGGTGAACTCGGGGGCCCGGGGTGTGAGCTGACCCGGGCCCCCGGGGGGGAGCATAGCTCCCCCCGTGATAGGCCGACACCCCCCGGGTTAGTTTCCCGGTGTAGGGGGGTGTCGGTCCCTCCCTCCCCGATTGGGGAGGGGGATCCGTGGGGGGTATTGGGTGAGGAAGGGTCGGGGCGTGCCGGATCACGCCTCCGACGGCCCTTCCTTCCGGTGGCGGCGTCTTCTTGTCTCGGCCGGGGCTGGTTCCTTCGGGATACCGGCCCCGAGCGGGACACGAAGACTCCGGGAGCTGTGGGTGGACCGAGCTGGGGCTCGGGAAGCCCAATCCGAAGGCTCCAGGGATGGGGACACCGGGCGGGTCCCTCCGCCCGGGGTCTTATAGCGTAGGCAGTGGGGGAGGCTAACCCCCTCCCCCGGGGTGGCATGTATTAGCTGGGAGGTGTCCTGTTGAGTACTCGCGTGATCCAGGCACCTCCCATGTAGCTTAGGTGGGCGTGAGGTTTTAGTGGGTAGTCTCCGGGGGCTCCGCCCCCCGGAGAGAATCCCACATAACCCAGGCTTCCCCCAGGGAGTCGGGGTATGTATAAAACATTTCCTCACGATAAAAAAAAAAAAAAAAAAAAGGGTTGGATAGAGGATAGGATAGGATAGAGGATAGGATAGGATAGAGGGTAGGATAGGATAGTGGATAGGATAGGATAGAGGATAGGATACGATAGAGGATAGGATAGGATAGAGGATAGGATAGGATAGAGGATAGAATAGGATAGAGGATAGGATAGGATAGAGGATCTGATAGAGGATAGGATAGGATGGAGGATAGGATAGGATAGAGGATAGGATAGGATAGAGGATAGTATAGGAAAGAGGATAGGATAGGATAGAGGATAGGATAGGATAGAGGGTAGGATAGGATAGAGGATAGGATAGGATAAACGATAGGATAGGAAAAGAGGATAGGATAGGATAGAGGATAGGAAAAGAGGATAGGATAGGATAGAGGATAGGATAGGATAGAGGATAGGATAGGATACAGGATAGGATAGGATAGAGGATAGGATAGGATAGAGGATCTGATAGAGGATAGTATAGGATAGAGGATAGGATAGGATAGAGGATAGGATAGGATAGAGGGTACGATAGGATAGAGGATAGGATAGGATAGAGGATAGGATAGGATAGAGGATCTGATAGAGGATAGGATAGGATGGAGGATAGGATAGGATAGAGGATAGGATAGGTAATTGGATAGGATAGAGGATAGGATAGGATAGAGGATAGGATAGGAAAAAGGATAGGATAGGATAGAGGATAGGATAGGATAGGATAGAGGATAGGATAGAGGATCGGATAGGATAGGATAGAGGATAGGATAGGATAGACGATAGGATAGAGGATAGGATAGAGGATCGGATAGATGATAGGATAGGGTAGAGGATCGGATAGAGGATAGGATAGGATAGAGGATAGGATAGGATAGAGGATAGGATATAATAGAGGATAGGATAGGGTAGAGGATAGGATAGGATAGAGGATAGGATAGAGGATAGGATAGGTTAGAGGATAGGATAGGATAGAGGATAGGATAGGATAGAGGATAGGATAGGAAAGAGGGTAGGATAGGATAGAGGATAGGATTGGATAGAGGATCTGATAGAGGATAGGATAGGATGGAGGATAGGATAGGATAGAGGATAGGATAGGATAGAGGATCTGATAGAGGATAGGATAGGATGGAGGATAGAATAGGATAGAGGATAGGATAGGATAGAGGATCTGATAGGATAAAGGATAGGATAGGATAGAGGATAGGATAGGATGGAGGATCTGATAGGATAAAGGATAGGATAGGATAGAGGATAGGATAGGATAGGATAGGATAGGATAGGGGATAGGATAGGATAGAGGATAGAATAGGATACAGGATAGGATAGGATAGAGGATAGGATAGGATAGAGGATAGGATAGGATAGAGGATAGGATAGGATAAGATAGAGGATAGGATAGGATAGAGTATATAATAGGATTGAGGAAAGGATAGGATAGAGGATAGGATAGGATAGAGGATAGGATAGGATAGAGGATAGGATAGGATAGAGTATACTATAGAGGATTGGATATGATAGAGGATAGGATAGGATAGAGTATCGGATAGAGGATAGGATAGGATAGAGGATAGGATAGGATAGAGGATAGGATAGGATAGAGGATAGTATAGGATAGAGGATAGGATAGTATAGAGGATAGGATAGGATAGAGGATAGGATAGGAAAGAGGGTAGGATAGGATAGAGGATAGGATAGGAAATAGGGTAGGATAGGATAGAGGATAGGATAGGATAGAGGATCTGATAGAGGATAGGATAGGATGGAGGATAGGATAGGATAGAGGATAGGATAGGATAGAGGATAGTATAGGATAGAGGATAGGATAGGATAGAGGATAGGATAGGATAGAAGGTAGGATAGGATAGAGGATAGGATAGGATAGAGGATAGTATAGGAAAGAGGATAGGATAGGATAGAGGATAGGATAGGATTGCGGGTAGGATAGGATAGAGGATAGGATAGGATAGACGATAGGATAGGAAAAGAGGATAGGATAGGATAGAGGATAGGATAGGATAGAGGATAGAATAGGATAGAGGACAGGATAGGATAGAGGATAGGATAGGATAGAGGATCTGATAGACGATAGGATAGGATAGATGATAGGATAGGATAGAGGATCGTATAGGATAGAGGATAGGATAGGATAGAGGGTAGGATAGGATACAGGATAGGATAGGATAGAGGATAGGGTAGGATAGCGGATAGGGTAGGATAGAGGATAGGATTGGATAGAGGATAGGATAGAGGATAGGATAGAGGATAGGATAGGATAGAGGATAGGATAGGATAGAGGATAGGATAGGATAGAGGATAGCATAGGATAGAGGATAGGATAGGATAGAGGATAGAATAGGATAGAGGATAGGATAGGATAAGATAGAGGATAGGATAGGATAGAGTATATAATAGGATTGAGGAAAGGATAGGATAGAGGATAGGATAGGATAGAGGATAGGATAGGATAGAGTATACTATAGAGGATTGGATATGATAGAGGATAGGATAGGTAATTGGATAGGATAGAGGATAGGATAGGATAGAGGATAGGATAGTGGATATTATAGGATAGAGGATAGGATAGGATAGAGGATAGGATAGGATAGGATAGGATAGAGGATAGGATAGGATAGAGGTTAGGGTTGGATAGAGGATAGGATAGGATAGAGGATAGGATAGGATAGAGGGTAGGATAGGATAGTGGATAGGATAGGATAGAGGATAGGATACGATAGAGGATAGGATAGGATAGAGGATAGGATAGGATAGAGGATAGAATAGGATAGAGGATAGGATAGGATAGAGGATCTGATAGAGGATAGGATAGGATGGAGGATAGGATAGGATAGAGGATAGGATAGAGGATAGGATAGGATAGAGGATAGTATAGGAAAGAGGATAGGATAGGATAGAGGATAGGATAGGATAGAGGGTAGGATAGGATAGAGGATAGGATAGGATAGAGGATAGGATAGGATAGAGGGTACGATAGGATAGAGGATAGGATAGGATAGAGGATAGGATAGGATACAGGATAGGATAGGATAGAGGATAGGATAGGATAGAGGATCTGATAGAGGATAGGATAGGATAGAGGATAGGATAGGATAGAGGATAGTATAGGATAGAGGATAGGATAGGATAGAGGGTAGGATAGGATAGAGGATAGGATAGAATAGAGGATAGGATAGGAAAGAGGGTAGGATAGGATAGAGGATAGGATTGGATAGAGGATCTGATAGAGGATAGGATAGGATGGAGGATAGGATAGGATAGAGGATAGGATAGGATAGAGGATCTGATAGAGGATAGGATAGGATGGAGGATAGAATAGGATAGAGGATAGGATAGGATAGAGGATCTGATAGGATAAAGGATAGGATAGGATAGAGGATAGGATAGGATAGAGGATCTGATAGGATAAAGGATAGGATAGGATAGAGGATAGGATAGGATAGGATAGGATAGGATAGAGGATAGGATAGGATAGAGGATAGAATAGGATACAGGATAGGTTTGGATAGAGGATAGGATAGGATAGAGGATAGGATAGGATAAGATAGAGGATAGGATAGGATAGAGTATATAATAGGATTGAGGAAAGGATAGGATAGAGGATAGGATAGGATAGAGGATAGGATAGGATAGAGTATACTATAGAGGATTGGATATGATAGAGGATAGGATAGGATAGAGTATCGGATAGAGGATAGGATAGGATAGAGGATAGGATAGGATAGAGGATAGGATAGGATAGAGGATAGTATAGGATAGAGGATAGGATAGGATAGAGGATAGGATAGGATAGAGGATAGGATAGGAAAGAGGGTAGGATAGGATAGAGGATAGGATAGGAAATAGGGTAGGATAGGATAGAGGATAGGATAGGATAGAGGATCTGATAGAGGATAGGATAGGATGGAGGATAGGATAGGATAGAGGATAGGATAGGATAGAGGATAGTATAGGATAGAGGATAGGATAGGATAGAGGATAGGATAGGATAGAGGGTAGGATAGGATAGAGGATAGGATAGGATAGAGGATAGTATAGGAAAGAGGATAGGATAGGATAGAGGATAGGATGGGATAGAGGGTAGGATAGGATAGAGGATAGGATAGGATAGACGATAGGATAGGAAAAGAGGATAGGATAGGATAGAGGATCTGATAGAGGATAGGATAGGATGGAGGATAGGATAGGATAGAGGATAGGATAGGATAGAGGATAGAATAGGATAGAGGATAGGATAGGATAGAGGATAGGATAGGATAGAGGGTGGGATAGGATAGAGGATAGGATAGGATAGAGGATAGGATAGGATAGAGGATAGGATAGGATAGAGGATAGAATAGGATAGAGGATAGGATAGGATGGAGGGTAGGATAGGATAGTGGATAGGATAGGATAGATGATAGGATAGGATAGAGGATAGGATAGGATAAAGGATAGGATAGGATAGAGGATAGAATAGGATAGAGGATAGGATAGGATAGAGGATCTGATAGAGGATAGGATAGGATGGAGGATAGGATAGGATAGAGGATAGGATAGGATAGAGGATAGTATAGGATAGAGGATAGGATAGGATAGAGGATAGGATAGGATAGAGGGTACGATATGATAGAGGATAGGATAGGATAGAGGATCGGATAGAGGATAGGATAGGATAGAGGATAGGATAGGATAGAGGATAGGATATAATAGAGGATAGGATAGGGTAGAGGATAGGATAGAGGATAGGATAGAGGATCGGATAGGATAGGATAGAGGATAGAATAGGATAGAGGATAGGATAGGATGGAGGATAGGATATAATAGAGGATAGGATAGGGTAGAGGATAGGATAGAGGATAGGATAGGATAGAGGATAGGATAGGATAGAGGATAGGATAGGAAAGAGGGTAGGATAGGATAGAGGATAGGATAGGATAGAGGATCTGATAGAGGATAGGATGGGATGGAGTATAGGATAGGAAAGAGGATAGGATAGGATAGAGGATAGTATAGGATAGAGGATAGGATAGGATAGAGGATAGGATAGGATAGAGGATAGGATAGGATAGAGGATAGGATAGGATAGAGGATAGAATAGGATAGAGGATAGGATAGGATAGAGGGTAGGATAGGATAGAGGATAGGATAGGATAGAGGATCTGATAGAGGATAGGATAGGTTAGAGGATAGGATAGGATAGAGGATAGTATAGGATAGAGGATAGGATAGGATAGAGGATAGGATAGGATAGAGGGTACGATAGGATAGAGGATAGGATAGGATAGAGGATAGGATAGGATAGAGGATCTGATAGAGGATAGGATAGGATGGAGGATAGGATAGGATAGAGGATAGGATAGGTAATTGGATAGGATAGAGGATAGGATAGGATAGAGGATAGGATAGGAAAAAGGATAGGATAGGATAGAGGATAGGATAGGATAGGATAGAGGATAAGATAGAGGATCGGATAGGATAGAATAGAGGATAGGATAGGATAGACGATAGGATAGAGGATAGGATAGAGGATCGGATAGATGATAGGATAGGATAGAGGATCGGATAGAGGATAGGATAGGATAGAGGATTGGATAGGATAGAGGATAGGATAGGATAGAGGATAGTATAGGATAGAGGATAGGATAGGATAGAGGGTAGGATAGGATAGAGGATAGGATAGAGGATAGGATTGGATAGAGGACAGGATAGAGGATAGGATAGAGGATAGGATAGGATAGAGGATAGGATAGGATAGAGTATACTATAGAGGATTGGATATGATAGAGGATAGGATAGGATAGAGTATCGGATAGAGGATAGGATAGGATAGAGGATAGGATAGGATAGAGGATAGGATAGGATAGAGGATAGTATAGGATAGAGGATAGGATAGTATAGAGGATAGGATAGGATAGAGGATAGGATAGGAAAGAGGGTAGGATAGGATAGAGGATAGGATAGGAAATAGGGTAGGATAGGATAGAGGATAGGATAGGATAGAGGATCTGATAGAGGATAGGATAGGATGGAGGATAGGATAGGATAGAGGATAGGATAGGATAGAGGATAGTATAGGATAGAGGATAGGATAGGATAGAGGATAGGATAGGATAGAGGGTAGGATAGGATAGAGGATAGGATAGGATAGAGGATAGTATAGGAAAGAGGATAGGATAGGATAGAGGATAGGATAGGATTGCGGGTAGGATAGGATAGAGGATAGGATAGGATAGACGATAGGATAGGAAAAGAGGATAGGATAGGATAGAGGATAGGATAGGATAGAGGATAGAATAGGATAGAGGACAGGATAGGATAGAGGATAGGATAGGATAGAGGATCTGATAGACGATAGGATAGGATAGATGATAGGATAGGATAGAGGATCGTATAGGATAGAGGATAGGATAGGATAGAGGGTAGGATAGGATACAGGATAGGATAGGATAGAGGATAGGGTAGGATAGCGGATAGGGTAGGATAGAGGATAGGATTGGATAGAGGATAGGATAGAGGATAGGATAGAGGATAGGATAGAGGATAGGATAGGATAGAGGATAGGATAGGATAGAGGATAGGATAGGATAGAGGATAGCATAGGATAGAGGATAGGATAGGATAGAGGATAGAATAGGATAGAGGATAGGATAGGATAAGATAGAGGATAGGATAGGATAGAGTATATAATAGGATTGAGGAAAGGATAGGATAGAGGATAGGATAGGATAGAGGATAGGATAGGATAGAGTATACTATAGAGGATTGGATATGATAGAGGATAGGATAGGTAATTGGATAGGATAGAGGATAGGATAGGATAGAGGATAGGATAGTGGATATTATAGGATAGAGGATAGGATAGGATAGAGGATAGGATAGGATAGAGGTTAGGGTTGGATAGAGGATAGGATAGGATAGAGGATAGGATAGGATAGAGGGTAGGATAGGATAGTGGATAGGATAGGATAGAGGATAGGATACGATAGAGGATAGGATAGGATAGAGGATAGGATAGGATAGAGGATAGAATAGGATAGAGGATAGGATAGGATAGAGGATCTGATAGAGGATAGGATAGGATGGAGGATAGGATAGGATAGAGGATAGGATAGAGGATAGGATAGGATAGAGGATAGTATAGGAAAGAGGATAGGATAGGATAGAGGATAGGATAGGATAGAGGGTAGGATAGGATAGAGGATAGGATAGGATAGAGGATAGGATAGGATAGAGGGTACGATAGGATAGAGGATAGGATAGGATAGAGGATAGGATAGGATACAGGATAGGATAGGATAGAGGATAGGATAGGATAGAGGATCTGATAGAGGATAGGATAGGATAGAGGATAGTATAGGATAGAGGATAGGATAGGATAGAGGGTAGGATAGGATAGAGGATAGGATAGGATAGAGGATAGGATAGGAAAGAGGGTAGGATAGGATAGAGGATAGGATTGGATAGAGGATCTGATAGAGGATAGGATAGGATGGAGGATAGGATAGGATAGAGGATAGGATAGGATAGAGGATCTGATAGAGGATAGGATAGGATGGAGGATAGAATAGGATAGAGGATAGGATAGGATAGAGGATCTGATAGGATAAAGGATAGGATAGGATAGAGGATAGGATAGGATAGAGGATCTGATAGGATAAAGGATAGGATAGGATAGAGGATAGGATAGGATAGGATAGGATAGGATAGAGGATAGGATAGGATAGAGGATAGAATAGGATACAGGATAGGTTTGGATAGAGGATAGGATAGGATAGAGGATAGGATAGGATAAGATAGAGGATAGGATAGGATAGAGTATATAATAGGATTGAGGAAAGGATAGGATAGAGGATAGGATAGGATAGAGGATAGGATAGGATAGAGTATACTATAGAGGATTGGATATGATAGAGGATAGGATAGGATAGAGTATCGGATAGAGGATAGGATAGGATAGAGGATAGGATAGGATAGAGGATAGGATAGGATAGAGGATAGTATAGGATAGAGGATAGGATAGGATAGAGGATAGGATAGGATAGAGGATAGGATAGGAAAGAGGGTAGGATAGGATTGAGGATAGGATAGGAAATAGGGTAGGATAGGATAGAGGATAGGATAGGATAGAGGATCTGATAGAGGATAGGATAGGATGGAGGATAGGATAGGATAGAGGATAGGATAGGATAGAGGATAGTATAGGATAGAGGATAGGATAGGATAGAGGATAGGATAGGATAGAGGGTAGGATAGGATAGAGGATAGGATAGGATAGAGGATAGTATAGGAAAGAGGATAGGATAGGATAGAGGATAGGATGGGATAGAGGGTAGGATAGGATAGAGGATAGGATAGGATAGACGATAGGATAGGAAAAGAGGATAGGATAGGATAGAGGATCTGATAGAGGATAGGATAGGATGGAGGATAGGATAGGATAGAGGATAGGATAGGATAGAGGATAGAATAGGATAGAGGATAGGATAGGATAGAGGATAGGATAGGATAGAGGGTGGGATAGGATAGAGGATAGGATAGGATAGAGGATAGGATAGGATAGAGGATAGGATAGGATAGAGGATAGAATAGGATAGAGGATAGGATAGGATGGAGGGTAGGATAGGATAGTGGATAGGATAGGATAGATGATAGGATAGGATAGAGGATAGGATAGGATAAAGGATAGGATAGGATAGAGGATAGAATAGGATAGAGGATAGGATAGGATAGAGGATCTGATAGAGGATAGGATAGGATGGAGGATAGGATAGGATAGAGGATAGGATAGGATAGAGGATAGTATAGGATAGAGGATAGGATAGGATAGAGGATAGGATAGGATAGAGGATAGGATAGGATAGAGGATAGGATAGGATAGAGGATAGAATAGGATAGAGGATAGGATAGGATAGAGGATAGGATAGGATAGAGGATAGGATAGGATGGAGGATAGGATATAATAGAGGATAGGATAGGGTAGAGGATAGGATAGAGGATAGGATAGGATAGAGGATAGGATAGGATAGAGGATAGGATAGGAAAGAGGGTAGGATAGGATAGAGGATAGGATAGGATAGAGGATCTGATAGAGGATAGGATAGGATGGAGTATAGGATAGGAAAGAGGATAGGATAGGATAGAGGATAGTATAGGATAGAGGATAGGATAGGATAGAGGATAGGATAGGATAGAGGATAGGATAGGATAGAGGATAGGATAGGATAGAGGATAGAATAGGATAGAGGATAGGATAGGATAGAGGGTAGGATAGGATAGAGGATAGGATAGGATAGAGGATCTGATAGAGGATAGGATAGGTTAGAGGATAGGATAGGATAGAGGATAGTATAGGATAGAGGATAGGATAGGATAGAGGATAGGATAGGATAGAGGGTACGATAGGATAGAGGATAGGATAGGATAGAGGATAGGATAGGATAGAGGATCTGATAGAGGATAGGATAGGATGGAGGATAGGATAGGATAGAGGATAGGATAGGTAATTGGATAGGATAGAGGATAGGATAGGATAGAGGATAGGATAGGAAAAAGGATAGGATAGGATAGAGGATAGGATAGGATAGGATAGAGGATAAGATAGAGGATCGGATAGGATAGAATAGAGGATAGGATAGGATAGACGATAGGATAGAGGATAGGATAGAGGATCGGATAGATGATAGGATAGGATAGAGGATCGGATAGAGGATAGGATAGGATAGAGGATTGGATAGGATAGAGGATAGGATAGGATAGAGGATAGTATAGGATAGAGGATAGGATAGGATAGAGGGTAGGATAGGATAGAGGATAGGATAGAGGATAGGATTGGATAGAGGACAGGATAGAGGATAGGATAGAGGATAGGATAGGATAGAGGATAGGATAGGATAGAGGACAGGATGGGATAGAGGATAGGATAGGATAGAGGATAGAATAGGATACAGGATGGGATAGGATAGAGGATAGGATAGGATAGTGGATAGGATAGGATAGAGGATAGGATAGGATAGGATAGAGGATAGGATAGGATAGAGGTTAGGGTTGGATAGAGGATAGGATAGGATAGAGGATAGGATAGGATAGAGGGTAGGATAGGATAGTGGATAGGATAGGATAGAGGATAGGATACGATAGAGGATAGGATAGGATAGAGGATAGGATAGGATAGAGGATAGAATAGGATAGAGGATAGGATAGGATAGAGGTTCTGATAGAGGATAGGATAGAGGATAGGATAGGATAGAGGATAGTATAGGAAAGAGGATAGGATAGGATAGAGGATAGGATAGGATAGAGGGTAGGATAGGATAGAGGATACGATAGGATAGACGATAGGATAGGAAAAGAGGATAGGATAGGATAGAGGATAGGATAGGATAGAGGATAGGATAGGATAGAGGATAGGATAGGATAGAGGATAGGATAGGATAGAGGATAGGAAAGGATAGAGGATCTGATAGAGGATAGGATAGGATAGAGGATAGGATAGGATAGAGGATAGTATAGGATAGAGGATAGGATAGGATAGAGGGTAGGATAGGATAGAGGATAGGATAGGATAGAGGATAGGGTAGGATAGCGGATAGGATAGGATAGACGATAGGATTGGATAGAGGATAGGATAGAGGATAGGATAGAGGATAGGATAGGATAGAGGATAGGATAGGAAGGAGGATTGGATAGGATAGAGGATAGGACAGGATAGAGGATAGAATAGGATAGAGGATAGGATAGGATAGAGGATCTGATAGAGGATAGGATAGGATGGAGGATAGGATAGGATAGAGGATAGGATATGATAGAGGATAGTATAGGATAGAGGATAGGATAGGATAGAGGATAGGATAGGATAGAGGGTACGATAGGATAGAGGATAGGATAGGATAGAGGATAGGATAGGATAGAGGATCTGATAGAGGATAGGATAGGATGGAGGATAGGATAGGATAGAGGATAGGATAGGTAATTGGATAGGATAGAGGATAGGATAGGATAGAGGATAGGATAGGATAGAGGATAGGATAGGAAAAAGGATAGGATAGGATAGAGGATAGGATAGGATAGGATAGAGGATAGGATAGAGGATCGGATAGGATAGGATAGAGGATAGGATAGGATAGACGATAGGATAGGAAAAGAGGATAGGATAGGATAGAGGATAGAATAGGATACAGGATGGGATAGGATAGAGGATAGGATAGGATAGTGGATAGGATAGGATAGAGGATAGGATAGGATAGAGGATAGGATAGGATAGGATAGGATAGGATAGTGGATAGGATAGGATAGAGGTTAGGGTTGGATAGAGGATAGGATAGGATAGAGGATAGGATAGGATAGAGGGTAGGATAGGATAGTGGATAGGATAGGATAGAGGATAGGATACGATAGAGGATAGGATAGGATAGAGGATAGGATAGGATAGAGGATAGAATAGGATAGAGGATAGGATAGGATAGAGGATCTGATAGAGGATAGGATAGGATGGAGGATAGGATAGGATAGAGGATAGGATAGAGGATAGGATAGAGGATAGGATAGAGGATAGGATAGGATAGAGGATAGTATAGGAAAGAGGATAGGATAGGATAGAGGATAGGATAGGATAGAGGGTAGGATAGGATAGAGGATAGGATAGGATAGACGATAGGATAGGAAAAGAGGATAGGATAGGATAGAGGATAGGAAAAGAGGATAGGATAGGATAGAGGATAGGATAGGATAGAGGATAGGATAGGATACAGGATAGGATAGGATAGAGGATAGGATAGGATAGAGGATCTGATAGAGGATAGTATAGGATAGAGGATAGGATAGGATAGAGGATAGGATAGGATAGAGGGTACGATAGGATAGAGGATAGGATAGGATAGAGGATAGGATAGGATAGAGGATCTGATAGAGGATAGGATAGGATGGAGGATAGGATAGGATAGAGGATAGGATAGGTAATTGGATAGGATAGAGGATAGGATAGGATAGAGGATAGGATAGGAAAAAGGATAGGATAGGATAGAGGATAGGATAGGATAGGATAGAGGATAGGATAGAGGATCGGATAGGATAGGATAGAGGATAGGATAGGATAGACGATAGGATAGAGGATAGGATAGAGGATCGGATAGATGATAGGATAGGATAGAGGATCGGATAGAGGATAGGATAGGATAGAGGATAGGATAGGATAGAGGATAGGATAGGAAAGAGGGTAGGATAGGATAGAGGATAGGATTGGATAGAGGATCTGATAGAGGATAGGATAGGATGGAGGATAGGATAGGATAGAGGATAGGATAGGATAGAGGATCTGATAGAGGATAGGATAGGATGGAGGATAGAATAGGATAGAGGATAGGATAGGATAGAGGATCTGATAGGATAAAGGATAGGATAGGATAGAGGATAGGATAGGATGGAGGATCTGATAGGATAAAGGATAGGATAGGATAGAGGATAGGATAGGATAGGATAAGATAGGATAGAGGATAGGATAGGATAGAGGATAGAATAGGATACAGGATAGGATAGGATAGAGGATAGGATAGGATAGAGGATAGGATAGGATAGAGGATAGGATAGGATAAGATAGAGGATAGGATAGGATAGAGTATATAATAGGATTGAGGAAAGGATAGGATAGAGGATAGGATAGGATAGAGGATAGGATAGGATAGAGTATACTATAGAGGATTGGATATGATAGAGGATAGGATAGGATAGAGTATCGGATAGAGGATAGGATAGGATAGAGGAAAGGATAGGATAGAGGATAGGATAGGATAGAGGATAGGATAGGATAGAGGATAGTATAGGATAGAGGATAGGATAGGATAGAGGATAGGATAGGATAGAGGATCTGATAGAGGATAGGATAGGATGGAGGATAGGATAGGATAGAGGATAGGATAGGATAGAGGATAGTATAGGATAGAGGATAGGATAGGATAGAGGATAGGATAGGATAGAGGGTAGGATAGGATAGAGGATAGGATAGGATAGAGGATAGGATAGGATAGAGGATCTGATAGAGGATAGGATAGGATGGAGGATAGGATAGGATAGAGGATAGGATAGGTAATTGGATAGGATAGAGGATAGGATAGGATAGAGGATAGGATAGGATAGAGGATAGGATAGGAAAAAGGATAGGATAGGATAGAGGATAGGATAGGATAGGATAGAGGATAGGATAGAGGATCGGATAGGATAGGATAGAGGATAGGATAGGATAGACGATAGGATAGGAAAAGAGGATAGGATAGGATAGAGGATAGAATAGGATACAGGATGGGATAGGATAGAGGATAGGATAGGATAGTGGATAGGATAGGATAGAGGATAGGATAGGATAGAGGATAGGATAGGATAGGATAGGATAGGATAGTGGATAGGATAGGATAGAGGTTAGGGTTGGATAGAGGATAGGATAGGATAGAGGATAGGATAGGATAGAGGGTAGGATAGGATAGTGGATAGGATAGGATAGAGGATAGGATACGATAGAGGATAGGATAGGATAGAGGATAGGATAGGATAGAGGATAGAATAGGATAGAGGATAGGATAGGATAGAGGATCTGATAGAGGATAGGATAGGATGGAGGATAGGATAGGATAGAGGATAGGATAGAGGATAGGATAGAGGATAGGATAGAGGATAGGATAGGATAGAGGATAGTATAGGAAAGAGGATAGGATAGGATAGAGGATAGGATAGGATAGAGGGTAGGATAGGATAGAGGATAGGATAGGATAGACGATAGGATAGGAAAAGAGGATAGGATAGGATAGAGGATAGGAAAAGAGGATAGGATAGGATAGAGGATAGGATAGGATAGAGGATAGGATAGGATACAGGATAGGATAGGATAGAGGATAGGATAGGATAGAGGATCTGATAGAGGATAGTATAGGATAGAGGATAGGATAGGATAGAGGATAGGATAGGATAGAGGGTACGATAGGATAGAGGATAGGATAGGATAGAGGATAGGATAGGATAGAGGATCTGATAGAGGATAGGATAGGATGGAGGATAGGATAGGATAGAGGATAGGATAGGTAATTGGATAGGATAGAGGATAGGATAGGATAGAGGATAGGATAGGAAAAAGGATAGGATAGGATAGAGGATAGGATAGGATAGGATAGAGGATAGGATAGAGGATCGGATAGGATAGGATAGAGGATAGGATAGGATAGACGATAGGATAGAGGATAGGATAGAGGATCGGATAGATGATAGGATAGGATAGAGGATCGGATAGAGGATAGGATAGGATAGAGGATAGGATAGGATAGAGGATAGGATAGGAAAGAGGGTAGGATAGGATAGAGGATAGGATTGGATAGAGGATCTGATAGAGGATAGGATAGGATGGAGGATAGGATAGGATAGAGGATAGGATAGGATAGAGGATCTGATAGAGGATAGGATAGGATGGAGGATAGAATAGGATAGAGGATAGGATAGGATAGAGGATCTGATAGGATAAAGGATAGGATAGGATAGAGGATAGGATAGGATGGAGGATCTGATAGGATAAAGGATAGGATAGGATAGAGGATAGGATAGGATAGGATAAGATAGGATAGAGGATAGGATAGGATAGAGGATAGAATAGGATACAGGATAGGATAGGATAGAGGATAGGATAGGATAGAGGATAGGATAGGATAGAGGATAGGATAGGATAAGATAGAGGATAGGATAGGATAGAGTATATAATAGGATTGAGGAAAGGATAGGATAGAGGATAGGATAGGATAGAGGATAGGATAGGATAGAGTATACTATAGAGGATTGGATATGATAGAGGATAGGATAGGATAGAGTATCGGATAGAGGATAGGATAGGATAGAGGAAAGGATAGGATAGAGGATAGGATAGGATAGAGGATAGGATAGGATAGAGGATAGTATAGGATAGAGGATAGGATAGGATAGAGGATAGGATAGGATAGAGGATCTGATAGAGGATAGGATAGGATGGAGGATAGGATAGGATAGAGGATAGGATAGGATAGAGGATAGTATAGGATAGAGGATAGGATAGGATAGAGGATAGGATAGGATAGAGGGTAGGATAGGATAGAGGATAGGATAGGATAGAGGATAGTATAGGAAAGAGGATAGGATAGGATAGAGGATAGGATAGGATAGAGGGTAGGATAGGATAGAGGATAGGATAGGATAGACGATAGGATAGATAAAAAAGGATAGGATAGGATAGAGGATAGGATAGGATAGAGGATAGAATAGGATAGAGGACAGGATAGGATAGAGGATAGGATAGGATAGAGGATCTGATAGACGATAGGATAGGATAGATGATAGGATAGGATAGAGGATCGTATAGGATAGAGGATAGGATAGGATAGAGGGTAGGATAGGATAGAGGATAGGATAGGATAGAGGATAGGGTAGGATAGCGGATAGGATAGGATAGAGGATAGGATTGGATAGAGGATAGGATAGAGGATAGGATAGAGGATAGGATAGGATAGAGGATAGGATAGGATAGAGGATAGGATAGGATAGAGGATAGCATAGGATAGAGGATAGGATAGGATAGAGGATAGAATAGGATAGAGGATAGGATAGGATAAGATAGAGGATAGGATAGGATAGAGTATATAATAGGATTGAGGAAAGGATAGGATAGAGGATAGGATAGGATAGAGGATAGGATAGGATAGAGTATACTATAGAGGATTGGATATGATAGAGGATAGGATAGGTAATTGGATAGGATAGAGGATAGGATAGGATAGAGGATAGGATAGTGGATATTATAGGATAGAGGATAGGATAGGATAGAGGATAGGATAGGATAGGATAGGATAGAGGATAGGATAGGATAGAGGTTAGGGTTGGATAGAGGATAGGATAGGATAGAGGATAGAATAGGATAGAGGATAGGATAGGATAGAGGATCTGATAGAGGATAGGATAGGATGGAGGATAGGATAGGATAGAGGATAGGATAGAGGACAGGATAGGATAGAGGATAGTATAGGAAAGAGGATAGGATAGGATAGAGGATAGGATAGGATAGAGGGTAGGATAGGATAGAGGATAGGATAGGATAGAGGATAGGATAGGATAGAGGGTACGATAGGATAGAGGATAGGATAGGATAGAGGATAGGATAGGATACAGGATAGGATAGGATAGAGGATAGGATAGGATAGAGGATCTGATAGAGGATAGGATTGGATGGAGGATAGGATAGGATAGAGGATAGTATAGGATAGAGGATAGGATAGGATAGAGGGTAGGATAGGATAGAGGATAGGATAGGATAGAGGATAGGATAGGAAAGAGGGTAGGATAGGATAGAGGATAGGATTGGATAGAGGATCTGATAGAGGATAGGATAGGATGGAGGATAGGATAGGATAGAGGATAGGATAGGATAGAGGATCTGATAGAGGATAGGATAGGATGGAGGATAGAATGGGATAGAGGATAGGATAGGATAGAGGATCTGATAGGATAAAGGATAGGATAGGATAGAGGATAGGATAGGATAGAGGATCTGATAGGATAAAGGATAGGATAGGATAGAGGATAGGATAGGATAGGATAGGATAGGATAGAGGATAGGATAGGATAGAGGATAGAATAGGATACAGGATAGGTTAGGATAGAGGATAGGATAGGATAGAGGATAGGATAGGATAGAGGATAGGATAGGATAAGATAGAGGATAGGATAGGATAGAGTATATAATAGGATTGAGGAAAGGATAGGATAGAGGATAGGATAGGATAGAGGATAGGATAGGATAGAGTATACTATAGAGGATTGGATATGATAGAGGATAGGATAGGATAGAGTATCGGATAGAGGATAGGATAGGATAGAGGATAGGATAGGATAGAGGATAGGATAGGATAGAGGATAGTATAGGATAGAGGATAGGATAGGATAGAGGATAGGATAGGATAGAGGATAGGATAGGAAAGAGGGTAGGATAGGATAGAGGATAGGATAGGAAATAGGGTAGGATAGGATAGAGGATAGGATAGGATAGAGGATCTGATAGAGGATAGGATAGGATGGAGGATAGGATAGGATAGAGGATAGGATAGGATAGAGGATAGGATAGGATAGAGGATAGAATAGGATAGAGGATAGGATAGGATAGAGGATAGGATAGGATAGAGGGTGGGATAGGATAGAGGATAGGATAGGATAGAGGATAGGATAGGATAGAGGATATAATAGGCTAGAGGATAGGATAGGATAGAGGGTAGGATAGGATAGAGGATAGGATAGGATAGATGATAGGATAGGATAGAGGATAGGATAGGATAAAGGATAGGATAGGATAGAGGATAGAATAGGATAGAGGATAGGATAGGATAGAGGATCTGATAGAGGATAGGATAGGATGGAGGATAGGATAGGATAGAGGATAGGATAGGATAGAGGATAGTATAGGATAGAGGATAGGATAGGATAGAGGATAGGATAGGATAGAGGGTAGGATAGGATAGAGGATAGGATAGGATAGAGATAGTATAGGAAAGAGGATAGGATAGGATAGAGTATAGGATAGGATAGAGGGTAGGATAGGATAGAGGATAGGATAGGATAGACGATAGGATAGGAAAAGAGGATAGGATAGGATAGAGGATAGGATAGGATAGAGGATAGAATAGGATAGAGGACAGGATAGGATAGAGGATAGGATAGGATAGAGGATCTGATAGAGGATAGGATAGGATAGATGATAGGATAGGATAGAGGATCGTATAGGATAGAGGATAGGATAGGATGGAGGGTAGGATAGGATAGGATAGAGGATAGGGTAGGATAGCGGATAGGATAGGATAGAGGATAGGATTGGATAGAGGATAGGATAGAGGATAGGATAGAGGATAGGATAGGATAGAGGATAGGATAGGATAGAGGATAGGATAGGATAGAGGATAGGATAGGATAGAGGATAGGATAGGATAGAGGATAGAATAGGATAGAGGATAGGATAGGATAGAGGATCTGATAGAGGATAGGATAGGATGGAGGATAGGATAGGATAGAGGATAGGATAGGATAGAGGATAGAATAGGATAGAGGATAGGATAGGATAGAGGATAGGATAGGATAGAGGGTGGGATAGGATAGAGGATAGGATAGGATAGAGGATAGGATAGGATAGAGGATATAATAGGCTAGAGGATAGGATAGGATAGAGGGTAGGATAGGATAGAGGATAGGATAGGATAGATGATAGGATAGGATAGAGGATAGGATAGGATAAAGGATAGGATAGGATAGAGGATAGAATAGGATAGAGGATAGGATAGGATAGAGGATCTGATAGAGGATAGGATAGGATGGAGGATAGGATAGGATAGAGGATAGGATAGGATAGAGGATAGTATAGGATAGAGGATAGGATAGGATAGAGGATAGGATAGGATAGAGGGTACGATATGATAGAGGATAGGATAGGATAGAGGATAGGATAGGATAGAGGATCGGATAGAGGATAGGATAGGATAGAGGATAGGATAGGATAGAGGATAGGATATAATAGAGGATAGGATAGGGTAGAGGATAGGATAGAGGATAGGATAGAGGATCGGATAGGATAGGATAGAGGATAGGATAGGATAGAGGATAGGATGGAGGATAGGATAGAGGATCGGATAGATGATAGGATAGGATAGAGGATAGGATAGGATAGAGGATAGAATAGGATAGAGGATTTGATAGGATAGAGGATCTGATAGAGGATAGGATGGGATGGAGGATAGGATAGGATAGAGGATAGGATAGGATAGAGGATAGTATAGGAAAGAGGATAGGATAGGATAGAGGATTGGATAGGATAGAGGGTAGGATAGGATAGAGGATAGGATAGGATAGACGATAGGATAGGAAAAGAGGATAGGATAGGATAGAGGATAGGATAGGATAGAGGATAGAATAGGATAGAGGATAGGATAGGATAGAGGATAGGATAGGATAGAGGATCTGATAGAGGATAGGATAGGATAGAGGATAGTATAGGATAGAGGATAGGATAGGATAGAGGATAGGATAGGATAGAGGGTACGATAGGATAGAGGATAGGATAGGATAGAGGATAGGATAGGATAGAGGATCTGATAGAGGATAGGATAGGATGGAGGATAGGATAGGATAGAGGATAGGATAGGTAATTGGATAGGATAGAGGATAGGATAGGAAAAAGGATAGGATAGGATAGAGGATAGGATAGGATAGGATAGAGGATAGGATAGAGGATCGGATAGGATAGGATAGAGGATAGGATAGGATAGACGATAGGATAGAGGATAGGATAGAGGATAGGATAGAGGATAGTATAGATGGTAGGATACGATAGAGGATCGGATAGAGGATAGGATAGGATAGAGGATAGGATAGGATAGAGGATAGGATAGGATAGAGGATAGGATATAATAGAGGATAGGATAGGGTAGAGGATAGGATAGGATAGAGGATAGGATAGAGGATCGGATAGGATAGGATAGAGGATAGGATAGGATAGAGGATAGGATAGGAAAGAGGATAGGATAGAGGATCGGATAGGATAGGATAGAGGATAACATAGGATAGAGGATAGGATAGGATAGAGGATAGGATGGAGGATAGGATAGAGGATCGGATAGATGATAGGATAGGATAGAGGATAGGATAGGATAGAGGATAGAATAGGATAGAGGATAGGATAGGATAGAGGATCTGATAGAGGATAGGATAGGATGGAGGATAGGATATGATAGAGGATAGGATAGGATAGAGGATAGTATAGGAAAGAGGATAGGATAGGATAGAGGATAGGATAGGTAATTGGATAGGATAGGTAATTGGATAGGATAGAGGATAGGATAGGATAGAGGATAGGATAAGAAAAAGGATAGGATAGGATAGAGGATAGGATAGGATAGGATAGAGGAGAGGATAGAGGATCGGATAGATGATAGGATAGGATAGAGGATCAGATAGAGGATAGGATAGAGGATCGGATAGATGATAGGATAGGATAGAGGATCAGATAGAGGATAGGATAGGATAGAGGATAGGATAGGATAGAGGATAGGATATAATAGAGGATAGGATAGGGTAGAGGATAGGATAGAGGATAGGATAGAGGATCGGATAGGATAGGATAGAGGATAGAATAGGATAGAGGATAGGATGGAGGATAGGATAGAGGATCGGATAGATGATAGGATAGGATAGAGGATAGGATAGGATAGAGGATAGGATAGGATAAAGGATAGGATAGGATAGAGGATAGGATAGGATAGAGGATAGAATAGGATAGATGATAGGATAGGATAGAGGATAGGATAGGATAGAGGATAGGATAGGATAGAGGATCTGATAGATGATAGGATAGGATGGAGGATAGGATAGGATAGAGGATAGGATATGTAATTGGATAGGATACAGGATAGGATAGGATAGAGGATGGGATAGGATAGAGGATAGGATAGGATAGGATAGAGGATAGGATAGGATAGGATAGAGGATAGGATAGGATAGAGGATATAATAGGATTGAGGAAAGGATAGGATAGAGGATAGGATAGGATAGAGGATATAATAGGATTGAGGAAAGGATAGGATAGAGGATAGGATAGGATAGAGGATCGGATAGAGGATAGGATAGGATAGTGGATAGGATAGGATAGAGGATAGGATAGGATAGAGGATAGAATAGGATAGAGGATAGGATACGATAGAGGATCTGATAGAGGATAGGGTAGGATGGAGGATAGGATAGGATAGAGGATAGGATAGGTAATTGGATAGGATAGATGATAGGATATGGTAGACGATAGTATAGGATAGAGGATAGGATACGATAGGAAAAAGGATAGGATAGGATAGAGGATAGGATAGGATAGGATAGAGGATAGGATAGGATAGGATAGAGGATAGGATAGGATAGGATAGAGGATAGGATAGGATAGAGGATAGGATAGGATAGAGGATAGGATAGAGGATAGGATAGAGGATCGGATAGGATAGGATAGAGGATAGGATAGGATAGAGGATAGGATAGGATAGAGGATAGCATAGGATAGAGGATAGGATAGGATAGAGGATAGGATAGGATAGAGGATCTGATAGAGGATAGGATAGGATAGAGGATAGGATAGGATAGAGGATAGTATAAGATAGAGGATAGGATAGGATAGAGGATAGGATAGGATAGAGGGTACGATAGGATAGAGGATAGGATAGGATAGAGGATAGGATAGGATAGAGGATCTGATAGAGGATAGGATAGGATGGAGGATAGGATAGGATAGAGGATAGGATAGGTAATTGGATAGGATAGAGGATAGGATAGGATAGAGGATAGGATAGGAAAAAGGATAGGATAGGATAGAGGATAGGATAGGATAGGATAGAGGATAGGATAGAGGATCGGATAGGATAGGATAGAGGATAGGATAGGATAGACGATAGGATAGAGGATAGGATAGAGGATCGGATAGATGATAGGATAGGATAGAGGATCGGATAGAGGATAGGATAGGATAGAGGATAGTATAGGATAGAGGATAGGATAGGATAGAGGGTAGGATAGGATAGAGGATAGGATAGGATAGAGGATAGGATAGGATTGCGGATAGGATTGGATAGAGGATAGAATAGGATAGAGGATAGGATAGGATAGAGGATCTGATAGAGGATAGGATAGGATGGAGGATAGGATAGGATAGAGGATAGGATAGGAAGGAGGATAGTATAGGATAGAGGATAGGATAGGATAGAGGATAGGATAGGATGGAGGATAGGATAGGATAGAGGATAGGATAGGTAATTGGATAGGATAGAGGATAGGATAGGATAGAGGATAGGATAGGAAAAAGGATAGGATAGGATAGAGGATAGGATAGGATAGGATAGAGGATAGGATAGAGGATCGGATAGGATAGGATAGAGGATAGGATAGGATAGACGATAGGATAGAGGATAGGATAGAGGATCGGATAGATGATAGGATAGGATAGAGGATCGGATAGAGGATAGGATAGGATAGAGGATAGTATAGGATAGAGGATAGGATAGGATAGAGGGTAGGATAGGATAGAGGATAGGATAGGATAGAGGATAGGATAGGATTGCGGATAGGATTGGATAGAGGATAGAATAGGATAGAGGATAGGATAGGATAGAGGATCTGATAGAGGATAGGATAGGATGGAGGATAGGATAGGATAGAGGATAGGATAGGAAGGAGGATAGTATAGGATAGAGGATAGGATAGGATAGAGGATAGGATAGGATAGAGGATAGGATAGGATAGGAAAGAGGGTAGGATAGGATAGAGGATAGGATAGGATAGAGGATCTGATAGAGGATAGGATAGGATGGAGTATAGGATAGGATAGAGGATAGGATAGGATAGAGGATAGTATAGGATAGAGGATAGGATAGGATAGAGGATAGAGGATAGGATAGGATAGAGGATAGGATAGGATAGAGGATAGGATAGGATAGAGGATAGGATAGGATAGAGGATAGGATAGAGGATCGGATAGGATAGGATAGAGGATAGGATAGGATAGACGATAGGATAGAGGATAGGATAGAGGATCGGATAGATGATAGGATAGGATAGAGGATCAGATAGAGGATAGGATAGAGGATCGGATAGATGATAGGATAGGATAGAGGATCAGATAGAGGATAGGATAGAGGATAGGATAGGATAGAGGATATAACAGGATTGAGGAAAGGATAGGATAGAGGATAGGATAGGATAGAGGACCGGATAGAGGATAGGATAGGATAGAGGATCGGATAGAGGATAGGATAGGATAGTGGATAGGATAGGATAGAGGATAGGATAGGATAGAGGATAGAATAGGATAGAGGATAGGATACGATAGAGGATCTGATAGAGGATAGGGTAGGATGGAGGATAGGATAGGATAGAGGATAGGATAGGTAATTGGATAGGATAGATGATAGGATAAGGTAGACGATAGTATAGGATAGAGGATAGGATACGATAGGAAAAAGGATAGGATAGGATAGAGGATAGGATAGGATAGGATAGAGGATAGGATAGGATAGGATAGAGGATAGGATAGGATAGAGGATAGGATAGGATAGAGGATAGGATAGAGGATAGGATAGAGGATCGGATAGGATAGGATAGAGGATAGGATAGGATAGAGGATAGGATAGGATAGAGGATAGCATAGGATAGAGGATAGGATAGGATAGAGGATAGGATAGGATAGAGGATCTGATAGAGGATAGGATAGGATAGAGGATAGGATAGGATAGAGGATAGTATAAGATAGAGGATAGGATAGGATAGAGGATAGGATAGGATAGAGGGTACGATAGGATAGAGGATAGGATAGGTAATTGGATAGGATAGAGGATAGGATAGGATAGAGGATAGGATAGGAAAAAGGATAGGATAGGATAGAGGATAAGATAGGATAGGATAGAGGATAGGATAGAGGATCGGATAGGATAGGATAGAGGATAGGATAGGATAGACGATAGGATAGAGGATAGGATAGAGGATCGGATAGATGATAGGATAGGATAGAGGATCGGATAGAGGATAGGATAGGATAGAGGATAGTATAGGATAGAGGATAGGATAGGATTGCGGAAAGGATTGGATAGAGGATAGAATAGGATAGAGGATAGGATCGGATAGAGGATCTGATAGAGGATAGGATAGGATGGAGGATAGGATAGGATAGAGGATAGGATAGGAAGGAGGATAGTATAGGATAGAGGATAGGATAGGATAGAGGATAGGATAGGATAGAGGATAGGATAGGATAGGATAGGAAAGAGGGTAGGATAGGATAGAGGATAGGATAGGATAGAGGATCTGATAGAGGATAGGATAGGATAGAGGATCTGATAGAGGATAGGATAGGATGGAGTATAGGATAGGATAGAGGATAGGATAGGATAGAGGATAGTATAGGATAGAGGATAGGATAGGATAGAGGATAGAGGATAGGATAGGATAGAGGATAGGATAGGATAGAGGATAGGATAGGATAGAGGATAGGATAGGATAGAGGATAGGATAGGATAGAGGATAGGATAGGATAGGATAGAGGATAGGATAGAGGATCGGATAGGATAGGATAGAGGATAGGATAGGATAGACGATAGGATAGAGGATAGGATAGAGGATCGGATAGATGATAGGATAGGATAGAGGATCGGATAGAGGATAGGATAGGATAGAGGATAGTATAGGATAGAGGATAGGATAGGATAGAGGGTAGGATAGGATAGAGGATCGGATAGGATAGGATAGAGGATAGGATAGGATAGACGATAGGATAGAGGATAGGATAGAGGATCGGATAGATGATAGGATAGGATAGAGGATCGGATAGAGGATAGGATAGGATAGAGGATAGTATAGGATAGAGGATAGGATAGGATAGAGGGTAGGATAGGATAGAGGATAGGATAGGATAGAGGATAGGATAGGATTGCGGAAAGGATTGGATAGAGGATAGAATAGGATAGAGGATAGGATCGGATAGAGGATCTGATAGAGGATAGGATAGGATGGAGGATAGGATAGGATAGAGGATAGGATAGGAAGGAGGATAGTATAGGATAGAGGATAGGATAGGATAGAGGATAGGATAGGATAGAGGATAGGATAGGATAGGATAGGAAAGAGGGTAGGATAGGATAGAGGATAGGATAGGATAGAGGATCTGATAGAGGATAGGATAGGATAGAGGATCTGATAGAGGATAGGATAGGATGGAGTATAGGATAGGATAGAGGATAGGATAGGATAGAGGATAGTATAGGATAGAGGATAGGATAGGATAGAGGATAGAGGATAGGATAGGATAGAGGATAGGATAGGATAGAGGATAGGATAGGATAGAGGATAGGATAGGATAGAGGATAGGATAGGATAGAGGATAGGATAGGATAGGATAGAGGATAGGATAGAGGATCGGATAGGATAGGATAGAGGATAGGATAGGATAGACGATAGGATAGAGGATAGGATAGAGGATCGGATAGATGATAGGATAGGATAGAGGATCGGATAGAGGATACGATAGGATAGAGGATAGTATAGGATAGAGGATAGGATAGGATAGAGGGTAGGATAGGATAGAGGATAGGATAGGATAGAGGATAGGATAGGATTGCGGATAGGATTGGATAGAGGATAGAATAGGATAGAGGATAGGATAGGATAGAGGATCTGATAGAGGATAGGATAGGATGGAGGATAGGATAGGATAGAGGATAGGATAGGAAGGAGGATAGTATAGGATAGAGGATAGGATAGGATAGAGGATAGGATAGGATAGAGGATAGGATAGGATAGGAAAGAGGGTAGGATAGGATAGAGGATAGGATAGGATAGAGGATCTGATAGAGGATAGGATAGGATGGAGTATAGGATAGGATAGAGGATAGGATAGGATAGAGGATAGTATAGGATAGAGGATAGGATAGGATAGAGGATAGAGGATAGGATAGGATAGAGGATAGGATAGGATAGAGGATAGGATAGGATAGAGGATAGGATAGGATAGAGGATAGGATAGAGGATCGGATAGGATAGGATAGAGGATAGGATAGGATAGACGATAGGATAGAGGATAGGATAGAGGATCGGATAGATGATAGGATAGGATAGAGGATCAGATAGAGGATAGGATAGAGGATCGGATAGATGATAGGATAGGATAGAGGATCAGATAGAGGATAGGATAGAGGATAGGATAGGATAGAGGATATAATAGGATTGAGGAAAGGATAGGATAGAGGATAGGATAGGATAGAGGACCGGATAGAGGATAGGATAGGATAGAGGATCGGATAGAGGATAGGATAGGATAGTGGATAGGATAGGATAGAGGATAGGATAGGATAGAGGATAGAATAGGATAGAGGATAGGATACGATAGAGGATCTGATAGAGGATAGGGTAGGATGGAGGATAGGATAGGATAGAGGATAGGATAGGTAATTGGATAGGATAGATGATAGGATAAGGTAGACGATAGTATAGGATAGAGGATAGGATACGATAGGAAAAAGGATAGGATAGGATAGAGGATAGGATAGGATAGGATAGAGGATAGGATAGGATAGGATAGAGGATAGGATAGGATAGAGGATAGGATAGGATAGAGGATAGGATAGAGGATAGGATAGAGGATCGGATAGGATAGGATAGAGGATAGGATAGGATAGAGGATAGGATAGGATAGAGGATAGCATAGGATAGAGGATAGGATAGGATAGAGGATAGGATAGGATAGAGGATCTGATAGAGGATAGGATAGGATAGAGGATAGGATAGGATAGAGGATAGTATAAGATAGAGGATAGGATAGGATAGAGGATAGGATAGGATAGAGGGTACGATAGGATAGAGGATAGGATAGGTAATTGGATAGGATAGAGGATAGGATAGGATAGAGGATAGGATAGGTAATTGGATAGGATAAAGGATAGGATAGGATACAGGATAGGATAGGAAAAAGGATAGGATAGGATAGAGGATAGGATAGGATAGGATAGAGGATAGGATAGAGGATCGGATAGGATAGGATAGAGGATAGGATAGGATAGACGATAGGATAGAGGATAGGATAGAGGATCGGATAGATGATAGGATAGGATAGAGGATCGGATAGATGATAGGATAGGATAGAGGATAGTATAGGATAGAGGATAGGATAGGATAGAGGGTAGGATAGGATAGAGGATAGGATAGGATAGAGGATAGGATAGGATTGCGGATAGGATTGGATAGAGGATAGAATAGGATAGAGGATAGGATAGGATAGAGGATAGTATAAGATAGAGGATAGGATAGGATAGAGGATAGGATAGGATAGAGGGTACGATAGGATAGAGGATAGGATAGGTAATTGGATAGGATAGAGGATAGGATAGGATAGAGGATAGGATAGGAAAAAGGATAGGATAGGATAGAGGATAGGATAGGATAGGATAGAGGATAGGATAGAGGATCGGATAGGATAGGATAGAGGATAGGATAGGATAGACGATAGGATAGGATTGCGGATAGGATTGGATAGAGGATAGAATAGGATAGAGGATAGGATAGGATAGAGGATCTGATAGAGGATAGGATAGGATGGAGGATAGGATAGGATAGAGGATAGGATAGGAAGGAGGATAGTGTAGGATAGAGTATAGGATAGGATAGAGGATAGGATAGGATAGAGGATAGGATAGGATAGGAAAGAGGGTAGGATAGGATAGAGGATAGGATAGGATAGAGGATCTGATAGAGGATAGGATAGGATGGAGTATAGGATAGGATAGAGGATAGGATAGGATAGAGTATAGTATAGGATAGAGGATAGGATAGGATAGAGGATAGAGGATAGGATAGGATAGAGGATAGGATAGGATAGAGGATAGGATAGGATAGAGGATAGGATAGGATAAAGGATAGGATAGAGGATCGGATAGGATAGGATAGAGGATAGGATAGGATAGACGATAGGATAGAGGATAGGATAGAGGATCGGATAGATGATAGGATAGGATAGAGGATCAGATAGAGGATAGGATAGAGGATCGGATAGATGATAGGATAGGATAGAGGATCAGATAGAGGATAGGATAGAGGATAGGATAGGATAGAGGATATAATAGGATTGAGGAAAAGATAGGATAGAGGATAGGATAGGATAGAGGACCGGATAGAGGATAGGATAGGATAGAGGATCGGATAGAGGATAGGATAGGATAGTGGATAGGATAGGATAGAGGATAGGATAGGATAGAGGATAGAATAGGATAGAGGATAGGATACGATAGAGGATCTGATAGAGGATAGGGTAGGATGGAGGATAGGATAGGATAGAGGATAGGATAGGTAATTGGATAGGATAGATGATAGGATAAGGTAGACGATAGTATAGGATAGAGGATAGGATACGATAGGAAAAAGGATAGGATAGGATAGAGGATAGGATAGGATAGGATAGAGGATAGGATAGGATAGGATAGAGGATAGGATAGGATAGAGGATAGGATAGGATAGAGGATAGGATAGGATAGAGGATAGGATAGAAGATAGGATAGAGGATCGGATAGGATAGGATAGAGGATAGGATAGGATAGAGGATAGGATAGAGGATAGGATAGAGGATCGGATAGATGATAGGATAGGATAGAGGATCGGATAGAGGATAGGATAGGATAGAGGATAGGATAGGATGGAGGATAGGATATAATAGAGGATAGGATAGGGTAGAGGATAGGATAGGATAGAGGATAGGATATAATAGAGGATAGGATAGGGTAGAGGATAGGATAGAGGATAGGATAGGATAGGAAAGAGGGTAGGATAGGATAGAGGATATGATAGGATAGAGGATCTGATAGAGGATAGGATAGGATGGAGTATAGGATAGGATAGAGGATAGGATAGGATAGAGGATAGTATAGGATAGAGGATAGGATAGGATAGAGGATAGGATAGGATAGAGGATAGGATAGGATAGAGGGTAGGATAGGATAGAGGATAGGATAGGATAGAGGATCTGATAGAGGATAGGATAGGATAGAGGATAGGATAGGATAGAGGATAGTATAGGATAGAGGATAGGATAGGATAGAGGATAGGATAGGATAGAGGGTACGATAGGATAGAGGATAGGATAGGATAGAGGATAGGATAGGATAGAGGATCTGATAGAGGATAGGATAGGATGGAGGATAGGATAGGATAGAGGATAGGATAGGATAGAGGATAGGATAGGTAATTGGATAGGATAGAGGATAGGATAGGAAAAAGTATAGGATAGGATAGAGGATAGGATAGGATAGGATAGAGGATAGGATAGAGGATCGGATAGGATAGAATAGAGGATAGGATAGGATAGACGATAGGATAGAGGATAGGATAGAGGATCGGATTGATGATAGGATAGGATAGAGGATCGGATAGAGGATAGGATAGGATAGAGGATAGGATAGGATAGAGGATAGGATAGGATAGAGGATAGGATAGGATAGAGGATAGGATATAATAGAGGATAGGATAGGGTAGAGGGTAGGATAGAGGATAGGATAGGATAGAGGATAGTATAGGATAGAGGATAGGATAGGATAGAGGGTAGGATAGGATAGAGGATAGGATAGGATAGAGGATAGGATAGGATAGCGGATAGGATTGGATAGAGGATAGAATAGGATAGAGGATAGGATAGGATAGAGGATAGGATAGGATAGAGGATCTGATAGAGGATAGGATAGGATAGAGGATAGGATAGGATAGAGGATAGGATAGGATAGAGGATAGTATAGGATAGAGGATAGGATAGGATAGCGGGTAGGATAGGATAGAGGATAGGATAGGATAGAGGATAGGATAGGATAGCGGATAGGATTGGATAGAGGATAGAATAGGATAGAGGATAGGATAGGATAGAGGATCTGATAGAGGATAGGATAGGATGGAGGATAGGATAGGATAGAGGATAGGATAGAGGATAGGATAGGATAGAGGATAGGATAGGATAGAGGATAGGATAGGATAGAGGATAGGATAGAAGATAGGATAGAGGATCGGATAGGATAGGATAGAGGATAGGATAGGATAGAGGATAGGATAGAGGATAGGATAGAGGATCGGATAGATGATAGGATAGGATAGAGGATCGGATAGAGGATAGGATAGGATAGAGGATAGGATAGGATGGAGGATAGGATATAATAGAGGATAGGATAGGGTAGAGGATAGGATAGGATAGAGGATAGGATATAATAGAGGATAGGATAGGGTAGAGGATAGGATAGAGGATAGGATAGGATAGGAAAGAGGGTAGGATAGGATAGAGGATAGGATAGGATAGAGGATCTGATAGAGGATAGGATAGGATGGAGTATAGGATAGGATAGAGGATAGGATAGGATAGAGGATAGTATAGGATAGAGGATAGGATAGGATAGAGGATAGGATAGGATAGAGGATAGGATAGGATAGAGGATAGGATAGGATAGAGGATAGAATAGGATAGAGGATAGGATAGGATAGAGGGTAGGATAGGATAGAGGATAGGATAGGATAGAGGATCTGATAGAGGATAGGATAGGATAGAGGATAGGATAGGATAGAGGATAGTATAGGATAGAGGATAGGATAGGATAGAGGATAGGATAGGATAGAGGGTACGATAGGATAGAGGATAGGATAGGATAGAGGATAGGATAGGATAGAGGATCTGATAGAGGATAGGATAGGATGGAGGATAGGATAGGATAGAGGATAGGATAGGATAGAGGATAGGATAGGTAATTGGATAGGATAGAGGATAGGATAGGAAAAAGTATAGGATAGGATAGAGGATAGGATAGGATAGGATAGAGGATAGGATAGAGGATCGGATAGGATAGAATAGAGGATAGGATAGGATAGACGATAGGATAGAGGATAGGATAGAGGATCGGATTGATGATAGGATAGGATAGAGGATCGGATAGAGGATAGGATAGGATAGAGGATAGGATAGGATAGAGGATAGGATAGGATAGAGGATAGGATATAATAGAGGATAGGATAGGGTAGAGGATAGGATAGAGGATAGGATAGGATAGAGGATAGTATAGGATAGAGGATAGGATAGGATAGAGGGTAGGATAGGATAGAGGATAGGATAGGATAGAGGATAGGATAGGATAGCGGATAGGATTGGATAGAGGATAGAATAGGATAGAGGATAGGATAGGATAGAGGATAGGATAGGATAGAGGATCTGATAGAGGATAGGATAGGATAGAGGATAGGATAGGATAGAGGATAGGATAGGATAGAGGATAGTATAGGATAGAGGATAGGATAGGATAGCGGGTAGGATAGGATAGAGGATAGGATAGGATAGAGGATAGGATAGGATAGCGGATAGGTTTGGATAGAGGATAGAATAGGATAGAGGATAGGATAGGATAGAGGATCTGATAGAGGATAGGATAGGATGGAGGATAGGATAGGATAGAGGATAGGATAGAGGATAGGATAGGATAGAGGATAGAATAGGATAGAGGACAGGATAGGATAGAGGATAGGATAGGATAGAGGATCTGATAGAGGATAGGATAGGATAGATGATAGGATAGGATAGAGGATCGTATAGGATAGAGGATAGGATAGGATGGAGGGTAGGATAGGATAGAGGATAGGATAGGATAGAGGATAGGGTAGGATAGCGGATAGGATAGGATAGAGGATAGGATTGGATAGAGGATAGGATAGAGGATAGGATAGAGGATAGGATGGGATAGAGGATAGGATAGGATAGAGGATAGGATAGGATAGAGGATAGGATAGGATAGAGGATAGAATAGGATAGAGGATAGGATAGGATAGAGGATCTGATAGAGGATAGGATAGGATGGAGGATAGGATAGGATAGAGGATAGGATAGGATAGAGGATAGAATAGGATAGAGGATAGGATAGGATAGAGGATAGGATAGGATAGAGGGTGGGATAGGATAGAGGATAGGATAGGATAGAGGATAGGATAGGATAGAGGATAGGATAGGATAGAGGATAGAATAGGATAGAGGATAGGATAGGATAGAGGGTAGGATAGGATAGAGGATAGGATAGGATAGATGATAGGATAGGATAGAGGATAGGATAGGATAAAGGATAGGATAGGATAGAGGATAGAATAGGATAGAGGATAGGATAGGATAGAGGATCTGATAGAGGATAGGATAGGATGGAGGATAGGATAGGATAGAGGATAGGATAGGATAGAGGATAGTATAGGATAGAGGATAGGATAGGATAGAGGATAGGATAGGATAGAGGGTACGATATGATAGAGGATAGGATAGGATAGAGGATAGGATAGGATAGAGGATAGGATAGGATAGAGGATAGGATATAATAGAGGATAGGATAGGGTAGAGGATAGGATAGAGGATAGGATAGAGGATCGGATAGGATAGGATAGAGGATAGGATAGGATAGAGGATAGGATGGAGGATAGGATAGAGGATCGGATAGATGATAGGATAGGATAGAGGATAGGATAGGATAGAGGATAGGATAGGATAGAGGATAGGATAGGATAGAGGATCTGATAGAGGATAGGATAGGATAGAGGATAGGATAGGATAGAGGATAGTATAGGATAGAGGATAGGATAGGATAGAGGATAGGATAGGATAGAGGGTACGATAGGATAGAGGATAGGATAGGATAGAGGATAGGATAGGATAGAGGATCTGATAGAGGATAGGATAGGATGGAGGATAGGATAGGATGGAGGATAGGATAGGATAGAGGATAGGATAGGTAATTGGATAGGATAGAGGATAGGATAGGATAGAGGATAGGATAGGAAAAAGGATAGGATAGGATAGAGGATAGGATAGAGGATCGGATAGGATAGGATAGAGGATAGGATAGGATAGACGATAGGATAGAGGATAGGATAGAGGATCGGATAGATGATAGGATAGGATAGAGGATCTGATAGAGGATAGGATAGGATAGAGGATAGGATAGGATAGAGGATAGGATATAATAGAGGATAGGATAGGGTAGAGGATAGGATAGGATAGAGGATAGGATAGAGGATCGGATAGGATAGGATAGAGGATAGGATAGGATAGAGGATAGGATAGGATAGAGGATAGGATGGAGGATAGGATAGAGGATCGGATAGATGATAGGATAGGATAGAGGATAGGATAGGATAGAGGATAGAATAGGATAGAGGATAGGATAGGAGAGAGGATAGGATAGGATAGAGGATAGGATAGGATAGAGGATAGGATAGGATAGAGGGTAGGATAGGATAGAGGATAGGATAGGATAGACGATAGGATAGGAAAAGAGGATAGGATAGGATAGAGGATAGGATAGGATAGAGGATAGAATAGGATAGAGGATAGGATAGGATAGAGGATAGGATAGGATAGAGGATCTGATAGAGGATAGGATAGGATAGAGGATAGGATAGGATAGAGGATAGTATAGGATAGACGATAGGATAGGATAGAGGGTAGGATAGGATAGAGGATTGGATAGGATAGAGGATAGGATATTATTGCGGATACGATTGGATAGAGGATAGAATAGGATAGAGGATAGGATAGGATAGAGGATCTGATAGAGGATAGGATAGGATGGAGGATAGGATAGGATAGAGGATAGGATAGGAAGGAGGATAGTATAGGATAGAGGATAGGATAGGATAGAGGATAGGATAGGATAGAGGGTACGATAGGATAGAGGATAGGATAGGATAGAGGATCTGATAGAGGATAGGATAGGATGGAGGATAGGATAGGATAGAGGATAGGATAGGTAATTGGATAGGATAGAGGATAGGATAGGATAGAGGATAGGATAGGATAGAGGATAGGATAGGATAGAGGATAGGATAGGATAGGATAGAGGATAGGCTAGAGGATCGGATAGATGATAGGATAGCATAGAGGATCAGATAGAGGATAGGATAGAGGATCGGATAGATGATAGGATAGGATAGAGGATCAGATAGAGGATAGGATAGGATAGAGGATAGGATAGGATAGAGGATAGGATATAATAGAGGATAGGATAGGGTAGAGGATAGGATAGAGGATAGGATAGAGGATCGGATAGGATAGGATAGAGGATAGGATAGGATAGAGGATAGGATGGAGGATAGGATAGAGGATCGGATAGATGATAGGATAGGATAGAGGATAGGATAGGATAAAGGATAGGATAGGATAGAGGATAGGATAGGATACAGGATAGAATAGGTTAGATGATAGGATAGGATAGAGGATAGGATAGGATAGAGGATAGGATAGGATAGAGGATCTGATAGAGGATAGGATACGATAGAGGATGGGATAGGATAGAGGATAGGATACGATAGAGGATGGGATAGGATAGAGGATAGGATAGGATAGAGGATAGGATGGGATAGAGGATAGGATGGTATAGAGAATAGGATAGGATAGAGGATAGGATACGATAGAGGATGGGATAGGATAGAGGATAAGATAGGATAGAGGATAGGATGGGATAGAGGATAGGATAAGATAGAGGATAGGATAGGACAGGGGATAGGATATGATAGAAGATAGGATAGGATAGAGGATAGGATACGATAGAGGATAGAATAGGATAGAGGATAGGATAGGGTAGAGGATAGGATAGGATGGAGGATAGGATGGGATAGAGGATATGACAAGATAGAAGATAGGATAGGATAGAGGATAGGATAGGATAGAGGATAGGATGGTGTATACGAAGGTAGCAGGAATTTGGAGACTGCGCCTTCTCTCAATGAGTATTAGTCACTGAGCACCTTGTTCGATTGACTGGCGTACACGAGGTACTATGTACACTAATCACAATTTATTTAATAGCAATATGTACAAAGTGCGTTGCGAAATTCCGTGACGTATTGTATTTAATGACTTCGACGTGGCGATCTGTAGGTAGTGATCTTAGAGCGTTTTGTTCGAGTTTTAAAAGGATCTGCTCGTGTCTCGTTACGTTTCGTCTAACGTCACCTCGGTTGTGTCGTCATTGGTCGGTTGTCGCTGTAGATGGTGGAATGTTGCGTTTTTTAATTGGTCGTGGGTGTGTCTTGGGAAGTTTGGAAATCGGAGGGGGAAGCTGTCAGGAAGCTTGTCTTGTCTTGTCGATGTCTAAATTTATGGTGGCGTTCGTCGCTGTTTCTGTCCTGTCGCACGTGGTGTCCGGCTGTTTTATTGTAGGGTCTCGGTGGCCCTAAAAAGCTGTAAATTATAAAGTTCGGTACCAGTCCGTAGGGTTTCTGCGTCTGGTGTCGGGTTGTAAATCGCGCGGCCTAAGCCGCCGTACGGGCGTTTCGGCACGCGCCGTTCTTCGTTGTTGCGATCTGCAACATGCCGCCCCCCTTGAACGATTATGTTCAACTGGAGTCCCTGTCTATGAATACAATGTGTACGCGATGTGAACTATGTACGTCGATGCTTAATCTACATTATCCTATTTACATGTGTTATACGTTACGAGGTTTTTACACTAATATATACATATATAGCGCCTTATGAATATGTATAATATAGAGTATGAAATAAACTTAAATACTATATCGGTAATGGTGCTAGACATTTAATTGATCTTTTATATTCGCCGCTCGCGGTTCGTATAGTGACGACTCTGACAATATCGTCTTCTCCCGGATGAAGTTGTGTTACTCTAGCGAGAGTCCACCGCATCGCTGGTAAATTGTCGTCACGTACAGTAACGATGCTGCCTATTTCTATTTGCTCTGGTTTACGAGTGTGCCATTTTTTGCGTGTGGTGAGTTCGTGTAGATACTCCTTACTCCATCGTCGCCAAAAATGTTGTCGCATTTTCTGAACGTGTTGCCACGATGACAATCGACCAGTAGGGATCTCTGACCAGTTATGATCGGGTACAGTAATTAGTGTGTCGCCTATCAAGAAATGTGCAGGTGTTAGGACGGAAAGATCGTTTGGATCGGAGGATAGAGGTGTCAGTGGTCGGGAGTTCAAAATAGCCTCAATCTGGTTAACATATGTTAATAACGCCTCATATGATAGTAGGGTTTCGCCTATTATTCGCGTCATGTGAAATTTGAGTGACTTTACGGCCGCCTCCCAAAGTCCCCCAAAATGCGGCGAACGTGGTGGAATGACGTGCCACTGTATGCTTTCGTTGGCTAACGTGTTTGCGATACTATTGTTTATCGATTGAGATCTTACAAATGCGTACAATTCTTGCAATTCTCGTCTAGCGCCCACAAAATTTGTCGCGTTGTCCGAATAGATATGAGCGCTTTTCCCTCTGCGCGCAAAGAATCGACGTAGCGCCGCGAGAAAGGCTTCCGTTGTCAGATCGCTTACGATTTCTATATGTACCGCCTTTGTCGCAAAACACACGAAGATGGCCAGGTACACCTTTACCTTCCCGCGATTTCGTTTAATTTTTTCTTTTATGAATATTGGGCCACAAAAATCAACGCCTGAATGCAAAAATGGTCGTGTACAATTGACTCTGTCTTTTGGTAGATCTCCCATTAGGTAATCTATTGTCGTGGGTTTAGCGCGCCGACAGGTAACGCAAGCGTGAATAATGTGTTTTACCGAATTTCTGCCGCTCGGAATCCAGTACCTTTGTCGAATGGAATGAAGAGTCGCTTGGATTCCGCTGTGAAAGTTTTGCAGATGATGATGCCTTATAATCAAGTTTGTGACGTGATGGCCCTTTGGTAGTAACAATGGATGTTTTTCTGAATATGTTAGCTTGGAGTGTGCTAATCGACCGCCTACTCTCAATAATCCGTCCTTGTCTATAAATGGATTTAATGGGGATAATGCGCTACTGCTATCGTTCTGTTTGGTGATGCTATGAATTTCCTTGCCAAACCCTTCCTGCTGTGTGAGCTTTATTATTCGCAAAACGGCCTTGTTTATCTCGTCTGTTGTGAGTCCAATTGTAACGCGTTCCTTGCGCGAGCTGTTAGTGCGAAACCGAAGGCAATATGCTACGACACGTTGTAGTTTCAAAAATGATGAGAATCGCTGTAATGTTTCGCACTCTGTTTGTTGAGTAACGAACGCTTTCAGGGGGCGCATTTCCGGTATTTCCGTTGCAGTTAATTTAGTAGTTGGCCACTGACTTTCTTCAGACGACAGCCACGTGGGCCCAAATTGCCATAATCTGTCTCCTATATATTCTGCAGTTGTTAAACCTCGCGATACTTTGTCCGCTGGGTTGTCGCCTGAAGGTACATGTCGCCACTCGTATTTACTCGTGATAGATTGAATTTCCGCTACGCGATGAGAGACAAAGGTTTTTAGAGCATGTGGGGATGAATTTATCCAATTTAGTACTATTGTTGAATCTGTCCAAAATTTGATTTCGTTAAATTGTAAATGACGTAAACTGTTTAATACATTATTAAATAACTTAGTCATCAGATGTGCAGCACATAACTCTAGTCGCGGTAACGTCAATGTTTTCAGCGGTGCTACCCGCGATTTGGCACATAGCAATTGCGTTTGTATATCCCGACAGTTCCGCGCTCTTATATAAATGCATGCTCCGTACGCTCGTTCACTAGCATCACAGAATCCGTGGAGTTGTAGCGACGTGTAGTTGTTAATTACTACTTTACGTGCTATGTTTATCCTTTTTACGTATGTTAAGTCTTGACAATAGTTAATCCACTTTGTATGGAGTTCTATCGGTACTGATTCATCCCACTCTAATTTGTTTGCCCATAGCTCTTGCATAAGTATTTTTGCTCGAATTATGATCGGTGCTAGCAGTCCTAGAGGATCGAATAACTGTGCTACCTGTGATAATATAGTTCGTTTTGTTATGCGTTTTGTAAATGTGAATTCTCTGTTCGCGTAGCTTATCGAATCCTCCCGTGCGTTCCACTGTATACCTAGAGCGTTTACTGTTTCGTCTAGGTCTAAGTTAAGGTGAGCCTCCTCACATTTATCTTGTTGGCCGTCAATTAGTTCGGGGACGTTGGATGCCCATTGTCGGAGTTGAAATCCTCCCTTTTGACAGAGCGTCGTGATTTCCTCCCGAATTTTGATCGCGTCTTCGTACGTTCTCGCGCCCGTCAGCAAATCATCAACATAAAAGTCTGTACGAAGTATTTCCGACGCTATTGGGTGATTCGCGGCTTCATCCCTTGCTAGTTGGTGTAATGTTCGGATGGCTAGGAATGGAGCGCACGAGGTTCCATATGTTACTGTATTCAACTTATATGTTTTTATGGGTTGATCTGAAGTTTCCCGCCAGAGAATTTGTTGGTATTTGCGATCGTCCGGATGAATTTCTATTTGTCGGTACATTTTCGCGATATCTGATGTCAGTACATAAACGTGTGATCTAAACCGAATCAATAGAGAAAATAAATCGTCTTGGATGGTGGGCCCGGTCATAAGTGTCTCGTTCAACGATATACCTGTCGAGGTTTTGCATGACGCATCGAACACAACCCGCAGTTTTGTGGTGAGGCTGTTGCCTTTTATTACCCCGTGATGCGGCAGGTAGTAACCGCTATCGGTCGCGGAAGACTGTGTTACGGTCATATGCCCTAAGCTTTCGTATTCTCTTAAGAATTCCGTATATTGAGATGCTAATTGAGGGTTTCGGTTAAATGAGCGTTCTAAACTATAGAACCGTTTTACTGCTACATTGTACGACTCGCCGAGTCTCGTGGTACCCTCTTTGAACGGAAGCCGCACGGTGTATCTACCTGTTTGTGTATTACGGGTACTTGTTTCTTGGTATCGTTTTTCGCATTCTGACTCTTCCTTTGATAGGGGGGACCGTTCAGGACTGTCTTCCACCTCCCAGAATTTCGCGATTTGGTTATGAAGCGAATCTAGCGCTAAATTGCAAACCCGTGAGTTTAATTTATTTGTTGTCGGTAAGTTGCCCGATACTACCCAGCCCAATCTGGTTTTTTGTAGGATAACAGACGTATTATTAAGGGTGATTTGACCGATCGCGAGCAGTTTGTAAAAAAGCTCGGCTCCGATTAAGCCGTCAATTCGCGAGGGTTTGTGGAAGTTGGGATCCGCTAAGCGTATGTTCGCAGGTATTGCTAGTTCCGCGGCGTGTATCGCTTGATTCGGGATGGATCCGCTGATCCGGGGAACTACCAAGAAATTTAGTTTGGCGGTGAATATGTTCATGCGCGATTGTATCGTGGTGCTAACAGACGTTTTAATTGTCGAAACGATTTGATTTATGCCGGTCACTGGAATGTTTATTGGATCGCGCCGGAGACCGAGCTTGGCGACTAAGTTGTCTGTAAGGAAATGCGATTGAGATCCAGAATCTAGCAAGACGCGACATGTATGAAGCTTGCCGTGTTCGTCTGCAATGTGAATCAATGCAGTCGACAATAGTACTTCCGAAGGTGAATTCATTGAACTTAGCGTGGTAGTTGGAGACAGCGAGGGTTGGTTCGATTCTTGATTGTCTATATGTAAAATTGTGTGGTGCTTTCCCTTGCATTTTTTGCACGTGGTTGCTTTACAATTTTTAGTCGCGTGATTTGAACGAAGACAGTTATAACAGAGTCCCGCTTTCCGTACCAATTCAATTCGTTGTTCTACGTTTATGTTTACAAGCTTCGGGCAGTATTGCGAATAATGACCTCCTTTGCATAAATTGCAGATACACGGAGATGTTACGCTGCTTGGATATGCGAGTGACGATTTCGAATGATTATACTGATTCTGTGGTGCTGATGTACGTTGTATGGGCTGATACAATTTTCTACATATTTCTTGTTGCGACTCTTCTAACAATTGACAACGGTCATGCAAAAATTCTAATAATTCTTTCACGGTCGGAAATGTTTTCCCCTGTGTATGTTCCTTCCATTTGATGCGAGTTTGTTCGTCTAGTTTCGAGACGATAGCATATACTGGAAAGGCTTCTAAAAACGGTTTGTCTAAGGCCTCTAGCGCGCGGTAATGTTTGTTAGCTGTATCTAACAGCTCTCGTAAGGAATTTTGTTGCGTTCTAGTGACAAGAGGCAATTCAAACAGTGCCTTTACTCTATTATTTATAATAGCGGTGGGATTATCGTAACATTTTTCTAAAATGTTCCACGCGACCGAATAGTTGGCTGCAGTGGTTTCTAATGATTCTATTTTTTCCGCTGCTTTACCTGTCAGACACGAGCGTAGGTACATTAATTTCTGTGCGTCTCGAAAATGTTTGTTATCGTGTACGGCTGATTTGAATGTATCTGAAAAACCTGGCCATGCTTCGTACGACCCGTAAAACTTAGGCAGGTGCATTGTAGGCAGTTTTACATGTAATTCGTCCGTACTCTCAGTTACGGAAGCTACCGGTTGGCCCTTGCCTGACGTTTCCTCAACCTTTCTCGCCGCGTTATCGATTATCGTTTGTGCTTCCGCAATTGCCTTAAAATAAGCGTCTTCGAACTGTGTTCGTTCTTGTAACCGCGTCTCAAATACTTCCGGCCCCGCTATTACTTCTAGTGCGTCTTGAATCAAATCGAATGATTTAAGATCCTCCTGCATTCTCGCGATTCGCGTCCGCAGCTCATTGCTCGTGGATTCTTCGGCTTTATTACATTGATCTAAGTATTTACGAAACGCAGTTGCCTTTGCTTTTAGGGAAGCGCGTTTCCTAACTAGTTCTGATTCGCTCATTTGCTTAGAGTTTGACATGTTGACTAATTACGTTATATTATGCCGAAACCGAAAAATATAAAACGGAACGGAAATATGCGACTAGCGACTTACGAATCTCGTCGTTCCCCGTTGTGTACGCTGTGATTCGGCAAGCTCCAGATGAGATCCTCCTATAGATGTTTCCGCAGTTCTGCTTCCGTGACTGGTAGTCGCGATGGTTGATGACTCTCGATGATCCCGATGCGCTTCCTCGGCAGCGATGATCTCGATGTCAAATGGTCGATTGCAGTCGGCGGATGTGACGCTCCTGACGTCACCGAATCTGCTCGCTGCGGTGCGGATGTTGTACTCCAGTACAGCCGAATCCGTGATGATGATGTTCCGGACGTTGTGTCTTTGCACAACCGAATCCGGTGTTGTTGATAGGGAGGCGATGCTACAGCACCGTTGAATCCGTACCCTTTGTTCTGGATGCTGCAGAGGTGATGCTCAAGGCACGACCGACTCCGCTGCTCCTTGCACTTGCTCTTCCGAATTTCGCGATGCACGTATACTGATGGACACAGATACCACGGTACTGTGTCCGGCTCGAAGGACCAAATTTATGTATACGAAGGTAGCAGGAATTTGGAGACTGCGCCTTCTCTCAATGAGTATTAGTCACTGAGCACCTTGTTCGATTGACTGGCGTACACGAGGTACTATGTACACTAATCACAATTTATTTAATAGCAATATGTACAAAGTGCGTTGCGAAATTCCGTGACGTATTGTATTTAATGACTTCGACGTGGCGATCTGTAGGTAGTGATCTTAGAGCGTTTTGTTCGAGTTTTAAAAGGATCTGCTCGTGTCTCGTTACGTTTCGTCTAACGTCACCTCGGTTGTGTCGTCATTGGTCGGTTGTCGCTGTAGATGGTGGAATGTTGCGTTTTTTAATTGGTCGTGGGTGTGTCTTGGGAAGTTTGGAAATCGGAGGGGGAAGCTGTCAGGAAGCTTGTCTTGTCTTGTCGATGTCTAAATTTATGGTGGCGTTCGTCGCTGTTTCTGTCCTGTCGCACGTGGTGTCCGGCTGTTTTATTGTAGGGTCTCGGTGGCCCTAAAAAGCTGTAAATTATAAAGTTCGGTACCAGTCCGTAGGGTTTCTGCGTCTGGTGTCGGGTTGTAAATCGCGCGGCCTAAGCCGCCGTACGGGCGTTTCGGCACGCGCCGTTCTTCGTTGTTGCGATCTGCAACAGATGGGGTAGAGGATATGATAAGATAGAAGATAGGATAGGATAGAGGATAGAATAGGATAGAGGATAGGATAGGATAGAGGATAGCATATGATAGAGGAATAGGATAGGATAGAGGATAGGATACGATAGAGGATGGGATAGGATAGAGGATAGGATGGGATAGAGGATAGGATAGGATAGAGGATAGGATAGGATAGAGGATAGGATACGATAGAGGATAGAATAGGATAGAGGATAGGATTGGATACGATAGAGGATAGGATTGGATAGAGGATAGGATTGGATAGAGGATAGGATATCATAGAGAATAGGTTTGGATAGAGGGTAGAATAGGATAGAGGATAGGTTAGGATGGAGGATAGGATGGGATAGAGGATAGGATAAGATGGAGGACAGGATGGGATAGAGGATAGGATAAGATAGAGGATAGGATAGGATCGAGGATAGGATGGAATAGAGGATAGGATGAGATAGAGGATAGGATAGGATAGAGGGTAGGATATGATAGAGGGTAGGATATGATAGAGGATAGGATAGCATACAGGATAGGATACGATAGAGGATAGGATGGGATAGAGGATAGGATAGGATAGCGGATAGGATAGGATGGAGGATAGGATTGGATAGAGGATCGGATAAGATAGAGGATGGGATAGGATAGAGGATAGGATAGGATAGAGGATAGGATGGGATAGAGGATAGGATGGTATAGAGAATAGGATAGGATAGAGGATAGGATACGATAGAGGATGGGATAGGATAGAGGATAGGATACGATAGAGGATGGGATAGGATAGAGGATAGGATAGGATAGAGGATAGGATGGGATAGAGGATAGGATGGTATAGAGAATAGGATAGGATAGAGGATAGGATACGATAGAGGATGGGATAGGATAGAGGATAAGATAGGATAGAGGATAGGATGGGATAGAGGATAGGATAAGATAGAGGATAGGATAGGACAGGGGATAGGATATGATAGAAGATAGGATAGGATAGATGGTAGGATACGGTAGAGGATAGGATAGGATAGAGGATAGGATACGATAGAGGATAGGATAGGATGGAGGATAGGATGGGATAGAGGATAGGATAGGATAGATGGTAGGATAGGATAGAGGATAGGATACGATAGAGGATAGAATAGGATAGAGGATAGGATAGGGTAGAGGATAGGATAGGATGGAGGATAGGATGGGATAGAGGATATGACAAGATAGAAGATAGGATAGGATAGAGGATAGGATAGGATAGAGGATAGGATGGGGTAGAGGATATGATAAGATAGAAGATAGGATAGGATAGAGGATAGAATAGGATAGAGGATAGGATAGGATAGAGGATAGCATATGATAGAGGAATAGGATAGGATAGAGGATAGGATACGATAGAGGATGGGATAGGATATAGGATAGGATAGGATAGAGGATAGGATGGGATAGAGGATAGGATAGGATAGCGGATAGGATAGGATAGAGGATAGGGTACGATAGAGGATAGAATAGGATAGAGGATAGGATTGGACAGCGGATAGGATAGGATAGAGAATAGTATCGGATATATGGTAGGATGCGATAGAGGATAGGTTACGATAGAGGATAGGATAGGATAAATGATAGGATAGGATAGAGGATAGGTTAGGATGGAGGATAGGATGGGATAGAGGATAGGATAAGATGGAGGATAGGATGGGATAGAGGAAAGGATAAGATAGAGGATAGGATAGGATTGAGGATAGGATATGATAGAGGATAGGATTCGATACAGGATAGGATACGATAGAGGATAGGATAGGATGGAGTATAGGATGGGATAGATGATATGACAAGATAGAAGATAGGATAGGATAGAGGATAGGATAGGATAGAGGATAGGATAGGATAGATGGTATGATACGATAGAGGATAGGATAGGATGGAGGATAGGATGGGATAGAGGATAGGATAAGATAGAGGATAGGATAGTATAACGGATAGGATTGGGTAGAGGGTAGAATAATATAGAGGATAGGATAGGATAGAGGATAGGATTGGATAGAGGGTAGAATAGGATAGAGGATAGGATAGGACAGGGGATAGGATATTATAGAGGATAGGATAGGATAGATAGTAGGATACGGTAGAGGAGAGGATAGGATAGAGGATTGTATAGGACAGAGGATAGGATAGGATGGAGGATAGGATAGGACAGAGGATAGGATATGATAGAAGATAGGATAGGATAGATGGTAGGATACGGTAGAGGATAGGATAGGATAGGATAGAGGATAGGATGGGATAGAGAATAGGATAAGATAGAGGATAGGATAGGACAGAGGATAGGATATTATAGAGGATAGGATAGGATAGATAGTAGGATACGGTAGAGGAGAGGATAGGATAGAGGATTGTATAGGACAGACGATAGGATAGGATGGAGGATAGGATAGGACAGAGGATAGGATATGATAGAAGATAGGATCGGATAGATGGTAGGATACGGTAGAGGATAGGATAAGATAGAGGATAGGATAGGATAGAGGATAGGATGGGATAGAGGATAGGATAGGATAGATGGTAGGATACGATAGAGGATAGGATACGATAGAGGATAGGATAGGATGGAGGATAGGATTGGATATAGGATATGATAAGGTAGAGGATAGGATAGGATAGAGGATAGGTTATGGTAGAGGATAGGATAGGATAGATGGTAGGATACGATAGAGGATAGGATAGGATAGAGGATAGGATACGATAGAGGATAGGATAGGATGGAGGATAGGATGGAATAGAGGATAGGATGAGCTAGAGGATAGGATAGGATAGAGGATAGGATATGATAGAGGATAGCATAGGATAGATGGTAGGATACGATAGAGGACAGGATAGGACAGAGGATAGGATGGGATAGTGGATAGAATAGGGTAGAGGATAGGATAGGATAAAGGATAGGATACGATAGAGGATAGGATAGGATAGAGGATAGGATAGGATAGAGGATAGGATAGGATAGAGGATAGGATAGGATAGAGGATAGGATAGGATAGGATAGAGGATAGGATAGGATAGGATAGGATAGAGGATAGGATAGGATAGGATAGGATAGAGGATAGGGTAGGATAGAAGATCGGATAGGATAAGATAGAGTATAGGATAGGAGATTGGGTAGGATAGAGGACAGGAGACGATAGAAGATAGGATAGGATAGAGGATCGGATCGGATAGAGGATAGCACAGAGAATGGGATAGAATAGAGGATAGGATAGGGGATTGTATAGGATAGAGGATAGGATAGGATTGAGGATAGGATAGGAAAGAGGATAGAATAGGAAAGAGATTCGGATAGGGTAGATGATGTCATAGGAAAGAGGATAGGATATGATAGAGGATGCGATATTATAGAGAATAGGATAGGATGGAGGATCGGATAGGATAGGTTAGAGGATAGGATAGGGGATTGGATGGGATAGAGGATAGGAGACGATAGAGGATAGGATAAGATAGAGGATAGGATAGGGGATTGGATAGGATATAGGACAGGAGACGATAGAGGATAGGATAGGATAGAGGATAGGATAGGATAGAGGATAGGATAGGATAGAGGATTGGATAGGATAGAGAATAGGATAGGATAGAGGATAGGATAGGATAGAGGACAGGATAGGATAGAGGATAGGATAGGGGATTGGATAGGATAGAGGATAGGAGACGATAGAGGATAGGATAGGATAGAGGATCGGATAGGATAGAGGATTGGATAGGATAGAGAATAGGATAGGATAGAGGATAGGATAGGATAGAGGACAGGATAGGATAGAGGATAGGATAGGGGATTGGATAGGATAGAGGATAGGAGACGATAGAGGATAGGATAGGATAGAGGATCGGATAGGATAAGATAGAGGATAGGATAGGGGATTGGGTAGGATAGAGAAGAGGATAGGATAGATGATGTTATAGGATAGAGGATAGGATAGGATAGAGGATACGATATTATAGATGATAGAATAGGATCGAGTATTGGATAGGTTAGAGGATACGATAGGATAGAGGATAGGATAGGGTGAAGGATAGGATAGGATAGAGGATAGGATAGGATAGAGGATAGGATAGGATAGAGGATAGAATAGGATAGAGGATAGGATATAGGATTGGATAGGATAGAGGATAGGATACGATAGAGGATAGGATACGATAGAGGATAGGATAGGGGATTCGATCGGGTACAGGATAGGATACGATAGAGGATGGGATAGAATAGAGGATAGGATAGGATAGTGGATAGGATAGGATACAGGACTGGAGACGATGGAGGATAGGATAGGATAGAGGATAGGATAGAGGATTGGATAGGATAGTTGATAGGATATGATAGAGGATACGATATTATAGAGGATAGGATAGGATAGAGGATCGGATAGGATAGAGGAATGGATAGGATAGAGAATAGGATAGGATAGAGGATAGGATAGGATAGAGGACAGGATAGGATAGAGGATAGGATAGGGGATTGGATAGGATAGAGGATAGGAGACGATAGAGGATAGGATAGGATAGAGGATCGGATAGGATAAGATAGAGGATAGGATAGGGGATTGGGTAGGATAGAGAAGAGGATAGGATAGATGATGTTATAGGATAGAGGATAGGATAGGATAGAGGATACGATATTATAGATGATAGAATAGGATCGAGTATTGGATGGGTTAGAGGATACGATAGGATAGAGGATAGGATAGGGTGAAGGATAGGATAGGATAGAGGATAGGATAGGATAGAGTATAGGATAGGATAGAGGATAGAATAGGATAGAGGATAGGATATAGGATTGGATAGGATAGAGGATAGGATACGAAAGAGGATAGGATAGGGGATTCGATCGGGTACAGGATAGGATACGATAGAGGATGGGATAGGATAGAGGATAGGATAGGATAGAGGATAGGATAGGATAGAGGATAGGATTGGAGAGGATAGAGGACAGGATAGGATAGAGGATAGGATAGGATACAGGATAGGATAGGATAGAGGATAGGATAGGATAGAGGATAGAATAGGATAGAGGATAGGATAGGATAGAGGATAGGATAGGATAAAGGATAGGATAGGATAGGATAGACGATAGGAGACGGAAGAGGATAGGATAGGATAGGATAGGATAGATGATATTGCAGGATAGAGGACTGGATAGGATAGATGATATTGCAGGATAGAGGACAGGATAGGATAGAGGATAGGATAGGATAGAGGATAGGATAGGATAGAGGATCGGATAGAGGATAGGATAGGATAGAGGATCGGATAGAGGATAGGATAGGATAGAGGATAGGATAGGATAGAGGATAGGATAGGATAGAGGATAGGATAGGATAGAGGATAGGATAGGATAGAGGATAGGATAGGATAGAGGATAGGATAGGATAGAGGATAGGATAGGATAGAGGATAGGATAGGATAGAGGATAGGATAGGATAGAGGTTAGTATAGGATAAAGGATAGGATTGGATAGAGGATCGGATAGAGGATAGGATAGGATAGAGGATAGGATAGGATAGAGGATAGTATAGGATAGAGGATAGGATAGAATAGAGGATAGGATAGGATAAAGGATAGGATAGGATAGAGGACAGGATAGGATAGGATAGAGGATAGGATAGGATAGGATAGAGGATAGGATAGGATAGAGGATAGGATAGAGCATAGGATAGGATAGAAGATAGGATAGGAAAAAGGATAGGATAGGATAGGATAGTGGATAGGATAGGATAGAGGATAGGATAGGATAGAGGATAGGATTGGATAGAGGATAGGATAGAGGATAGGATAGAGGATAGGACAGGATAGAGGATAGGATAGGATAGAGGATAGGATAGGATAGAGGATAGGATTGGATAGAGGATAGGATAGAGGATAGGATAGGATAGAGGATAGGATAGGATAGAGGATAGTATAGGATAGAGGATAGGATAGAATAGAGGATAGGATAGGATAAAGGATAGGATAGGATAGAGGACAGGATAGGATAGGATAGAGGATAGGATAGGATAGGATAGAGGATAGGATAGGATAGAGGATAGGATAGAGGATAGGATAGGATAGAAGATAGGATAGGAAAAAGGATAGGATAGGATAGGATAGTGGATAGGATAGAATAGAGGATAGGATAGGATAGAGGATAGGATTGGATAGAGGATAGGATAGAGGATAGGATAGAGGATAGGATAGAGGATAGGATAGGATAGAGGATAGGATAGGATAGAGGATAGGATAGGATAGAGGATAGGATTGGATAGAGGATAGGATAGAGGATAGGATAGAGGATAGGATAGAGGATAGGATAGAGGATAGGATACGAGTGAGGAAAGGATAGGATAGAGGATAGGATAGGATTGAGGATAGGATAGGATAGAGGATAGGATAGGATAGAGGATAGGATAGGTAATTGGATAGGATAGAGGATAGGATTGGATAGAGGATAGGATAGAGGATAGGATAGAGGATAGGATAGAGGATAGGATACGAGTGAGGAAAGGATAGGATAGAGGATAGGATAGGATTGAGGATAGGATAGGATAGAGGATAGGATAGGATAGAGGATAGGATAGGTAATTGGATAGGATAGAGTATAGGATAAGGTAGAGGATAGGATAGGATAGAGGATAAAATAGGATAGAGGATAGGATAGGATAGAGGATAGGATAGGAAAGAGGATAGGATAGGATAGAGGATAGGATAGGATAGAGGATCGGATAGAGGATAGGATAGAGGATCGGATAGAGGATAGGATAGGATAGAGGATCGGATAGAGGATAGGATAGGATAGAGGACAGGATAGGATAGAGGATAGGATAGGATAGAGGATAGAATAGATATTTGGATAGGATAGAGTATAGGATAAGGTAGAGGATAGGATAGGATAGAGGATATAATAGGATAGAGGATAGGATAGGATAGAGGATAGGATAGGAAAGAGGATAGGATAGGATAGAGGATAGGATAGGATAGAGGATCGGATAGAGGATAGGATAGAGGATAGGATAGGATAGAGGATAGGATAGAGGATAGGATAGAGGATAGGATAGAGGATAGGATAGGATAGAGGATAGGATAGGATAGAGGATAGGATAGAGGATAGGATAGAGGATTGGATAGAGGATAGGATAAAGGATAGGATAGGATAGAGGATAGGATAGGATAGAGGATAGGATAGATAATTGGATAGGATAGAGTATAGGATAAGGTAGAGGATAGGATAGGATAGAGGATATAATAGGATAGAGGATAGGATAGGATAGAGGATAGGATAGGAAAGAGGATAGGATAGGATAGAGGATAAGATAGGATAGAGGATAGGATAGGATAGAGGATAGGATAGGATAGAGGATAGGATAGGATAGAGGATCGGATAGAGGATAGGATAGGATAGAGGATCGGATAGAGGATAGGATAGGATAGAGGACAGGATAGGATAGAGGATAGGATAGGATAGAGGATAGGATAGATAATTGGATAGGATAGAGTATAGGATAAGGTAGAGGATAGGATAGGATAGAGGATATAATAGGATAGAGGATAGGATAGGATAGAGGATAGGATAGGAAAAAGGATAGGATAGGATAGAGGATAGGATAGGATAGAGGATAGGATAGGATAGAGGATAGGATAGGATAGAGGATAGGATAGGATAGAGGATAGGATAGGAAAAAGGATAGGATAGGATAGGATAGAGGATAGGATAGGATAGAGGATAGGATAGGATAGAGGATAGGATTGGATAGAGGATAGGATAGAGGATAGGATAGAGGATAGGATACGAGTGAGGAAAGGATAGGATAGAGGATAGGATACGATAGAGGATAGGATAGGATAGAGGATAGGATAGGATAGAGGATAGGATAGGTAATTGGATAGGATAGAGGATCGGATAGGATAGAGGATAGAATAGGATAGTGGATAGGATAGGATAAAGGATAGGATAGGATAGAGGATAGGATAGGATAGAGGATAGAGTAGGATAGAGGATAGGATAGGATAGAGGATAGGATAAAGGATAGGATAGGATGGAGGATAGGATAGGATAGAGGATAGGATAAGATAGAGGATAGGATAGGGTAGAGGATCTGATAGAGGATAGGATAGGATGGAGGATAGGATAGGATAGAGGATAGGATAGGATAGAGGTTAGTATAGGATAGAGGATAGGATAGAATAGAGGATAGGATAGGATAGAAGGTAGGATAGGATAGAGGATAGAATAGGATAGAGGATAGGATAGGATAGAGGATAGGATAGGATAGAGGATAGAATAGGATAGAGGATAGTATAGGATAGAGGATGTGATAGAGGATAGGATAGGATGGAGGATAGGATAGGATAGAGGATAGGATAGGATAGAGGTTAGAATAGGATAGAGGATAGGATAGGATAGAGGATCTGATAGAGGATAGGATAGGATGGAGGATAGGATAGGATAGAGGATAGGATAAGATAGAGGATAGGATAGGGTAGAGGATCTGATAGAGGATAGGATAGGATGGAGGATAGGATAGGATAGAGGATAGGATAGGATAGAGGTTAGTATAGGATAGAGGATAGGATAGAATAGAGGATAGGATAGGATAGAAGGTAGGATAGGATAGAGGATAGAATAGGATAGAGGATAGGATAGGATAGAGGATAGGATAGGATAGAGGATAGAATAGGATAGAGGATAGTATAGGATAGAGGATGTGATAGAGGATAGGATAGGATGGAGGATAGGATAGGATAGAGGATAGGATAGGATAGAGGTTAGTATAGGATAGAGGATAGCATAGAATAGAGGATAGGATAGGATAAAGGATAGGATAGGATAGAGGATAGGATAGGATAGGATAGAGGATAGGATAGGATAGATGATAGGATAGGATAGAGGATAGGATAGAGGATAGGATAGAGGATCGGATAGGATAGGATAGAGGATAGGATAGAGGATAGGATAGAGGATCGGATAGATGATAGGATAGGATAGAGGAAAGGATAGGATAGAGGATAGGACAGGATAGAGGGTAGGATAGGATAGAGGATAGGATAGGATAGAGGATAGGACAGGATAGCGGATAGGATATAATAGAGGATAGGATAGAGGATAGGATAGGATAGAGGATCGGATAGAGGATAGGATAGGATAGAGGATCGGATAGAGGATAGGATAGGATAGAGGATAGAATAGGGTAGATGATAGGATAGGATAGAGGATCTGATAGAGGATAGGATAGGATGGAGGATAGGATAGGATAGAGGATAGTATAGGAAAGAGGATAGGATAGGATAGAGGATAGGATAGGATAGAGGGTAGGATAGGATAGAGGATAGGATAAGATAGAGGATAGGATAGGATAGAGGATAGGACATTATAGGATAGAGGATAGGATAGGATAGAGGATCGGATAGAGGATAGGATAGGATAGAGGATAGGATAGGATAGAGGATAGGATAGGATAGAGGATAGGATAGGATAGAGGATATGATATAATAGAGGATAGGATATGGTAGAGGATAGGATAGAATAGAGGATCGTATAGATGATAGGATAGGATAGAGGATAGGATAGGATAGAGGATAGGATAGGATAGAGGATAGGATAGGATAGGATAGAGGATAGGATAGGATAGAGGATAGGATAGAGGATAGGATAGGATAGAGGATAGGATAGGATAGAGGATAGGATGGGATAGAGGATAGGATAGGATAGAGGATAGAATAGGATAGAGGATAGGATAAGAAAGAGGATAGGATAGGATAGAGGATAGGATAGAGGATAGAATAGAATAGATGATAGGATAGGATAGAGGATAGGATAGGATAGAGGATAGGATAGGATAGAGGATAGGATAGGATAGGATATAGGATAGGATAGGATAGAGGATACGATAGAGGATTGGATATGATAGATGATAGGATAGAGGATAGAATAGGATAGAGGATAGGATAGGATAGAGGATAGGATAGGATAGAGAATAGAATAGGATAGATAATAGGATAGGATAGAGGTTAGGATGGGATACATGACAGGATAGGATAGGATAGAGGATAGGATAGGATAGAGGATATAATAGGATTGAGGAAAGGATAGGATAGACGATAGGATAGGATACGATAGAGGATAGGATAGATGATAGGATAGGATAGAGGATAGGATATGATAGAGTAAACGATATTAAAGAGGATAGGATAGGGTAGAGGATAGGATAGAGGATAGGATAGGATAGAGGATAGCACAGGATGGAGGATAGGATAGGATAGAGGATAGGATAGGATAGAGGATAGGATAGGATAGAGGATAGGATAGGATAGAGGATAGGATAGGATAGGATAGAGGATAGGATAGGATAGAGGATAGAATAGGATAGAGGATAGGATAGGATAGAGGGTAGGATAGGATAGAGGATAGAATAGGATAGAGGATAGGATAGGATAGAGGTTAGGATGGGATAGATGATAGGATATTATAGGATAGAGGATAGGATAGGATAGAGGATATAATAGGATTGAGGAAAGGATAGGATAGTGGATAGGATAGGATAGAGGATAGGATAGGATAAAGGATAGGATATGATAGAGTAAACGATATTAAAGAGGATAGGATCGGATAGAGGATAGGACAGGATAGAGGATAGGATAGGATAGAGGATAGTATAGGATAGAGGATAGGATAGAATAGAGGATAGGATAGGATAAAGGATAGGATAGGATAGGATAGGTAATTGGATAGGATAGAGGATAGCATAAGGTAGAGGATAGTATAGGATAGAGGATAGGATAGGATAGAGGAAAGGATAGGATAAAGGATAGGATAGGATAGAGGATAGGATATAATAGAGGATAGGATAGAGGATAGGATAGGATACGATAGAGGATAGGATAGATGATAGGATACGATAGAGGATCTGATAGAGGATAGGATAGGATAGAGGATAGGATAGAGTATAGGATAGGATACGATAGAGGATAGGATAGATGATAGGATAGGATAGAGGATCTGATAGAGGATAGGATTTGATAGAGGAACGGATAGAGGATAGGATGGGATAGAGGATAGGATGGGATAGAGGATAGGATAGGATAAAGGAAAGGATAGGATAGGATAGAGGATAGGGTAGGATAGAGGATAGGATAGGATAGAGGGTAGGATAGGATAGAGGATAGAATAGGATAGAGGATAGGATAGGACAGAGGTTAGAATGGGATAGATGATAGAATATTATAGGATAGAGGATAGGATAGGATAGAGGATATAATAGGATTGAGGAAAGGATAGGATAGAGGATAGGATAAGATACGATAGAGGATAGGATACATGATAGGATATGATAGAGGATCTGATTGAGGATAGGATAGGATAGAGGATCGGATAGAGGATAGGGTGGGGTAGAGGATAGGATAGGATAGAGGATAGGATAGGATAGAGGATAGGATAGGATAGAGGATAGGATAGGATAGAGGGTAGGATAAGATAGAGGATAGAATAGGATAGAGGATAGGATAGGATAGAGGTTAGGATGGGATAGATGATAGGATATTATAGGATAGAGGATAGGATAGGATAGAGGATATAATAGGATTGAGGAAAGGATAGGATAGTGGATAGGATAGGATAGAGGATAGGATAGGATAAAGGATAGGATATGATAGAGTAAACGATATTAAAGAGGATAGGATCGGATAGAGGATAGGATAGGATAAAGGATAGGATAGGATAGGATAGGATAGGATAGGTAATTGGATAGGATAGAGGATAGCATAAGGTAGAGGATAGTATAGGATAGAGGATAGGATAGGATAGAGGAAAGGATAGGATAAAGGATAGGATAGGATAGAGGATAGGATAGGATAGAGGATAGGATAGAGGATAGGATAGGATACGATAGAGGATAGGATAGATGATAGGATACGATAGAGGATCTGATAGAGGATAGGATAGGATAGAGGATAGGATAGAGTATAGGATAGGATACGATAGAGGATAGGATAGATGATAGGATAGGATAGAGGATCTGATAGAGGATAGGATAGGATAGAGGATCGGATAGACGATAGGATGGGATAGAGGATAGGATGGGATAGAGGATAGGATAGGATAAAGGAAAGGATAGGATAGGATAGAGGATAGGATAGGATAGAGGATAGGATAGGATAGAGGGTAGGATAGGATAGAGGATAGAATAGGATAGAGGATAGGATAGGACAGAGGTTAGGATGGGATAGATGGTAGGATATTATAGGATAGAGGATAGGATAGGATAGAGGATATAATAGGATTGAGGAAAGGATAGGATAGAGGATAGGATAAGATACGATAGAGGATAGGATACATGATAGGATATGATAGAGGATCTGATAGAGGATAGGATAGAGGATCGGATAGAGGATAGGATGGGATAGAGGATAGGATAGGATAAAGGAAAGGATAGGATAGAGGATAGGGTAGGTAATTGAATAGGATAGAGGATAGGCTGGGTTAGAGGATAGGATAGGATACGATAGAGGATAGGATAGATGATAGGATAGGATAGAGGATCTGATAGAGGATAGGATAGGATAGAGGATCGGATAGAGGATAGGATGGGATAGAGGATAGGATAGGATAGAGGATAGGATAGGATAGAGGATAGGATAGGATACGATAGAGGATAGGATAGATGATAGGATAGGATAGAGGATCTGACAGAGGATAGGATAGGATAGAGGATCGGATAGAGGATAGGATGGGATAGAGGATAGGATAGGATAAAGGAATGGATAGGATAGAGGATAGGAAAGGTAATTGGATAGGATTGAGGATAGCATAAGGTAGAGGATAGTATAGGATAGAGGATAGGATAGGATAGAGGAAAGGATAGGATAAAGGATAGGATAGGATAGAGGATAGGATAGGATAGAGGATAGGATAGAGGATAGGATAGGATACGATAGAGGATAGGATAGATGATAGGATAGGATAGAGGATCTGATAGAGGATAGGATAGGATAGAGGATCGGATAGAGGATAGGATGGGATAGAGGATAGGATAGGATAAAGGAAAGGATAGGATAGGATAGAGGATAGGATAGGATAGAGGATAGGATAGGATAGTGGGTAGGATAGGATAGAGGATAGAATAGGATAGAGGAAAGGATAGGATAGAGGATAGGATAGGTAATTGGATAGGATAGAGGATAGGCTGGGTTAGTTGATAGGATAGGAAAGTGGATAGGATAGGATAGAGGATAGGATAGGATAAAGGATAGGATATGATAGAGTAAACGATATTAAAGAGGATAGGATAGGGTAGAGGATAGGATAGAGGATACGATAGGATAGAGGATAGGATAGGATGGAGGATAGGATAGGATAGAGGATAGGATAGGATAGAGGATAGTATAGGATAGAGGATAGGATAGAATAGAGGATAGGATTCGATAAAGGATAGGATATGATAGAGTAAACGATATTAAAGAGGATAGGATAGGGTAGTGGATAGGATAGAGGATAGGATAGGATAGAGGATAGGATAGGATAGAGGATAGTATAGGATAGAGGATAGGATAGAATAGAGGATAGGATATTATAGGATAGAGGATAGGATAGGATAGAGGATATAATAGGATTGAGGAAAGGATAGGATAGTGGATAGGATAGGATAGAGGATAGGATAGGATAAAGGATAGGATATGATAGAGTAAACGATATTAAAGAGGATAGGATAGGATAGAGGATCGGATAGAGGATAGGATAGGATAGAGGATAGGATAGGATAGAGGATAGTATAGGATAGAGGATAGGATAGAATAGAGGATAGGATAGGATAAAGGATAGGATAGGATAGGATAGGTAATTGGATAGGATAGAGGATAGCATAAGGTAGAGGATAGTATAGGATAGAGGATAGGATAGGGTAGAGGAAAGGATAGGATAAAGGATAGGATAGGATAGAGGATAGGATAGGATAGAGGATAGGATAGGATAGAGGATATAATAGGATTGAGGAAAGGATAGGATAGAGGATAGGATAGGATACGATAGAGGATAGGATAGATGATACGATAGGATAGAGGATCTGATAGAGGATAGGATAGAGGATCGGATAGAGGATAGGATGGGATAGAGGATAGGATAGGATAAAGGAAAGGATAGGATAGAGGATAGGGTAGGTAATTGAATAGGATAGAGGATAGGCTGGGTTAGAGGATAGGATAGGAAAGAGGATAGGATAGGATAGAGGATAGGATAGGATAGAGCATAGGATAGGATAGAGGATAGGATAGGATAGAGGATAGGATAGGATAGGATAGAGGATAGGATAGGATAGAGGATAGAATAGGATAGAGGATAGGATAGGATAGAGGATAGGATAGGATAGTGGATAGGATAGGATAGAGGATAGGATAGGATAGAGGATAGGATAGGATAAAGGATATAATAGGATAGAGGAAAGGATAGGATAGAGGATAGGATAGGATAGAGGATAGGATAGGATAGAGGATAGGATAGGATAGAGGATAGGATAGGATAGAGGATAGGATAGGATAGAGGATAGGATAGGATAGAGGATAGGATAGGATAGGATAGAGGATAGGATAGGATAGAGGATAGGATAGGATAGAGGATGCGATAGAAGATTGGATATGATAGAGGATAGGATAGAGGATAGAATAGAATAGATGATAGGATAGGATAGAGGATAGGATAGGATAGAGGATAGGATAGGATAGAGGATAGGATAGGATAGGATACAGGATAGGATAGGATAGAGGATACGATAGAGGATTGGATATGATAGATGATAGGATAGAGGAAAGAATAGGATAGAGGATAGGATAGGATAGAGGATAGGATAGGATAGAGGATAGAATAGGATAGATAATAGGATAGGATAGAGGTTAGGATGGGATAGATGATAGGATAGGATAGGATAGAGGATAGGATAGGATAGAGGATATAATAGGATTGAGGAAAGGATAGGATATAGGATAGGATAGGATACGATAGAGGATAGGATAGATGATACGATAGGATAGAGGATCTGATAGAGGATAGGATAGAGGATCTGATAGAGGATAGGATAGAGGATCGGATAGAGGATAGGATGGGATAGAGGATAGGATAGGATAAAGGAAAGGATAGGATAGAGGATAGGGTAGGTAATTGAATAGGATAGAGGATAGGCTGGGTTAGAGGATAGGATAGGAAAGAGGATAGGATAGGATAGAGGATAGGATAGTATAGAGCATAGGATAGGATAGAGGATAGGATAGGATAGAGGATAGGATAGGATAGGATAGAGGATAGGATAGGATAGAGGATAGAATAGGATAGAGGATAGGATAGGATAGAGGATAGGATAGGATAGTGGATAGGATAGGATAGAGGATAGGATAGGATAGAGGATAGGATAGGATAAAGGATATAATAGGATAGAGGAAAGGATAGGATAGAGGATAGGATAGGATAGAGGATAGGATAGGATAGAGGATAGGATAGGATAGAGGATAGGATAGAATAGAGGATACGATAGGATAGAGGATATAATAGGATTGAGGAAAGGATAGGATAGTGGATAGGATAGGATAGAGGATAGGATAGGATAGAGGATAGGATAGGATAGAGGATAGGATAGGATAGGATAGAGGATAGGATAGGATAGAGGATAGGATAGGATAGAGGATAGGATAGGATAGAGGATAGGATAGGATAGAGGATAGGATAGGATAGAGGATAGGATAGGATAGAGGATAGGATAGGATAGAGGATGCGATAGAAGATTGGATATGATAGAGGATAGGATAGAGGATAGAATAGAATAGATGATAGGATAGGATAGAGGATAGGATAGGATAGAGGATAGGATAGGATAGAGGATAGGATAGGATAGGATATAGGATAGGATAGGATAGAGGATACGATAGAGGATTGGATATGATAGATGATAGGATATAGGATAGAATAGGATAGAGGATAGGATAGGATAGAGGATAGGATAGGATAGAGGATAGAATAGGATAGATAATAGGATAGGATAGAGGTTAGGATGGGATAGATGATAGGATAGGATAGGATAGAGGATAGGATAGGATAGAGGATATAATAGGATTGAGGAAAGGTTAGGATAGACGATAGGATAGGATACGATAGAGGATAGGATAGATGATAGGATAGGATAGAGGATCTGATAGAGGATAATATAGGATAGAGGATCGGATAGAGGATAGGATGGGATAGAGGATAGCATAGGATAAAGGAAAGGATAGGATAGAGGATAGGATAGGTAATTGGATAGGATAGAGGATAGGCTGGGTTAGAGGATAGGATAGGAAAGAGGATAGGATAGCATGGAGGATAGGATAGGATAAAGGATAGGGTATGATAGAGTAAACGATATTAAAGAGGATAGGATAGGAAAGAGGATAGGATAGGATAGAGGATAGGATAGGATAAAGGATAGGATATGATAGAGTAAACGATATTAAAGAGGATAGGATAGGGTAGAGGATAGGATAGAGGATAGGATAGGATAGAGGATATGACAGGACGGAGGATAGGATAGGATAGAGGATAGGATAGGATAGAGGATAGGAGAGGATAGAGGATAGGATAGGATAGGATAGAGGATAGGATAGGATAAAGGATAGGATATGATAGAGTAAACGATATTAAAGAGGATAGGATAGGGTAGAGGATCGGATAGAGGATAGGATGGGATAGAGGATAGGATAGGATAAAGGATAGGATAGGATAGAGGATAGGATAGGTAATTGGATAGTATAGAGGATAGGCTGGGTTAGAGGATAGGATAGGAAAGAGGATAGGACAGGATAGAGGATAGGATAGGATAAAGGATAGGGTATGATAGAGTAAACGATATTAAAGAGGATAGGATAGGAAAGAGGATAGGATATGATAGAGTAAACGATATTAAAGAGGATAGGATAGGGTAGAGGATAGGATAGAGGATAGGATAGGATGGAGGATAGGATAGGATAGGATATAGGATAGGATAGGATAGAGGATACGATAGAGGATTGGATATGATAGATGATAGGATAGAGGATAGAATAGGATAGAGGATAGGATAGGATAGAGGATAGGATAGGATAGAGGATAGAATAGGATAGATAATAGGATAGGATAGAGGTTAGGATGGGATAGATGATAGGATAGGATAGGATAGAGGATAGGATAGGATAGAGGATAGGATAGGATAGAGGATGTAATAGGATTGAGGAAAGGATAGGATAGACGATAGGATAGGATACGATAGAGGATAGGATAGATGATAGGATAGGATAGAGGATCTGATAGAGGATAATATAGGATAGAGGATCGGATAGAGGATAGGATGGGATAGAGGATAGGATAGGATAAAGGAAAGGATAGGATAGAGGATAGGATAGGTAATTGGATAGGATAGAGGATAGGCTGGGTTAGAGGATAGGATAGGAAAGAGGATAGGATAGGATAGAGGATAGAATAGGATAGGTTAGGATAGAGGTTAGGATGGGATAGATGATAGGATAGGATAGGATAGAGGATAGGATAGGATAGAGGATGCAATAGAAGATTGGATATGATAGAGGATAGGATAGAGGATAGAATAGAATAGATGATAGGATAGGATAGAGGATAGGATAGGATAGAGGATAGGATAGGATAGAGGATAGGATAGGATAGAGGATAGGATAGGATAGGATATAGGATAGGATAGGATAGAGGATACGATAGAGGATTGGATATGATAGATGATAGGATAGAGGATAGAATAGGATAGAGGATAGGATAGGATAGAGGATAGGATAGGATAGAGGATAGAATAGGATAGATAATAGGATAGGATAGAGGTTAGGATGGGATAGATGATAGGATAGGATAGGATAGAGGATAGGATAGGATAGAGGATATAATAGGATTGAGGAAAGGATAGGATAGACGATAGGATAGGATACGATAGAGGATAGGATAGATGATAGGATAGGATAGAGGATAGGATATGATAGAGTAAACGATATTAAAGAGGATAGGATAGGGTAGAGGATAGGATAGAGGATAGGATAGGATAGAGGATAGCACAGGATGGAGGATAGGATAGGATAGAGGATAGGATAGGATAGAGGATAGGATAGGATAGAGGATAGGATAGGATAGGATAGAGGATAGGATAGGATAGAGGAAAGGATAGGATAGAGGATAGGGTAGGTAATTGAATAGGATAGAGGATAGGCTGGGTTAGAGGATAGGATAGGATACGATAGAGGATAGGATAGATGATAGGATAGGATAGAGGATCTGATAGAGGATAGGATAGGATAGAGGATCGGATAGAGGATAGGATGGGATAGAGGATAGGATAGGATAGAGGATAGGATAGGATAGAGGATAGGATAGGATACGATAGAGGATAGGATAGATGATAGGATAGGATAGAGGATCTGACAGAGGATAGGATAGGATAGAGGATCCGATAGAGGATAGGATGGGATAGAGGATAGGATAGGATAAAGGAAAGGATAGGATAGAGGATAGGAAAGGTAATTGGATAGGATTGAGGATAGGCTGGGTTAGAGGATAGGATAGGAAAGTGGATAGGATAGGATAGGAAAGTGGATAGGATAGGATAGGAAAGTGGATAGGATAGGATAGAGGATATAATAGGATTGAGGAAAGGATAGGATAGAGGATAGGATAGGATACGATAGAGGATAGGATAGAGGATAGGATAGGATACGATAGAGGATAGGATAGATGATAGGATAGGATAGAGGATCTGATAGAGGATAGGATAGGATAGAGGATCGGATAGAGGATAGGATGGGATAGAGGATAGGATAGAGGATAGGATAGAGGATAGGATAGAGGATAGGATAGAGGATAGGATAGGATAGAGGATAGGATAGGATAGAGGATAGGATAGGATAGAGGATAGAATAGGATATAGGATAGGTTAGGATAGAGGTTAGGATGGGATAGATGATAGGATAGGATAGGATAGAGGATAGGATAGGATAGAGGATATAATAGGATTGAGGAAAGGATAGGATAGAGGATAGGATAGGATACGATAGAGGATAGGATAGATGATACGATAGGATAGAGGATCTGATAGAGGATAGGATAGAGGATCGGATAGAGGATAGGATGGGATAGAGGATAGGATAGGATAAAGGAAAGGATAGGATAGAGGATAGGATAGGTAATTGAATAGGATAGAGGATAGGCTGGGTTAGAGGATAGGATAGGAAAGAGGATAGGATAGGATAGAGGAAAGGATAGGATAAAGGATAGGATAGGATAGAGGATAGGATAGAGGATAGGATAGAGGATAGGATAGGATACGATAGAGGATAGGATAGATGATAGGATAGGATAGAGGATCTGATAGAGGATAGGATAGGATAGAGGATCGGATAGAGGATAGGATGGGATAGAGGATAGGATGGGATAGAGGATAGGATAGGATAAAGGAAAGGATAGGATAGGATAGAGGATAGGATAGGATAGAGGATAGGATAGGATAGAGGGTAGGATAGGATAGAGGATAGAATAGGATAGAGGATAGGATAGGATAGAGGTTAGGATGGGATAGATGATAGGATATTATAGGATAGAGGATAGGATAGGATAGAGGATATAATAGGATTGAGGAAAGGATAGGATAGTCGATAGGATAGGATAGAGGATAGGATAGGATAAAGGATAGGATATGATAGAGTAAACGATATTAAAGAGGATAGGATCGGATAGAGGATAGGATAGGATAGAGGATAGGATAGGATAGAGGATAGTATAGGATAGAGGATAGGATAGAATAGAGGATAGGATAGGATAAAGGATAGGATAGGATAGGATAGGTAATTGGATAGGATAGAGGATAGCATAAGGTAGAGGATAGTATAGGATAGAGGATAGGATAGGATAGAGGAAAGGATAAGATAAAGGATAGGATAGGATAGAGGATAGGATAGGATAGAGGATAGGATAGAGGATAGGATAGGATACGATAGAGGATAGGATAGATGATAGGATACGATAGAGGATCTGATAGAGGATAGGATACGATAGAGGATCGGATAGAGGATAGGATGGGATAGAGGATAGGATGGGATAGAGGATAGGATAGGATAAAGGAAAGGATAGGATAGGATAGAGGATAGGATAGGATAGAGGATAGGATAGGATAGAGGGTAGGATAGGATAGAGGATAGGATAGGATAGAGGATGAGATAGGATAGAGGATAGGATAGCATAGAGGATAGGATAGGATAGAGTATAGAATAGGATAGGTTAGAATAGAGGTTAGGATGGGATAGATGATAGGATAGGATAGGATAGAGGATAGGATAGGATAGAGGATAGGATAAGGTAGAGGATAGTATAGGATAGAGGATAGGATAGGATAAAGGATAGGGTAGGATAGAGGATAGGATAGAGGATAGGGTAGAGGATACGATAGAGGATAGGATAGAGGATAGGATAGAGGATAGGATAGGATAGAGGATAGGATAGGATAGAGGATAGGATAGGATAGAGGATGAGATAGGATAGAGGATAGGATAGCATAGAGGATAGGAAGGGATAGAGTATAGAATAGGATAGGTTAGAATAGAGGTTAGGATGGGATAGATTATAGGATAGGATAGCATAGAGGATAGGATAGGATAGAGGATATAATAGGATTGAGGAAAGGATAGGATAGAGGATAGGATAGGATACGATAGAGGATAGGATAGATGATACGATAGGATAGAGGATCTGATAGAGGATAGGATAGAGGATCGGATAGAGGATAGGATGGGATAGAGGATAGGATAGGATAAAGGAAAGGATAGGATAGAGGATAGGGTAGGTAATTGAATAGGATAGAGGATAGGCTGGGTTAGAGGATAGGATAGGAAAGAGGATAGGATAGGATAGAGGATAGGATAGGATAGAGCATAGGATAGGATAGAGGATAGGATAGGATAGAGGATAGGATAGGATAGGATAGAGGATAGGATAGGATAGAGGATAGAATAGGATAGAGGATAGGATAGGATAGAGGATAGGATAGGATAGTGGATAGGATAGGATAGAGGATAGGATAGGATAGAGGATAGGATAGGATAAAGGATATAATAGGATAGAGGAAAGGATAGGATAGAGGATAGGATAGGATAGAGGATAGGATAGGATAGAGGATAGGATAGGATAGAGGATAGGATAGGATAGAGGATAGGATAGGATAGAGGATAGGATAGGATAGGATAGAGGATAGGATAGGATAGAGGATAGGATAGGATAGAGGATAGGATAGGATAGAGGATAGGATAGGATAGAGGATAGGATAGGATAGAGGATAGGATAGGATAGAGGATAGGATAGGATAGAGGATAGGATAGGATAGAGGATGCGATAGAAGATTGGATATGATAGAGGATAGGATAGAGGATAGAATAGAATAGATGATAGCATAGGATAGAGGATAGGATAGGATAGAGGATAGGATAGGATAGAGGATAGGATAGGATAGGATATAGGATAGGATAGGATAGAGAATACGATAGAGGATTGGATATGATAGATGATAGGATAGAGGATAGAATAGGATAGAGGATAGGATAGGATAGAGGATAGGATAGGATAGAGGATAGAATAGGATAGATAATAGGATAGGATAGATGTTAGGATGGGATAGATGATAGGATAGGATAGGATAGAGGATAGAATAGGATAGAGGATATAATAGGATTGAGGAAAGGATAGGATATAGGATAGGATAGGATACGATAGAGGATAGGATAGATGATACGATAGGATAGAGGATCTGATAGAGGATAATATAGGATAGAGGATCGGATAGAGGATAGGATGGGATAGAGGATAGGATAGGATAAAGGAAAGGATAGGATAGAAGATAGCATAGGATAGAGGATAGGATAGCATAGAGGATAGGATAGGATAGAGTATAGAATAGGATAGGTTAGAATAGAGGTTAGGATGGGATAGATGATAGGATAGGATAGGATAGAGGATAGGATAGGATAGAGGATAGGATAAGGTAGATGATAGTATAGGATAGAGGATAGGATAGGATAAAGGATAGGGTAGGATAGAGGATAGGATACAGGATAGGGTAGAGGATACGATAGAGGATAGGATAGAGGATAGGATAGAGGATAGGATAGGATAGAGGATAGGATAGGATAGAGGATAGGTTAGGATAGAGGATGAGATAGGACAGAGGATAGGATAGCATAGAGGATAGGAAGGGATAGAGTATAGAATAGGATAGGTTAGAATAGAGGTTAGGATGGGATAGATTATAGGATAGGATAGCATAGAGGATAGGATAGGATAGAGGATATAATAGGATTGAGGAAAGGATAGGATAGAGGATAGGATAGGATACGATAGAGGATAGGATAGATGATACGATAGGATAGAGGATCTGATAGAGGATAATATAGGATAGAGGATCGGATAGAGGATAGGATGGGATAGAGGATAGGATAGGATAAAGGAAAGGATAGGATAGAGGATAGCATAGGATAGAGGATAGGATAGGATAGATGATAGGATAGAGGATAGGATAGGATAGAGGATAGGATAGGACAGAGGATATAATAGGATTGAGGAAAGGATAGGATAGAGGATAGGATAGGATAGCGGATAGGATAGAATAGAGGATACGATAGGATAGAGGATATAATAGGATTGAGGAAAGGATAGGATAGAGGATAGGATAGGATAGAGGATAGGATAGGATAGAAGATAGGATAGAGGATAGGATAGGATAGAGGATAGGATAGGACAGAGGATATAATAGGATTGAGGAAAGGATAGGATAGAGGATAGGATAGGATAGCGGATAGGATACAATAGAGGATACGATAGGATAGAGGATATAATAGGATTGAGGAAAGGATAGGATAGAGGATAGGATAGGATAGAAGATAGGATAGGATAGAGGATAGGATAGGATAGAGTATAGGATAGGATAGAGGATAGGATAGGATAGAGGATAGGATAGGAAAGAGGATAGCATGGGATAGAGGATAGGATAGGATAGAGGATAGGATAGGATAGAGGATAGGATATGATAGAGGATAGGATAGGATAGAGGATCGGATAGAGGATAGGATAGGATATCGGATCGGATAGAGGATAGGATAGGATAGAGGATAGGATGGGATAGAGGATAGAGTAGGATAGAGGATAAGATAGAACAGAGGATAGGATAGGATAAAGGATAGGATAGGATAGAGGACAGGATAGGATAGGATATAGGATAGGATAGGATAGAGGATAGGATAGGATAGAGGATAGGATAGGATAGGATATAGGATAGGATAGGATAGCGGATACGATAGAGGATTGGATATGATAGATGATAGGATAGAGGATAGAATAGGATAGAGGATAGGATAGGATAGAGGATAGGATAGGATAGAGGATAGAATAGGATAGATAATAGGATAGGATAGAGGTTAGGATGGGATAGATGATAGGATAGGATAGGATAGGATAGAGGATATAATAGGATTGAGGAAAGGATAGGACAGACGATAGGATAGGATACGATAGAGGATAGGATAGATGATAGGATAGGATAGAGGATCTGATAGAGGATAATATAGGATAGAGGATCGGATAGAGGATAGGATGGGATAGAGGATAGGATAGGATAAAGGAAAGGATGGGATAGGTAATTGGATAGGATAGAGGATAGGCTGGGTTAGAGGATAGGATAGGAAAGAGGATAAGATAGGATAGAGGATAAGATAGGATAAAGGATAGGGTATGATAGAGTAAACGATATTAAAGAGGATAGGATAGGAAAGAGGATAGGATATGATAGAGTAAACGATATTAAAGAGGATAGGATAGGGTAGAGGATAGGATAGAGGATAGGATAGGATGGAGGATAGGATAGGATAGGATATAGGATAGGATAGGATAGAGGATACGATAGAGGATTGGATATGATAGATGATAGGATAGAGGATAGAATAGGATAGAGGATAGGATAGGATAGAGGATAGGATAGGATAGAGGATAGAATAGGATAGATAATAGGATAGGATAGAGGTTAGGATGGGATAGATGATAGGATAGGATAGGATAGAGGATAGGATAGGATAGAGGATGTAATAGGATTGAGGAAAGGATAGGATAGACGATAGGATAGGATACGATAGAGGATAGGATAGATGATAGGATAGGATAGAGGATCTGATAGAGGATAATATAGGATAGAGGATAGGATAGAGGATAGGATGGGATAGAGGATAGGATAGGATAAAGGAAAGGATAGGATAGAGGATAGGATAGGTAATTGGATAGGATAGAGGATAGGCTGGGTTAGAGGATAGGATAGGAAAGAGGATAGGATAGGATAGAGGATAGGATAGGATAAAGGATAGGGTATGACAGAGTAAACGATATTAAAGAGGATAGGATAGGAAAGAGGATAGGATAGGATAGAGGATAGGATAGGATAGAGGATAGGATAGGATAGAGGATAGCAAAGGATAGAGGATAGGATAGGATAGATGATAGGATAGAGGATAGGATAGGATAGAGGATAGGATAGGACAGAGGATATAATAGGATTGAGGAAAGGATAGGATAGAGGATAGGATAGGATAGAGGATAGGATAGGATAGCGGATAGGATAGAATAGAAGATACGATAGGATAGAGGATATAATAGGATTGAGGAAAGGATAGGATAGAGGATAGGATAGGATAGAGGATAGGATAGGATAGAGGATAGGATAGGATAGAGGATAGGATAGGATAGAGGATAGGATAGGATAGAGGATAGGATAGAGGATAGGATAGGATAGAGGATAGGATAGGATAGAGGATAGGATAGGATAGAGGATAGGATAGGATAGATGATAGGATAGGTAATTGGATAGGATAGAGGATAGGATAAGGTAGAGGATAGTATAGGATAGAGGATAGGATAGGATAAAGGATAGGGTAGGATAGAGGATAGGATAGAGGATAGGATAGAGGATAGGATAGAGGATAGGATAGAGGATAGGATAGAGGATAGGATAGAGGATAGGATAGAGGATAGGATAGAGGATAGGATAGGATAGAGGATAGGATAGGATAGAGGATAGGATAGGATAGAGGATAGGATAGGATAGAGGATAGGATAGGATAGAGGATAGGATAGGATAGAGGATAGGATAGGATAGAGGATAGAATAGGATAGGTTAGGATAGAGGTTAGGATGGGATAGATGATAGGATAGGATAGGATAGAGGATAGGATAGGATAGAGGATATAATAGGATTGAGGAAAGGATAGGATAGAGGATAGGATAGGATACGATAGAGGATAGGATAGATGATACGATAGGATAGAGGATCTGATAGAGGATAGGATAGAGGATCGGATAGAGGATAGGATGGGATAGAGGATAGGATAGGATAAAGGAAAGGATATGATAGAGGATAGGGTAGGTAATTGAATAGGATAGAGGATAGGCTGGGTTAGACAATAGGATAGGAAAGATGATAGGATAGGATAGAGGATAGGATAGGATAGAGCATAGGATAGGATAGAGGATAGGATAGGATAGAGGATAGGATAGGATAGGATAGAGGATAGGATAGGATAGAGGATAGAATAGGATAGAGGATAGGATAGAGGATGCGATAGAAGATTGGATATGATAGAGGATAGGATAGAGGATAGAATAGAATAGATGATAGGATAGGATAGAGGATAGGATAGGATAGAGGATAGGATAGGATGGAGGATAGGATAGGATAGGATAGGATATAGGATAGGATAGGATAGAGGATACGATAGAGGATTGGATATGATAGATGATAGGATAGAGGATAGAATTTGATAGAGGATAGGATAGGATAGAGGATAGGATAGGATAGAGGATAGAATAGGATAGATAATAGGATAGGATAGAGGTTAGGATGGGATAGATGATAGGATAGGATAGGATAGAGGATAGGATAGGATAGAGGATAGGATAGGATAGAGGATAGGATAGGATAGGATAGAGGATAGGATAGGATAGAGGATAGAATAGGATAGAGGATAGGATAGGATAGAGGATAGCATAGGATAGAGGATAGGATAGGATAGAGGATAGGATAGGATAGGATAGAGGATAGGATAGGATAGAGGATAGGATAGGATAGAGGATAGCATAGGATAGAGGATAGGATAGGATAGATGATAGGATAGAGGATAGGATAGGATAGAGGATAGGATAGAATAGAGGATACGATAGGATAGAGGATATAATAGGATTGAGGAAAGGATAGGATAGAGGATAGGATAGGATAGAGGATAGGATAGGATAGAGGATAGGATAGGATAGAGGATAGGATAGGATAGAGGATAGGATAGGATAGAGGATAGGATAGGATAGAGGATAGGATAAGATACGATAGAGGATAGGATAGATGATAGGATAGGATAGAGGATCTGATAGAGGATAGGATAGGATAGAGGATCGGATAGAGGATAGGATGGGATAGAGGACAGGAAAGGATAGGATAGAGGATAGGATAGGTAATTGGATAGGATAGAGGATAGGCTGGGTTAGAGGATAGGATAGGAATGTGGATAGGATAGGATAGAGGATAGGATAGGAGAAAGGATAGGATATGATAGAGTAAACGATATTAAAGAGGATAGGATAGTGTAGAGGATAGGATAGAGGATAGGATAGGATAGAGGATAGGATAGGATGGAGGATAGGATAGGATAGAGGATAGGATAGGATAGAGGATGGTATAAGATGGAGGATAGGATAGAACAGAGGATAGGATAGGATAGGATAAAGGATAGGATAGGATAGGATAGGTAATTGGATAGGATAGAGGATAGCATAAGGTAGAGGATAGTATAGGATAGAGGATAGGATAGGATAGAGGATAGGATAGGATAGAGGATAGGATAGGATAGAGGATAGGATAGGATAGAGGATAGGATAGGATAGAGGATAGAATAGGATAGGTTAGGATAGAGGTTAGGATGGGATAGATGATAGGATATGATAGGATAGAGGATAGGATAGGATAGAGGATAGGATAGGATAGAGGATAGGATAGGATAGGATAGAGGATAGGATAGGATAGAGGATAGAATAGGATAGAGGATAGGATAGAGGATGCGATAGAAGATTGGATATGATAGAGGATAGGATAGAGGATAGAATAGAATAGATGATAGGATAGGATAGAGGATAGGATAGGATAGAGGATAGGATAGGATGGAGGATAGGATAGGATAGGATATAGGATAGGATAGGATAGAGGATACGATAGAGGATTGGATATGATAGATGATAGGATAGAGGATAGAATAGGATAGAGGATAGGATAGGATAGAGGATAGGATAGGATAGAGGATAGAATAGGATAGATAATAGGATAGGATAGAGGTTAGGATGGGATAGATGATAGGATAGGATAGGATAGAGGATAGGATAGGATAGAGGATGTAATAGGATTGTGGAAAGGATAGGATAGACGATAGGATAGGATACGATAGAGGATAGGATAGATGATAGGATAGGATAGAGGATCTGATAGAGGATAATATAGGATAGGATAGGATAGAGGATAGGACAGGATGGAGGATAGGATAGGATAGAGGATAGGATAGGATAGAGGATAGGATAGGATAGAGGATAGGATAGGATAGGATAGAGGATAGGATAGGATAGAGGATAGAATAGGATAGAGGATAGGATAGGATAGAGGATAGCATAGGATAGAGGATAGGATAGGATAGGATATAGGATAGGATAGGATAGAGGATACGATAGAGGATTGGATATGATAGATGATAGGATAGAGGATAGAATAGGATAGAGGATAGGATAGGATAGAGGATAGGATAGGATAGAGGATAGAATAGGATAGATAATAGGATAGGATAGAGGTTAGGATGGGATAGATGATAGGATAGGATAGGATAGAGGATAGGATAGGATAGAGGATGTAATAGGATTGTGGAAAGGATAGGATAGACGATAGGATAGGATACGATAGAGGATAGGATAGATGATAGGATAGGATAGAGGATCTGATAGAGGATAATATAGGATAGGATAGGATAGAGGATAGGACAGGATGGAGGATAGGATAGGATAGAGGATAGGATAGGATAGAGGATAGGATAGGATAGAGGATAGGATAGGATAGGATAGAGGATAGGATAGGATAGAGGATAGAATAGGATAGAGGATAGGATAGGATAGAGGATAGCATAGGATAGAGGATAGGATAGGATAGAGGATAGGATAGGATAGGATAGAGGATAGGATAGGATAGAGGATAGGATAGGATAGAGGATAGCATAGGATAGAGGATAGGATAGGATAGATGATAGGATAGAGGATAGGATAGGATAGAGGATAGGATAGGACAGAGGATATAATAGGATTGAGGAAAGGATAGGATAGAGGATAGGATAGGATAGAGGATAGGATAGGATAGAGGATAGGATAGAATAGAGGATACGATAGGATAGAGGATATAATAGGATTGAGGAAAGGATAGGATAGAGGATAGGATAGGATAGAGGATAGGATAGGATAGAGGATAGGATAGGATAGAGGATAGGATAGGATAGAGGATAGGATAGGATAGAGGATAGGATAGGATAGAGGATAGGATAGGATAGAGGATAGGATAGGATAGAGGATAGGATAGGATACGATAGAGGATAGGATAGATGATAGGATAGGATAGAGGATCTGATAGAGGATAGGATAGGATAGAGGATCGGATAGAGGATAGGATGGGATAGAGGATAGGAAAGGATAGGATAGAGGATAGGATAGGTAATTGGATAGGATAGAGGATAGGCTGGGTTAGAGGATAGGATAGGAAAGTGGATAGGATAGGATAGAGGATAGGATAGGATAAAGGATAGGATATGATAGAGTAAACGATATTAAAGAGGATAGGATAGGGTAGAGGATAGGATAGAGGATAGGATAGGATAGAGGATAGGATAGGATAGAGGATAGGATAGGATAGAGGATAGTATAAGATGGAGGATAGGATAGAATAGAGGATAGGATAGGATAGGATAAAGGATAGGATAGGATAGGATAGGTAATTGGATAGGATAGAGGATAGCATAAGGTAGAGGATAGTATAGGATAGAGGATAGGATAGGATAGAGGAAAGGATAGGATAAAGGATAGGACAGGATAGAGGATAGGATAGGATAGAGGATAGGATAGAGGATAGGATAGGATACGATAGAGGATAGGATAGATGATAGGATAGGATAGAGGATCTGATAGAGGATAGGATAGGATAGAGGATCGGATAGGATAGAGGGTAGGATAGGATAGAGGATAGAATAGGATAGAGGATAGGATAGGTAATTGGATAGGATAGAGTATAGGATAAGGTAGAGGATAGGATAGGATAGAGGATATAATAGGATAGAAGGTAGGATAGGATAGAGGATAGAATAGGATAGAGGATAGGATAGGATAGAGGATAGGATAGGATAGAGGTTAGAATAGGATAGAGGATAGTATAGGATAGAGGATCTGATAGAGGATAGGATAGGATGGAGGATAGGATAGGATAGAGGATAGGATAGGATAGAGGTTAGTATAGGATAGAGGATAGGATAGAATAGAGGATAGGATAGGATAAACGATAGGATAGGATAGAGGATAGGATAGGATAGGATAGAGGATAGGATTGGATAGAGGATAGGATCGAGGATAGGATAGAGGATAGGATAGAGGATAGGATAGAGGATAGGATAGAGTATAGGATAGAGGATAGGATAGAGGATAGGATAGAGGATAGGATAGAGGATAGGATGGGATAGAGGATAGGATAGGATAAAGGAAAGGATAGGATAGAGGATAGGATAGGTAATTGGATAGGATAGAGGATAGGATAGGAAAGTGGATAGGATAGGATAGAGGATAGGATAGGATAAAGGATAGGATATGATATAGTAAACGATATTAAAGAGGATAGGATAGGGTAGAGGATAGGATAGAGGATAGGATAGGATAGAGGATAGGATACGATGGAGGATAGGATAGGATAGAGGATAGGATAGGATAGAGGATAGTATAGGATAGAGGATAGGATATAATAGAGGATAGGATAGGATAAAGGATAGGGTAGGATAGGATCGGTAATTGGATAGGATAGAGGATAGCATAAGGTAAAGGATAGTATAGGATAGAGGATAGGATAGGATAAAGGATAGGGTAGGATAGAGGATAGGATAGAGGATAGGATAGAGGATAGGATAGAGGATAGGATAGAGGATAGGATAGGATATAGGATAGGATAGGATAGAGGATAGGATAGGATAGAGGATAGGGTAGGATAGGATAGAGGATAGAATAGGATATAGGATAGGTTAGGATAGAGGTTAGGATGGGATAGATGATAGGATAGGATAGGATAGAGGATAGGATAGGATAGAGGATATAATAGGATTGAGGAAAGGATAGGATAGAGGATAGGATAGGATACGATAGAGGATAGGATAGATGATACGATAGGATAGAGGATCTGATAGACGATAGGATAGAGGATCGGATAAAGGATAGGATAGGATAGAGGATAGGATAGGATACGATAGAGGATAGGATAGATGATAGGATAGGATAACGGATCTGATAGAGGATAGGATAGGATAGAGGATCGGATAGAGGATAGGATGGGATAGAGGATAGGATGGGATAGAGGATAGGATAGGATAAAGGAAAGGATAGGATAGGATAGAGGATAGGATAGGATAGAGGATAGGATAGGATAGAGGGTAGGATAGGATAGAGGATAGAATAGGATAGAGGATAGGATAGGATAGAGGTTAGGATGGGATAGATGATATGATAGGATAGAGGATATAATAGGATTGAGGAAAGGATAGGATAGTGGATAGGATAGGATAGAGGATAGGATAGGATAAAGGATAGGATATGATAGAGTAAACGATATTAAAGAGGATAGGATAGGATAGAGGATCGGATAGAGGATAGGATAGGATAAAGGAAAGGATAGGATAAAGGATAGGATAGGATAGAGGATAGGATAGGATAGAGGATAGGATAGAGGATAGGATAGGATACGATAGAGGATTGGATAGATGATAGGATACGATAGAGGATCTGATAGAGGATAGGATAGGATAGAGGATAGGATAGAGGATAGGATAGGATACGATAGAGGATAGGATAGATGATAGGATAGGATAGAGGATCTGATAGAGGATAGGATAGGATAGAGGATCGGATAGAGGATAGGATGGGATAGAGGATAGGATGGGATAGAGGATAGGATAGGATAAAGGATAGGATAGGATAGAGGATAGGATAGGATAGAGGATAGGATAGGATAGAGGATAGGATAGGATAGAGGATAGGATAGGATGGAGGATAGTATAGGATAGAGGATAGGATAGAATAGAGGATAGGATAGGATAGAGGATATAATAGGATTGAGGAAAGGATAGGATAGAGGTTAGGATGGGATAGATGATAGGATAGGATAGGATAGAGGATAGGATAGGATAGAGGATATAATAGGATTGAGGAAAGGATAGGATAGAGGATAGGATAGGATACGATAGAGGATAGGATAGATGATAGGATAGGATAGAGGATCTGATAGAGGATAGGATAGGATAGAGGATCGGATAGAGGATAGGATGGGATAGAGGATAGGATAGGATAGAGGATAGGATAGGATAGAGGATAGGATAGGATACGATAAAGGATTGGATAGATGATAGGATAGGATAGAGGATCTGACAGAGGATAGGATAGGATAGAGGATCGGATAGAGGATAGGATGGGATAGATGATAGGATAGGATAAAGGAAAGGATAGGATAGAGGATAGGAAAGGTAATTGGATAGGATTGAGGATAGGCTGGGTTAGAGGATAGGATAGGAAAGTGGATAGGATAGGATAGAGGATAGGATAGGATAAAGGATAGGATATGATAGAGTAAACGATATTAAAGAGGATAGGATAGGGTAGTGGATAGGATAGAGGATAGGATAGGATAGAGGATAGGATAGGATAGAGGATAGGATAGGATAGAGGATAGTATAGGATAGAGGATAGGATAGAATAGAGGATAGGATAGGATAAAGGATAGGATAGGATAGGATAGGTAATTGGATAGGATAGAGGATAGCATAAGGTAGAGGATAGTATAGGATAGAGGATAGGATAGGATAGAGGAAAGGATAGGATAAAGGATAGGATAGGATAGAGGATAGGATAGGATAGAGGATAGGATAGAGGATAGGATAGGATAGGATAGAGGATAGGATAGAGGATAGGATAGGATACGATAGAGGATAGGATAGATGATAGGATAGGATAGAGGATCTGATAGAGGATAGGATAGGATAGAGGATCGGATAGAGGATAGGATGGGATAGAGGATAGGATGGGATAGAGGATAGGATAGGATAAAGGAAAGGATAGGATAGGATAGAGGATAGGATAGGATAGAGGATAGGATAGGATAGAGGGTAGGATAGGATAGAGGATAGAATAGGATAGAGGATAGGATAGGATAGAGGTTAGGATGGGATAGATGATAGGATAGGATAGAGGATATAATAGGATTGAGGAAAGGATAGGATAGTGGATAGGATAGGATAGAGGATAGGATAGGATAAAGGATAGGATATGATAGAGTAAACGATATTAAAGAGGATAGGATAGGATAGAGGATCGGATAGAGGATAGGATAGGATAAAGGAAAGGATAGGATAAAGGATAGGATAGGATAGAGGATAGGATAGGATAGAGGATAGGATAGAGGATAGGATAGGATACGATAGAGGATTGGATAGATGATAGGATACGATAGAGGATCTGATAGAGGATAGGATAGAGGATAGGATAGGATACGATAGAGGATCGGATAGAGGATAGGATAGGATAAAGGAAAGGATAGGATAAAGGATAGGATAGGATAGAGGATAGGATAGGATAGAGGATAGGATAGAGGATAGGATAGGATACGATAGAGGATTGGATAGATGATAGGATACGATAGAGGATCTGATAGAGGATAGGATAGGATAGAGGATCGGATAGAGGATAGGATGGGATAGAGGATAGGATGGGATAGAGGATAGGATAGGATAAAGGAAAGGATAGGATAGGATAGAGGATAGGATAGGATAGAGGATAGGATAGGATAGAGGATAGGATAGGATAGAGGATAGGATAGGATAGAGGATAGGATAGGATAGAGGATAGTATAGGATAGAGGATAGGATAGAATAGAGGATAGGATAGGATAGAGGATATAATAGGATTGAGGAAAGGATAGGATAGAGGTTAGGATGGGATAGATGATAGGATAGGATAGGATAGAGGATAGGATAGGATAGAGGATATAATAGGATTGAGGAAAGGATAGGATAGAGGATAGGATAGGTTACGATAGAGGATAGGATAGATGATAGGATAGGATAGAGGATCTGATAGAGGATAGGATAGGATAGAGGATCGGATAGAGGATAGGATGGGATAGAGGATAGGATAGGATAGAGGATAGGATAGGATAGAGGATAGGATAGGATACGATAGAGGATAGGATAGATGATAGGATAGGATAGAGGATCTGACAGAGGATAGGATAGGATAGAGGATCGGATAGAGGATAGGATGGGATAGATGATAGGATAGGATAAAGGAAAGGATAGGATAGAGGATAGGAAAGGTAATTGGATAGGATTGAGGATAGGCTGGGTTAGAGGATAGGATAGGAAAGTGGATAGGATAGGATAGAGGATAGGATAGGATAAAGGATAGGATATGATAGAGTAAACGATATTAAAGAGGATAGGATAGGGTAGTGGATAGGATAGAGGATAGGATAGGATAGAGGATAGGATAGGATAGAGGATAGTATAGGATAGAGGATAGGATAGAATAGAGGATAGGATAGGATAAAGGATAGGATAGGATAGGATAGGTAATTGGATAGGATAGAGGATAGCATAAGGTAGAGGATAGTATAGGATAGAGGATAGGATAGGATAGAGGAAAGGATAGGATAAAGGATAGGATAGGATAGAGGATAGGATAGGATAGAGGATAGGATAGAGGATAGGATAGGATACGATAGAGGATAGGATAGATGATAGGATAGGATAGAGGATCTGATAGAGGATAGGATAGGATAGAGGATCGGAGAGAGAATAGGATGGGATAGAGGATAGGATAGGATAAAGGAAAGGATAGGATAGGATAGAGGATAGGATAGGATAGAGGATAGGATAGGATAGTGGGTAGGATAGGATAGAGGATAGAATAGGATAGAGGATAGGATAGGATAGAGGTTAGGATGGGATAGATGATAGGATCGGATAGGATAGAGGATAGGATAGGATAGAGGATATAATAGGATTGAGGAAAGGATAGGATAGAGGATAGGATAGGATACGATAGAGGATAGGATAGATGAAAGGATATGATAGAGTAAACGATATTAAAGAGGATAGGATAGGATAGAGGATCGGATAGAGGATAGGATAGGATAGAGGATAGGATAGGATAGAGGATAGTATAGGATAGATTATAGGATAGAATAGAGGATAGGATAGGATAAAGGATAGGATAGGATAGGATAGGTAATTGGATAGGATAGAGGATAGCATAAGGTAGAGGATAGTATAGGATAGAGGATAGGATAGGATAGAGGAAAGGATAGGATAAAGGATAGGATAGGATAGAGGATAGGATAGGATAGAGGATAGGATAGAGGATAGGATAGGATAGGATAGAGGATAGGATAGATGATAGGATACGATAGAGGATCTGATAGAGGATAGGATAGGATAGAGGATAGGATAGAGGATAGGATAGGATACGATAGAGGATAGGATAGATGATAGGATAGGATAGAGGATCTGATAGAGGATAGGATAGAGGATCGGATAGAGGATAGGATGGGATAGAGGATAGGATAGGATAAAGGAAAGGATAGGATAGAGGATAGGATAGGATACGATAGAGGATAGAATAGATGATAGGATAGGATAGAGGATCTGACAGAGGATAGGATAGGATAGAGGATCGGATAGAGGATAGGATAGGATAGAGGATCTGATAGAGGATAGGATAGGATAGAGGATCGGATAGAGGATAGGATGGGATAGAGGATAGGATAGGATAGAGGATAGGATAGGATAGAGGATAGGATAGGATACGATAGAGGATAGGATAGATGATAGGATAGGATAGAGGATCTGACAGAGGATAGGATAGGATAGAGGATCGGATAGAGGATAGGATGGGATAGATGATAGGATAGGATAAAGGAAAGGATAGGATAGAGGATAGGAAAGGTAATTGGATAGGATTGAGGATAGGCTGGGTTAGAGGATAGGATAGGAAAGTGGATAGGATAGGATAGAGGATAGGATAGGATAAAGGATAGGATATGATAGAGTAAACGATATTAAAGAGGATAGGATAGGGTAGTGGATAGGATAGAGGATAGGATAGGATAGAGGATAGGATAGGATAGAGGATAGTATAGGATAGAGGATAGGATAGAATAGAGGATAGGATAGGATAAAGGATAGGATAGGATAGGATAGGTAATTGGATAGGATAGAGGATAGCATAAGGTAGAGGATAGTATAGGATAGAGGATAGGATAGGATAGAGGAAAGGATAGGATAAAGGATAGGATAGGATAGAGGATAGGATAGGATAGAGGATAGGATAGAGGATAGGATAGGATACGATAGAGGATAGGATAGATGATAGGATAGGATAGAGGATCTGATAGAGGATAGGATAGGATAGAGGATCGGAGAGAGAATAGGATGGGATAGAGGATAGGATAGGATAAAGGAAAGGATAGGATAGGATAGAGGATAGGATAGGATAGAGGATAGGATAGGATAGTGGGTAGGATAGGATAGAGGATAGAATAGGATAGAGGATAGGATAGGATAGAGGTTAGGATGGGATAGATGATAGGATCGGATAGGATAGAGGATAGGATAGGATAGAGGATATAATAGGATTGAGGAAAGGATAGGATAGAGGATAGGATAGGATACGATAGAGGATAGGATAGATGAAAGGATATGATAGAGTAAACGATATTAAAGAGGATAGGATAGGATAGAGGATCGGATAGAGGATAGGATAGGATAGAGGATAGGATAGGATAGAGGATAGTATAGGATAGATTATAGGATAGAATAGAGGATAGGATAGGATAAAGGATAGGATAGGATAGGATAGGTAATTGGATAGGATAGAGGATAGCATAAGGTAGAGGATAGTATAGGATAGAGGATAGGATAGGATAGAGGAAAGGATAGGATAAAGGATAGGATAGGATAGAGGATAGGATAGGATAGAGGATAGGATAGAGGATAGGATAGGATAGGATAGAGGATAGGATAGATGATAGGATACGATAGAGGATCTGATAGAGGATAGGATAGGATAGAGGATAGGATAGAGGATAGGATAGGATACGATAGAGGATAGGATAGATGATAGGATAGGATAGAGGATCTGATAGAGGATAGGATAGAGGATCGGATAGAGGATAGGATGGGATAGAGGATAGGATAGGATAAAGGAAAGGATAGGATAGAGGATAGGATAGGTAATTGAATAGGATAGAGGATAGTCTGGGTTAGCGGATAGGATAGGAAAGAGGATAGGATAGGATAGAGCAAAAGATAGGATAAAGGATAGGATAGGATAGAGGATAGGATAGGATAGAGGATAGGATAGAGGATAGGATAGGATACGATAGAGGATAGGATAGATGATAGGATAGGATAGAGGATCTGATAGAGGATAGGATAGGATAGAGGATCGGATAGAGGATAGGATGGGATAGAGGATAGGATGGGATAGAGGATAGGATAGGATAAAGGAAAGGATAGGATAGGATAGAGGATAGGATAGGATAGAGGATAGGATAGGATAGAGGGTAGGATAGGATAGAGGATAGAATAGGATAGAGGATAGGATAGGATAGAGGTTAGGATGGGATAGATGATAGGATAGGATAGGATAGAGGATAGGATAGGATAGAGGATATAATAGGATTGAGGAAAGGATAGGATAGAGGATAGTATAGGATAGAGGATAGGATAGAATAGAGGATAGGATAGGATAGAGGATATAATAGGATTGAGGAAAGGATAGGATAGAGGTTAGGATGGGATAGATGATAGGATAGGATAGGATAGAGGATAGGATAGGATAGAGGATATAATAGGATTGAGGAAAGGATAGGATAGAGGATAGGATAGGATACGATAGAGGATAGGATAGATGATAGGATAGGATAGAGGATCTGATAGAGGATAGGATAGGATAGAGGATAGGATACGATAGAGGATAGGATAGAATAGAGGATAGGATAGGATAGAGGTTAGGATGGGATAGATGATAGGATAGGATAGGATAGAGGATAGGATAGGATAGAGGATATAATAGGATTGAGGAAAGGATAGGATAGAGGATAGTATAGGATAGAGGATAGGATAGAATAGAGGATAGGATAGGATAGAGGATATAATAGGATTGAGGAAAGGATAGGATAGAGGTTAGGATGGGATAGATGATAGGATAGGATAGGATAGAGGATAGGATAGGATAGAGGATATAATAGGATTGAGGAAAGGATAGGATAGAGGATAGGATAGGATACGATAGAGGATAGGATAGATGATAGGATAGGATAGAGGATCTGATAGAGGATAGGATAGGATAGAGGATCGGATAGAGGATAGGATGGGATAGAGGATAGGATAGGATAGAGGATAGGATAGGATAGAGGATAGGATAGGATACGATAGAGGATAGGATAGATGATAGGATAGGATAGAGGATCTGACAGAGCATAGGATAGGATAGAGGATCGGATAGAGGATAGGATGGGATAGAGGATAGGATAGGATAAAGGAAAGGATAGGATAGAGGATAGGAAAGGTAATTGGATAGGATTGAGGATAGGCTGGGTTAGAGGATAGGATAGGAAAGTGGATAGGATAGGATAGGATAAAGGATAGGATATGATAGAGTAAACGATATTAAAGAGGATAGGATAGGGTAGTGGATAGGATAGAGGATAGGATAGGATAGAGGATAGGATAGGATAGAGGATAGTATAGGATAGAGGATAGGATAGAATAGAGGATAGGATAGGATAAAGGATAGGATAGGATAGGATAGGTAATTGGATAGGATAGAGGATAGCATAAGGTAGAGGATAGTATAGGATAGAGGATAGGATAGGATAGAGGAAAGGATAGGATAAAGGATAGGATAGGATAGAGGATAGGATAGGATAGAGGATAGGATAGAGGATAGGATAGGATACGACAGAGGATAGGATAGATGATAGGATAGGATAGAGGATCTGATAGAGGATAGGATAGGATAGAGGATCGGATAGAGAATAGGATGGGATAGAGGATAGGATAGGATAAAGGAAAGGATAGGATAGGATAGAGGATAGGATAGGATAGAGGATAGGATAGGATAGTGGGTAGGATAGGTTAGAGGGTAGAATAGGATAGAGGATAGGATAGGATAGAGGTTAGGATGGGATAGATGATAGGATCGGATAGGATAGAGGATAGGATAGGATAGAGGATATAATAGGATTGAGGAAAGGATAGGATAGAGGATAGGATAGGATACGATAGAGGATAGGATAGATGATAGGATATGATAGAGTAAACGATATTAAAGAGGATAGGATAGGATAGAGGATCGGATAGAGGATAGGATAGGATAGAGGATAGGATAGGATAGAGGATAGTATAGGATAGATTATAGGATAGAATAGAGGATAGGATAGGATAAAGGATAGGATAGGATAGGATAGGTAATTGGATAGGATAGAGGATAGCATAAGGTAGAGGATAGTATAGGATAGAGGATAGGATAGGATAGAGGAAAGGATAGGATAAAGGATAGGATAGGATAGAGGATAGGATAGGATAGAGGATAGGATAGAGGATAGGATAGGATACGATAGAGGATAGGATAGATGATAGGATACGATAGAGGATCTGATAGAGGATAGGATAGGATAGAGGATAGGATAGAGGATAGGATAGGATACGATAGAGGATAGGATAGATGATAGGATAGGATAGAGGATCTGATAGAGGAGAGGATAGGATAGAGGATCGGATAGAGGATAGGATGGGATAGAGGATAGGATGGGATAGAGGATAGGATAGGATAAAGGAAAGGATAGGATAGGATAGAGGATAGGATAGGATAGAGGGTAGGATAGGATAGAGGATAGAATAGGATAGAGGATAGGATAGGATAGAGGTTAGGATGGGATAGATGATAGGATATTATAGGATAGAGGATAGGATAGGATAGAGGATATAATAGGATTGAGGAAAGGATAGGATAGAGGATAGGAAAAGATACGATAGAGGATAGGATAGATGATAGGATATGATAGAGGATCTGATAGAGGATAGGATAGGATAGAGGATCGGATAGAGGATAGGATGGGGTAGAGGATAGGATAGGATAAAGGAAAGGATAGGATAGAGGATAGGATAGGATAGAGGATATAATAGGATAGAGGAAACGATAGGATAGAGGATAGGATAGGATAGAGGATAGGATAGGATAGAGGATAGGATAGGATAGAGGATAGGATAGAATAGAGGATACGATAGGATAGAGGATATAATAGGATTGAGGAAAGGATAGGATAGTGGATAGGATAGGATAGAGGATAGGATTGAGGAAAGGATAGGATAGTGGATAGGATAGGATAGAGGATAGGATAGGATAAAGGATAGGATATGATAGAGTAAACGATATTAAAGAGGATAGGATAGGATCGAGGATCGGATAGAGGATAGGATAGGATAGAGGATAGGATAGGATAGAGGATAGTATAGGATAGATTATAGGATAGAATAGAGGATAGGATAGGATAGGGGATAGGATAGAGGATAGGATAGGATACGATAGAGGATAGGATAGATGATAGGAGAGGATAGAGGATCTGATAGAGGATAGGATAGGATAGAGGATCGGATAGAGGATAGGATGGGATAGAGGATAGGATGGGATAGAGGATAGGATAGGATAAAGGAAAGGATAGGATAGGATAGAGGATAGGATAGGATAGAGGATAGGATAGGATAGAGGGTAGGATAGGATAGAGGATAGAATAGGATAGAGGATAGGATAGGATAGAGGTTAGGATGGGATAGATGATAGGATATTATAGGATAGAGGATAGGATAGGATAGAGGATATAATAGGATTGAGGAAAGGATAGGATAGAGGATAGGATAAGATACGATAGAGGATAGGATAGATGATAGGATATGATAGAGGATCTGATAGAGGATAGGATAGGATAGAGGATCGGATAGAGGATAGGATGGGGTAGAGGATAGGATAGGATAAAGGAAAGGATAGGATAGAGGATAGGATAGGTAATTGGATAGGATAGAGGATAGGATAAGGTAGAGGATAGTATAGGATAGAGGATAGGATAGGATAAAGGATAGGGTAGGATAGAGGATAGGATAGAGGATAGGATAGAGGATAGGATAGAGGATAGGATAGAGGATAGGATAGAGGATAGGATAGAGGATAGGATAGAGGATAGGATAGGATAGAGGATAGGATAGGATAGAGGATAGGATAGGATAGAGGATAGAATAGGATAGGTTAGGATAGAGGTTAGGATGGGGTAGATGATAGGATAGGATAGGATAGAGGATAGGATAGGATAGAGGATATAATAGGATTGAGGAAAGGATAGGATAGAGGATAGGATAGGATACGATAGAGGATAGGATAGATGATACGATAGGATAGAGGATCTGATAGAGGATAATATAGGATAGAGGATCGGATAGAGGATAGGATGGGATAGAGGATAGGATAGGATAAAGGAAACGATAGGATAGAGGATAGGGTAGGTAATTGAATAGGATAGAGGATAGGCTGGGTTAGAGGATAGGATAGGAAAGAGGATAGGATAGGATAGAGGATAGGATAGGATAGAGCATGGGATAGGATAGAGGATAGGATAGGATAGAGGATAGGATAGGATAGGATAGAGGATAGGATAGGATAGAGGATAGAATAGGATAGAGGATAGGATAGGATAGAGGATAGGATAGGATAGTGGATAGGATAGGATAGAGGATAGGATAGGATAGAGGATAGGATAGGATAGAGGATATAATAGGATAGAGGAAAGGATAGGATAGAGGATAGGATAGGATAGAGGATAGGATAGGATAGAGGATAGGATAGGATAGAGGATAGGATAGGATAGAGGATAGGATAGGATAGAGGATGCGATAGAAGATTGGATATGATAGAGGATAGGATAGAGGATAGAATAGAATAGATGATAGGATAGGATAGAGGATAGGATAGGATAGAGGATAGGATAGGATAGAGGATAGGATAGGATAGGATATAGGATAGGATAGGATAGAGGATACGATAGAGGATTGGATATGATAGATGATAGGATAGAGGATAGAATAGGATAGAGGATAGGATAGGATAGAGGATAGGATAGGATAGAGGATAGAATAGGATAGATAATAGGATAGGATAGAGGTTAGGATGGGATAGATGATAGGATAGGATAGGATAGAGGATAGGATAGGATAGAGGATATAATAGGATTGAGGATACGATAGGATAGAGGATATAATAGGATTGAGGAAAGGATAGGATAGAGTATAGGATAGGATAGAGGATAGGATAGGATAGAGGATAGGATAGGATAGAGGATAGGATAGGATAGAGGATAGGATAGGATAGAGAATAGGATAGGATAGAGGATAGGATAGGATAGAGGATGCGATAGAAGATTGGATATGATAGAGGATAGGATAGAGGATAGAATAGAATAGATTATAGGATAGGATAGAGGATAGGATAGGATAGGATATAGGATAGGATACGATAGAGGATTGGATATGATAGAGGATAGGATAGAGGATAGAATAGGATAGAGGATAGGATAGGATAGAGGATAGGATAGGATAGAGGATAGAATAGGATAGATAATAGGATAGGATAGAGGTTATAATGGGATAGATGATAGGATAGGATAGGATAGAGGATATAATAGGAGTGAGGAAAGGATAGGATAGAGGATAGGATAGGATACGATAGAGGATAGGATAGATGATAGGATAGGATAGAGGATCTGATAGAGGATAGGATAGGATAGAGGATCGGATAGAGGATAGGATGGGATAGAGGATAGGATAGGATAAAGGAAAGGATAGGATAGAGGATAGGATAGGTAATTGGATAGGATAGAGGATAGGCTGGGTTAGAGGATAGTATAGGATAGAGGATAGGATAGAATAGAGGATAGGATAGGATAAAGGATAGGATAGGATAGGATAGGTAATTGGATAGGATAGAGGATAGCATAAGGTAGAGGATAGTATAGGATGGAGGATAGGATAGGATAGAGGAAAGGATAGGATAAAGGATAGGATAGGATAGAGGATAGGATAGGATAGAGGATAGAATAGGATAGAGGGTAGTATAGGATAGAGGATAGGATAGGATAGAGGATAGGATAGGGTAGAGAATCGGATAGAGGATAGGATAGGACAGAGGATAGGATAGGATAGGGGATAGAATAGGATAGAGGGTAGTATAGGATAGAGGATAGGATAGGATAGAGGATAGGATAGGGTAGAGAATCGGATAGAGGATAGGATAGGATAGAGGATAGGATAGGATGGAGGATAGGATAGGATAGAGGATAGGATAGGATAGAGGATAGTATAGGATAGAGGATAGGATAGAATAGAGGATAGGATAGGATAAAGGATAGGATAGGATAGGATAGGTAATTGGATAGGATAGAGGATAGCATAAGGTAGAGGATAGTATAGGATGGAGGATAGGATAGGATAGAGGAAAGGATAGGATAAAGGATAGGATAGGATAGAGGATAGGATAGGATAGAGGATAGAATAGGATAGAGGGTAGTATAGGATAGAGGATAGGATAGGATAGAGGATAGGATAGGGTAGAAAATCGGATAGAGGATAGGATAGGATAGAGGATAGGATAGGATAGGATAGAGGATACGATAGGATAGAGGATAGGATAGAGGATAGGATAGGATACAGGATAGGATGGGATAGAGGATAGGATAGAGGATAGGATAGAGGATATAATAGAGGATAGGATAGAGGATAGGGTAGGATAGAGGACAGGATGGGATAGAGGATAGGATAGGTAATTGGATAGGATAGAGGATAGGATAAGGTAGAGGATAGTATAGGATAGAGGATAGGATAGGATAAAGGTTAGGTTAGGATAGAGGTTAGGGTTGGATAGAGGATAGGATAGGATAGAGGATAGGATAGGATAGAGGGTAGGATAGGATAGAGAATAGGATAGGATAGAGGATAGGATAGGATAGAGGATAGGATAGGATAGAGGATAGGATAGGATAGAGGATAGGATAGGATAGAGGATAGGATAGGATAGAGGATAGAATAGGATAGAGGATAGGATAGGATAGAGGATCTGATAGAGGATAGGATAGGATGGAGGATAGGATAGGATAGAGGATAGGATAGGATAGAGGATAGTATAGGATAGAGGATGCGATAGAAGATGGGATATGATAGAGGATAGGATAGAGGATAGAATAGAATAGATGATAGGATAGGATAGAGAATAGGATAGGATAGAGGATAGGATAGGATAGAGGATAGGATAGGATAGGATATAGGATAGGATAGGATAGAGCATACGATAGAGGATTGGATATGATAGATGATAGGATAGAGGATAGAATAATATAGAGGATAGGATAGGATAGAGGATAGGATAGGATAGAGGATAGAATAGGATAGATAATAGGATAGGATAGAGGTTAGGATGGGATAGATGATAGGATAGGATAGGATAGAGGATAGGATAGGATAGAGGATATAATAGGATTGAGGAAAGGATAGGATAGAGGATAGGATAGGATACGATAGAGGATAGGATAGATGATAGGATATGATAGAGGATCTGATAGAGGATAGTATAGGATAGGGGATAGGATAGGATAAAGGATAGGGTAGGATAGAGGATAGGATAGAGGATAGGATAGAGGATAGGATAGAGGATAGGATAGAGGATAGGATAGGATAGAGGATAGGATAGGATAGAGGATACAATAGGATATAGGATAGGTTAGGATAGAGGTTAGGATGGGATAGATGATAGGATAGGATAGGATAGAGGATAGGATAGGATAGAGGATATAATAGGATTGAGGAAGGGATAGGATAGAGGATAGGATAGCATACGATAGAGGATGGGATAGATGATATGATAGGATAGAGGATCTGATAGAGGATAGGATAGAGGATCGGATAGAGGATAGGATGGGATAGAGGATAGGATGGGATAGAGGATAGGATGGGATAGAGGATAGGATAGAGGATAGGATAGAGGATGTGATAGAGGATAGGATAGACGATAGGATAGGATAGAGGATAGGATAGGATAGAGGACAGGATGGGATAGAGGATAGGATAGGATAGAGGATAGAATAGGATACAGGATAGGATAGGATAGGATAGAGGATAGGATAGGATAGGATAGGATAGAGGATAGGATAGGATAGAGGATAGAATAGGATTGAGGAAAGGGTAGGATAGAGGATAGGATATGATAGAGGATAGGATAGGATACGATAGAGGATAGGATAGGATAGAGGATAGGATAGAATAGAGGATACGATAGGATAGAGGATATAATAGGATTGAGGAAAGGATAGGATAGAGGATAGGATAGGATAGAGGATAGGATAGGATAGAGGATAGGATAGGATAGAGGATAGGATAGGATAGAGGATATAATAGGAGTGAGGAAAGGATAGGATAGAGGATAGGATAGGATACGATAGAGGATAGGATAGATGATAGGATAGGATAGAGGATCTGATAGAGGATAGGATAGGATAGAGGATCGGATAGAGGATAGGATGGGATAGAGGATAGGATAGGATAAAGGAAAGGATAGGATAGAGGATAGGATAGGTAATTGGATAGGATAGAGGATAGGCTGGGTTAGAGGATAGGATAGGAAAGAGGATAGGATAGGATAGAGGATAGGATAGGATAAAGGATAGGATATGATAGAGTAAACGATATTAAAGAGGATAGGATAGGGTAGAGGATGGGATAGAGGATAGGATAGGATAGAGGATAGGATAGGATGGAGGATAGGATAGGATAGAGGATAGGATAGGATAGAGGATAGTATAGGATAGAGGATAGGATAGAATAGAGGATAGGATAGGATAAAGGATAGGATAGGATAGGATAGGTAATTGGATAGGATAGAGGATAGCATAAGGTAGAGGATAGTATAGGATGGAGGATGGGATAGGATAGAGGAAAGGATAGGATAAAGGATAGGATAGGGTAGAGGATAGGATAGGATAGAGGATAGAATAGGATAGAGGGTAGTATAGGATAGAGGATAGGATAGGATAGAGGATAGGATAGGGTAGAGAATCGGATAGAGGATAGGATAGGATAGAGGATAGGATAGGATAGAGGATAGAATAGGATAGAGGGTAGTATAGGATAGAGGATAGGATAGGATAGAGGATAGGATAGGGTAGAGAATCGGATAGAGGATAGGATAGGATAGAGGATAGGATAGGATAGGATAGTGGATACGATAGGATAGAGGATAGGATAGAGGATAGGATAGGATACAGGATAGTATAGGATAGAGGATAGGATAGAATAGAGGATAGGATAGGATAAAGGATAGGATAGGATAGGATAGGTAATTGGATAGGATAGAGGATAGCATAAGGTAGAGGATAGTATAGGATGGAGGATAGGATAGGATAGAGGAAAGGATAGGATAAAGGATAGGATAGGATACAGGATAGGATAGGATTGAGGATAGAATAGGATAGAGGGTAGTATAGGATAGAGGATAGGATAGGATAGAGGATAGGATAGGGTAGAGAATCGGATAGAGGATAGGATAGGATAGAGGATAGGATAGGATAGGATAGAGGATACGATAGGATAGAGGATAGGATAGAGGAGAGGATAGGATGCAGGATAGGATGGGTTAGAGGATAGGATAGAGGATAGGATAGAGGATATGATAGAGGATAGGATAGAGGATAGGATAGGATAGAGGACAGGATGGGATAGAGGATAGGATAGGATAGAGGATAGGATAGGATAGAGGATAGGATAGGATAAAGGATAGGATATGATAGAGTAAACGATATTAAAGAGGATAGGATAGGGTAGAGGATGGGATAGAGGATAGGATAGGATAGAGGATAGGATAGGATGGAGGATAGGATAGGATAGAGGATAGGATAGGATAGAGGATAGTATAATATAGAGGATAGGATAGAATAGAGGATAGGATAGGATAAAGGATAGGATAGGATAGGATAGGTAATTGGATAGGATAGAGGATAGCATAAGGTAGAGGATAGTATAGGATGGAGGATGGGATAGGATAGAGGAAAGGATAGGATAAAGGATAGGATAGGGTAGAGGATAGGATAGGATAGAGGATAGAATAGGATAGAGGGTAGTATAGGATAGAGGATAGGATAGGATAGAGGATAGGATAGGGTAGAGAATCGGATAGAGGATAGGATAGGATAGGATAGAGGATACGATAGGATAGAGGATAGGATAGAGGATAGGATAGGATACAGGATAGGATGGGATAGAGGATAGGATAGAGGATAGGATAGAGGATATGATAGAGGATAGGATAGAGGATAGGGTAGGATAGAGGATAGGATAGAGGATATGATAGAGGATAGGATAGATGATAGGGTACGATAGAGGACAGGATGGGATAGAGGATAGGATAGGTAATTGGATAGGATAGAGGATAGGATAAGGTAGAGGATAGTATAGGATAGAGGATAGGATAGGATAAAGGTTAGGTTAGGATAGAGGTTAGGGTTGGATAGAGGATAGGATAGGATAGAGGATAGGATAGAGGATATGATAGGATAGAGGATAGTATAGGATAGAGGATAGGATAGAATAGAGGATAGGATAGGATAAAGGATAGGATAGGATAGGATAGGTAATTGGATAGGATAGAGGATAGCATAAGGTAGAGGATAGTATAGGATGGAGGATAGGATAGGATAGAGGAAAGGATAGGATAAAGGATAGGATAGGATAGAGGATAGGATAGAGGATAGGATAGGATGGAGGATAGGATAGGAAAGAGGATAGGATAGAATAGAGGATAGGATAGGATAAAGGATAGGATAGGATAGAGGATAGGATCGGATAGAGGATAGAATAGGATTGAGGAAAGGGTAGGATAGAGGATAGGATATGATAGAGGATAGGATAGGATACGATAGAGGATAGGATAGGATAGACGAAAGGATAGGATAGAGGATAGGATAGGTAATTGGATAGGATAGAGGATAGGATAGGATAGAGGTTAGTATAGGATAGAGGATAGGATAGAATAGAGGATAGGATAGGATAAAGGATAGGATAGGATAGAGGATAGGATAGGATAGGATAGAGGATAGGATTGGATAGAGGATAGGATAGAGGATAGGATAGAGGATAGGATAGGATAGGATAGAGGATAGGATAGAGGATAGGATAGAGGATAGGATAGAGGATAGGATAGAGGATAGGATAGAGGATAGGATAGAGGATAGGATAGAGGATAGGATAGAGGATAGGATAGGATACAGGATAGGATAGGATAGAGGACAGGATGGGATAGAGGATAGGATAGAGGATAGAGGATAGAATAGGATACAGGATAGGATAGGATAGAGGATAGGATAGGATAGAGGATAGGATAGGATAAAGGATAGGATAGGAAAAAGGATAGGATAGGATAGGATAGAGGGTAGGATAGGATAGAGGATAGGAAAGGATAGAGGATAGGATAGAGGATAGGATAGAGGATAGGATAGATGATAGGATAGGATAGAGGATCGGATAGAGGATAGGATAGGATAGAGGAAAGGATAGGATAGAGGATAGGATACGTAATTGGATAGGATAGAGGATAGGATAAGGTAGAGGATAGTATAGGATAGAGGATAGGATAGGATAGAGGATAGGGTAGGATAAAGGATAGGATTGGATAGAGGATAGGATAGGATAGGATAGAGGATAGGATAGGATAGGATAGAGGATAGGATAGGATAGAGGATAGGATAGAGGATAGGATAGGATAGAGGATAGGATAGGAAAAAGGATAGGATAGGATAGGATAGAGGATAGGATAGGATAGAGGATAGGATAGGATAGAGGATAGGATAGAGGATATGATAGAGGATAGGATAGAGGATAGGGTAGGATAGAGGACAGGATGGGATAGAGGATAGGATAGGTAATTGGATAGGATAGAGGATAGGATAAGGTAGAGGATAGTATAGGATAGAGGATAGGATAGGATAAAGGTTAGGTTAGGATAGAGGTTAGGGTTGGATAGAGGATAGGATAGGATAGAGGATAGGATAGGATAGAGGGTAGGATAGGATAGAGAATAGGATAGGATAGAGGATAGGATAGGATAGAGGATAGGATAGGATAGGATAGAGGATAGAATAGGATAGAGGATAGGATAGGATAGGATAGAGGATAGGATAGGATAGAGGATAGGATAGGATAGAGGATAGGATAGGATAGAGGATAGAATAGGATAGAGGATAGGATAGGATAGAGGATCTGATAGAGGATAGGATAGGATGGAGGATAGGATAGGATAGAGGATAGGATAGGATAGAGGATAGTATAGGATAGAGGATAGGATAGAATAGAGGATAGGATAGGATAAAGGATAGGATAGGATAGGATAGGTAATTGGATAGGATAGAGGATAGCATAAGGTAGAGGATAGTATAGGATGGAGGATAGGATAGGATAGAGGAAAGGATAGGATAAAGGATAGGATAGGATAGAGGATAGGATAGAGGATAGGATAGGATGGAGGATAGGATAGGAAAGAGGATAGGATAGAATAGAGGATAGGATAGGATAAAGGATAGGATAGGATAGAGGATAGGATAGGATAGAGGATAGAATAGGATTGAGGAAAGGGTAGGATAGAGGATAGGATATGATAGAGGATAGGATAGGATACGATAGAGGATAGGATAGGATAGACGAAAGGATAGGATAGAGGATAGGATAGGTAATTGGATAGGATAGAGGATAGGATAAGGTAGAGGATAGTATAGGATAGAGGATAGGATAGGATAGAGGATAGGATAGGATAAAGGTTAGGGTAGGATAGAGGTTAGGGTTGGATAGAGGATAGGATAGGATAGAGGATAGGATAGGATAGAGGTTAGGATAGAGGATCGGATAGATGATAGGATAGGATAGAGGTGTAACCGTTTTTACCTCCTTCTTTACGTTCCTGCCGTGTATAACCACGCGCACGCTGTCGCCTCCACACTATGAAGGCACGTGAGAGAAATCGTATCAACGTTGGGCTTATGATAGATATATAGGGACGGTTACAACCCTAGTAAGATAAGGTTCGTGCCTCCAGGCACTGGAAGACGGAGAGGTTCAAACTAACTTGAATCATTCGGAGACGATATTGGAAGTAGAAGTAAGATATATTCTGTGGTACTTGATATATACAAAAATTGAAATCTCTATAATTACAGTAACCTCAGTACGATGGTTGCGGGATTAATACTGTTCGCCTTTCGCGCATAGTCGATCGCGACTACGTGGGAGCGTGCCCTCGCATAGGCAGTTTCTCGAGCCCTATCCTGGCTTCACGTCTGGGTCCCTTTCTGATACTTGGATCTTGTTACCGTATCGCGAATTTCCCGAACGAACGTGAGCCGTCGTAGCACACGAGCACTCGTTGCTGACGCAGGAAGTGCCCGAATGACGACACGTACAAGGCGTCGGTCAGACACCCGACCCTGAGGATCGTCTCCGTCGTCACTAGTCAGTGGGTTCGGAGACTATCCGGTATCGGTGGAAAGACGTTAACCGTACTTACTCTGATGACCGTATCGCGATTCTCCCGAACGAACGTGAGCCGTCGTAGCACACGAGCACTCGTTGCTGACGCAGGAAGTGCCCGAAAGACGACACGTACAAGGCGTCGGTCAGACACCCGACCCTGAGGATCGTCTCCCTCGTCACTAGTCAGTGGGTTCGGAGACTATCCGGTATCGGTGGAAAGACGTTAACCGTACTTACTCTAATTACCGTATCGCGAATTTCCCGAACGAACGTGAGAATTAGCTTCTTTTCGTGGAGAATACGGCTCGAGACCGACGCAGTTTCCCTCGTCTCGTTGGAGTTATTTCTTAATTGATCGCTACGGCCGATGTTTCTACGACACTTCCTCAGTTTGAGGATATCGCGAGACGAAGGAACGCAGTCGGTTTGACTGTATCGCCCCTGAGTCGGTTTGACTCACTCGCCGCGTACCGAACAGCCCGAAACTCCCGAATCCGCACAAGCTCGCGCCCAGACGTAGAGTGTCCTACTTCTCTCGCGCATCGACCTCATTCGATCCGTATTGCGTGGGGATCGATGCGCGCGCACGCTAATTAGTGGGGGATCCTGCGATCCTTCCTTAAGAGAAGGATGACGGGACGACCAGGGACGTCGTGGTGGGGGTCCGCGTTGCTCATGCGACACGTCGCCCGATCGATACATATCGACATGTAATCGATACGGTTACAGAAGATAGGATAGGATAGAGGATAGGATATAATAGAGGATAGGATAGGGTAGAGGATAGGATAGGATAGAGGATCGGATAGAGGATAGGATATAATAGAGGATAGGATAGGGTAGAGGATAGGATAGGATAGAGGATCGGATAGAGGATAGGATAGTTAAGAGGATAGGATAGGATAAAGGATAGGATAGGATAGAGGATAGGATAGGAAAGAGGGTAGGATAGGATAGAGGATAGGATAGGATAGAAGATCTGATAGAGGATAGGATAGGATGGAGGATAGGATAGGATAGGATAGAGGATAGTATAGGATAGAGGATAGGATAGGATAGAGGATAGGATAGGATAGAGGGCAGGATAGGATAGAGGATAGGATATGATAGAGGATAGGACAGGATAGCGGATAGGATAGAGGATAGGATTGGATAGAGGATAGGATAGAGGATAGGATAGAGGATAGGATAGAGGATAGGATAGAGGATAGGATAGGATAGAGGATAGGATAGGATAGAGGACAGGATGGGATAGAGGATAGGATAGGATAGAGGATAGAATGGGATACAGGATAGGATAGGATAGAGGATAGGATAGGATAGAGGATAGGATAGGATAGAGGGTAGGATAGGATAGAGGATAGGATAGGATAGACGATAGGATTGGATGGAGGATAGGATAGAGGATAGGATAGAGGATAGGATAGAGGATAGGATAGAGGATAGGATAGAGGATAGGATAGGATAGAGGATAGGATAGGATAGAGGATAGTATAGGATAGAGGATAGGATAGGATAGAGGATAGGATAGGATAGAGGGTAGGATAGGATAGAGGATAGGATAGGATAGACGATAGGATTGGATGGAGGATAGGATAGAGGATAGGATAGAGGATAGGATAGAGGATAGGATTGGATAGAGGATAGGATAGAGGATAGGATAGAGGATAGGATAGAGGATAGGATAGAGGATAGGATAGAGGATAGGATAGAGGATAGGATAGAGGATAGGATAGAGGATAGGATAGAGGATAGGATAGAGGATAGGATAGAGGATAGGATAGAGGATAGGATAGAGGATAGGATAGAGGATAGGATAGAGGATAGGATAGAGGATAGGATAGGATACAGGATAGGATAGGATAGAGGACAGGACGGGATAGAGGATAGGATAGAGGATAGAGGATAGAATAGGATACAGGATAGGATAGGATAGAGGATAGGATAGGATAGAGGATAGGATAGGATAAAGGATAGGATAGGAAAAAGGATAGGATAGGATAGGATAGAGGGTAGGATAGGATAGAGGATAGGAAAGGATAGAGGATAGGATAGAGGATAGGATAGAGGATAGGATAGAGGATAGGATAGATGATAGGATAGGATAGAGGATCGGATAGAGGATAGGATAGGATAGAGGAAAGGATAGGATAGAGGATAGGATACGTAATTGGATAGGATAGAGGATAGGATAAGGTAGAGGATAGTATAGGATAGAGGATAGGATAGGATAGAGGATAGGGTAGGATAGAGGATCTGATAGAGGATAGGATAGGATGGAGGATAGGATAGGATAGAGGGTAGGATAGGATAGAGGATAGGATAGGATAGACGATAGGATTGGATGGAGGATAGGATAGAGGATAGGATAGAGGATAGGATAGAGGATAGGATAGAGGATAGGATAGGATAGAGGATAGGATAGGATAGAGGATCTGATAGAGGATAGGATAGGATGGAGAATAGGATAGGATAGAGGATAGTATAGGATAGAGGATAGGATAGGATAGAGGATAGGATAGGATAGAGGGTAGGATAGGATAGAGGATAGGATAGGATAGACGATAGGATTGGATGGAGGATAGGATAGCGGATAGGATAGAGGATAGGATAGAGGATAGTATAGGATAGAGGATCTGATAGAGGATAGGATAGGATGGAGGATAGGATAGGATAGAGGATAGGATAGGATAGAGGTTAGTATAGGATAGAGGATAGGATAGAATAGAGGATAGGATAGGATAAAGGATAGGATAGGATAGAGGATAGGATAGGATAGGATAGAGGATAGGATTGGATAGAGGATAGGATAGAGGATAGGATAGAGGATAGGATAGAGGATAGGATAGAGGATAGGATAGAGGATAGGATAGAGGATAGGATAGAGGATAGGATAGAGGATAGGGTAGAGGATAGGATAGGATACAGGATAGGATAGGATAGAGGACAGGATGGGATAGAGGATAGGATAGAGGATAGAGGATAGAATAGGATACAGGATAGGATAGGATAGAGGATAGGATAGGATAGAGGATAGGATAGGATAAAGGATAGGATAGGAAAAAGGATAGGATAGGATAGGATAGAGGGTAGGATATGATAGAGGATAGGAAAGGATAGATGATAGGATAGAGGATAGGATAGAGGATAGGATAGATGATAGGATAGGATAGAGGATCGGATAGAGGATAGGATAGGATAGAGGAAAGGATAGGATAGAGGATAGGATACGTAATTGGATAGGATAGAGGATAGGATAAGGTAGAGGATAGTATAGGATAGAAGATAGGATAGGATAGAGGATAGGGTAGGATAAAGGATAGGATTGGATAGAGGATAGGATAGGATAGAGGATAGGATAGGATAGAGGATAGGATAGGATAGAGGATAGGATAGGATAGAGGATAGGATAGGATAGAGGATAGGATAGGATAGAGTATAGGATAGGTAATTGGATAGGATAGAGTATAGGATAAGGTAGAGGATAGGATAGGATAGAGGATATAATAGGATAGAGGATAGGATAGGATAGAGGATAGGATAGGAAAGAGGATAGCATAGGATAGAGGATAGGATAGGATAGAGGAAAGGTTAGGATAGAGGATAGGATATGATAGAGGATAGGATAGGATAGAGGATCGGATAGAGGATAGGATAGGATATCGGATCGGATAGAGGATAGGATAGGATAGAGGATAGGATAGGATAGAGGATAGAGTAGGATAGAGGATAAGATAGAATAGAGGATAGGATAGGATAAAGGATAGGATAGGATAGAGGACAGGATAGGATAGGATAGAGGATAGGATAGGATAGGATAGAGGATAGGATAGGATAGAGGATAGGATAGAGGATAGGATAGGATAGAGGATAGGATAGGAAAAAGGATAGGATAGGATAGGATAGAGGATAGGATAGGATAGAGGATAGGATAGGATAGAGGATAGGATTGGATAGAGGATAGGATAGAGGATAGGATAGAGGATAGGATAGAGGATAGGATACGAGTGAGGAAAGGATAGGATAGAGGATAGGATACGATAGAGGATAGGATAGGATAGAGGATAGGATAGGATAGAGGATAGGATAAGGTAGAGGATAGTATAGGATAGAGGATAGGATAGGATAGAGGATAGGGTAGGATAAAGGATAGGATTGGATAGAGGATAGGATAGGATAGAGGATAGGATAGGATAGGGGATAGGATAGGATAGAGGATAGGATAGGATAGAGGATAGGATAGGATAGAGGATAGGATAGGATAGAGGATAGGATAGGTAATTGGATAGGATAGAGTATAGGATAAGGTAGAGGATAGGATAGGATAGAGGATATAATAGGATAGAGGATAGGATAGGATAGAGGATAGGATAGGAAAGAGGATAGCATAGGATAGAGGATAGGATAGGATAGAGGATAGGTTAGGATAGAGGATAGGATATGATAGAGGATAGGATAGGATAGAGGATCGGATAGAGGATAGGATAGGATAGAGGAGAGGATAGGATAGAGGATTGGATAGGATAGAGGATAGTATAGGATAGAGGATAGGATAGAATAGAGGATAGGATAGGATAGAGGATATAATAGGATTGAGGATAGGATAGGATAGAGGGTAGGATAGGATAGAAGATATAATAGGATTGAGGAAAGGATAGGGTAGAGGATAGGTTAGGATAGAGAATAGGATAGGATAGAGAAAAGGATAGGATAGGATAGAGGATAGGATAGGATAGAAGATATAATAGGATTGAGGAAAGGATAGGGTAGAGGATAGGATAGGATACAATAGAGGATAGGATAGGATAGAGGATAGGATAGGATAGAGGATATAATAGGATTGAGGAAAGGATAGGATAGAGGATAGGATAGGATACGATAGAGGATAGGATAGATGATAGGATAGGATAGAGGATCTGATAGAGGATAGGATAGGATAGAGCATCGGATAGAGGATAGGATGGGATAGAGGATAGGATAGGATAAAGGAAAGGATAGGATAGGATAGAGGATAGGATAGGATATAGGATAGGATAGGATAGAGGGTAGGATAGGATAGAGGATAGGATAGGATAGAGGGTAGGATAGGATAGAAGATATAATAGGATTGAGGAAAGGATAGGGTAGAGGATAGGATAGGATACGATAGAGGATAGGATAGGATAGAGGATAGGATAGGATAGAGGATAGAATAGAGGATAGGATGGGATAGAGGATAGGATAGGATAAAGGAACGGATAGGATAGGATAGAGGATAGGATAGGATAGAGGATAGGATAGGATAGAGGATAGGATAGGATAGAGGATAGGATAGGAAAAAGGATAGGATAGGATAGGATAGAGGATAGGATAGGATAGAGGATAGGATAGGATAGAGGATAGGATAGGATAGAGGATAGGATTGGATAGAGGATAGGATAGAGGATAGGATAGAGGATAGGATAGAGGATAGGATACGAGTGAGGAAAGGATAGGATAGAGGATAGGATACGATAGAGGATAGGATAGGATAGAGGATAGGATAGGATAGAGGATAGGATAGGTAATTGGATAGGATAGAGTATAGGATAAGGTAGAGGATAGGATAGGATAGAGGATATAATAGGATAGAGGATAGGATAGGATAGAGGATAGGATAGGAAAGAGGATAGGATAGGATAGAGGATAGGATAGGATAGAGGATAGGATAGGATAGAGGATAGGATATGATAGAGGATAGGATAGGATAGAGGATCGGATAGAGGATAGGATAGGATAGAGGATCGGATAGAGGATAGGATAGGATAGAGGATCGGATGGCATAGAGGATAGGATAGATGATAGGATAGGATAGAGGATAGGATAGGATAGAGGATCTGATACAGGATAGGATAGGATGGAGGTTAGGATAGGATAGAGGATAGGATAGGATAGAGGATAGGATAGGATAGAGGATAGGATAGGATAGAGGACAGGATGGGATAGAGGATAGGATAGGATAGAGGATAGAATAGGATACAGGATAGGATAGGATAGAGGATAGGATAGGATAGAGGATAGGATAGGATAGAGGATAGGATAGGAAAAATGATAGGATAGGATAGGATAGAGGGTAGGATAGGATAGAGGATAGGAAAGGATAGAGGATAGGATAGAGGATAGGATAGAGGATAGGATAGAGGATAGGATAGAGGTTAGGATAGGATAGAGGATCGGATAGAGGATAGGATAGGATAGAGGAAAGGATAGGATAGAGGATAGGATACGTAATTGGATAGGATAGAGGATAGGATAAGGTAGAGGATAGTATAGGATAGAGGATAGGATAGGATAGAGGATAGGGTAGGATAAAGGATAGGATTGGATAGAGGATATGATAGGATAGAGGATAGTATAGGATAGAGGATAGGATAGGATAGAGGATAGGATAGGATAGAGGATAGGATAGGATAGAGGATAGGATAGGATAGAGGATAGGATAGGTAATTGGATAGGATAGAGTATAGGATAAGGTAGAGGATAGGATAGGATAGAGGATATAATAGGATAGATGATAGGATAGGATAGAATATAGGATAGGAAAGAGGATAGCATAGGATAGAGGATAGGATAGGATAGAGGATCTGATAGAGGATAGGATAGGATGGAGGATAGGATAGGATAGAGGATAGGATAAGATAGAGGATAGGATAGGGTAGAGGATCTGATAGAGTATAGGATTGGATGGAGGATAGGATAGGATAGAGGATAGGATAGGATAGAGGTTAGTATAGGATAGAGGATAGGATAGAATAGAGGATAGGATAGGATAGAAGGTAGGATAGGATAGAGGATAGAATAGGATAGAGGATAGGATAGGATAGAGGATAGGATAGGATAGAGGATAGAATAGGATAGAGGATAGGATAGGATAGAGGATAGGATAGGATAGAGGGTAGGATAGGATAGAGGATAGGATAGGATAGACGATAGGATTGGATGGAGGATAGGATAGAGGATAGGATAGAGGATAGGATAGAGGATAGTATAGGATAGAGGATCTGATAGAGGATAGGATAGGATGGAGGATAGGATAGGATAGAGGATAGGATAGGATAGAGGTTAGTATAGGATAGAGGATAGGATAGAATAGAGGATAGGATAGGATAAAGGATAGGATAGGATAGAGGATAGGATAGGATAGGATAGAGGATAGGATTGGATAGAGGATAGGATAGAGGATAGGATAGAGGATAGGATAGAGGATAGGATAGAGGATAGGATAGAGGATAGGATAGATGATAGGATAGAGGATAGGATAGAGGATAGGATAGAGGATAGGATAGAGGATAGGATAGAGGATAGGATAGAGGATAGGATAGAGGACAGTATAGAGGATAGGATAGAGGATAGGATAGAGGATAGGATAGAGGATAGGATAGAGGATAGGATAGAGGATAGGATAGGATACAGGATAGGATAGGATAGAGGACAGGATGGGATAGAGGATAGGATAGAGGATAGAGGATAGAATAGGATACAGGATAGGATAGGATAGAGGATAGGATAGGATAGAGGATAGGATAGGATAAAGGATAGGATAGGAAAAAGGATAGGATAGGATAGGATAGAGGGTAGGATAGGATAGAGGATAGGAAAGGATAGAGGATAGGATAGAGGATAGGATAGAGGATAGGATAGATGATAGGATAGGATAGAGGATCGGATAGAGGATAGGATAGGATAGAGGAAAGGATAGGATAGAGGATAGGATACGTAATTGGATAGGATAGAGGATAGGATAAGGTAGAGGATAGTATAGGATAGAGGATAGGATAGGATAGAGGATAGGGTAGGATAAAGTATAGGATTGGATAGAGGATAGGATAGGATAGAGGATAGGATAGGATAGAGGATAGGATAGGATAGAGGATAGGATAGGATAGAGGATAGGATAGGATAGAGGATAGGATAGGTAATTGGATAGGATAGAGTATAGGATAAGGTGGAGGATAGGATAGGATAGAGGATAGTATAGGATAGAGGATAGGATAGAATAGAGGATAGGATAGGATAGAGGATATAATAGGATTGAGGATAGGATAGGATAGAGGGTAGGATAGGATAGAAGATATAATAGGATTGAGGAAAGGATAGGGTAGAGGATAGGTTAGGATAGAGAATAGGATAGGATAGAGAAAAGGATAGGATAGGATAGAGGATAGGATAGGATAGAAGATATAATAGGATTGAGGAAAGGATAGGGTAGAGGATAGGATAGGATACGATAGAGGATAGGATAGGATAGAGGATAGGATAGGATAGAGGATATAATAGGATTGAGGAAAGGATAGGATAGAGGATAGGATAGGATACGATAGAGGATAGGATAGATGATAGGATAGGATAGAGGATCTGATAGAGGATAGGATAGGATAGAGCATCGGATAGAGGATAGGATGGGATAGAGGATAGGATGGGATAAAGGAAAGGATAGGATAGGATAGAGGATAGGATAGGATATAGGATAGGATAGGATAGAGGGTAGGATAGGATAGAGGATAGGATAGGATAGAGGGTAGGATAGGATAGAAGATATAATAGGATTGAGGAAAGGATAGGGTAGAGGATAGGATAGGATACGATAGAGGATAGGATAGGATAGAGGATAGGATAGGTTAGGGGATAGAATAGAGGATAGGATGGGATAGAGGATAGGATAGGATAAAGGAAAGGATAGGGTAGAGGATAGGATAGGATAGAGGATAGGATTGGATAGAGGATAGGATAGAGGATAGGATAGAGGATAGGATAGAGGATAGGATACGAGTGAGGAAAGGATAGGATAGAGCATAGGATACGATAGAGGATAGGATAGGATAGAGGATAGGATAGGATAGAGGATAGGATAGGTAATTGGATAGGATAGAGTATAGGATAAGGTAGAGGATAGGATAGGATAGAGGATATAATAGGATAGAGGATAGGATAGGATAGAGGATAGGATAGGAAAGAGGATAGGATAGGATAGAGGATAGGATAGGATAGAGGATAGGATAGGATAGAGGATAGGATATGATAGAGGATAGGATAGGATAGAGGATCGGATAGAGGATAGGATAGGATAGAGGATCGGATGGCATAGAGGATAGGATAGATGATAGGATAGGATAGAGGATAGGATAGGATAGAGGATCTGATACAGGATAGGATAGGATGGAGGTTAGGATAGGATAGAGGATAGGATATGATAGAGGATAGGATAGGATAGAGGATAGGATAGGATAGAGGACAGGATGGGATAGAGGATAGGATAGGATAGAGGATAGAATAGGATACAGGAGAGGATAGGATAGAGGATAGGATAGGATAGAGGATAGGATAGGATAGAGGATAGGATAGGAAAAAGGATAGGATAGGATAGGATAGAGGGTAGGATAGGATAGAGGATAGGAAAGGATAGAGGATAGGATAGAGGATAGGATAGAGGATAGGATAGAGGATAGGATAGAGGATAGGATAGGATAGAGGATCGGATAGAGGATAGGATAGGATAGAGGAAAGGATAGGAAAGAGGGTAGGATAGGATAGAGGATAGGATAGGATAGAGGATAGGATAGGATAGAGGATAGGATAGGATAGAGGATATAATAGGATTGAGGAAAGGATAGGATAGAGGATAGGAATGGATAGAGGATAGTATAGGATAGAGGATAGGATAGGATAGAAGATATAATAGGATTGAGGATATAATAGGATTGAGGAAAGGATAGGATAGAGGATATAATAGGAGAGAGGATAGGATAGGAAAGAGGATAGGATAGGATAGAGAATACGATAGGGGATTGAATATGATAGAGGATAGGATAGAGGATAGAATAGGATAGATGATAAGATAGGATAGAGGATCGGATAGTGGATAGGATAGGATAGAGGATGGTACAGAGGATAGGATAGGATAAAGGATAGGATAGGATAGAGGATAGGATAGGATAGGATAGAGGATAGGATAGGATAGAGGATCGGATAGAGGATAGGATAGGATAGAGGATAGGATAGGATAGAGGATCGGATAGAGGATAGGATAGGATAGAGGATAGTATAGGATAGAGGATAGGAATGGATAGAGGATAGGATAGGATAGAGGATAGGATAGGATAGAAGATAGGATAGGATAGAGGATAGGATAGGATAGAGGATAGGATAGGATAGAGGATAGGATAGGATAGAGGATAGGATAGGATAGAGGATACGATAGGATACGATAGGATAGAGGATAGGATAGGATAGAGGATAGGATAGGATAGAGGATAGGATTGGATAGAGGATAGGATAGAGGATAGGATAGGATAGAGGATCGGATAGAGGATAGGATAGGATAGAGGATAGTATAGGATAGAGGATAGGAATGGATAGAGGATAGGATAGGATAGAGGATAGGATAGGATAGAAGATAGGATAGGATAGAGGATAGGATAGGATAGAGGATAGGATAGGATAGAGGATAGGATAGGATAGAGGATAGGATAGGTTAGAGAATACGATAGAGGATTGAATATGATAGAGGATAGGATAGACGATAGAATAGGATAGATGATCGGATAGAGGATAGGATAGGATAGAGGATAGGATAGACGATAGGATAAGATAGAGGATAGGATAGGATAGAGGATATGATAGGATAGATGATCGGATAGAGGATAGGATAGGATAGAGGATAGGATAGGAAAGAGGGTAGGATAGGATAGAGGATAGGATAGGATAGAGGATAGGATAGGATAGAGGATAGGATAGAGGATAGGATAGGGTAGGATAAAGGATAGGATAGGATAGAGGATAGGATAGGATAGGATAGGATAGGATAGAGGATAGGATAGGATAGAGGATAGGATAGGATAGAGGATAGGATAGGATAGAGGATAGGATAGAGGATCGGATAGGATAGGATAGAGGATAGGATAGAGGATAGGATAGAGGATCGGATAGATGATAGGATAGGATAGAGGAAAGGATAGGATAGAGGATAGGATAGGATAGAGGATAGGATAAGGTAGAGGATAGTATAGGATAGAGGATATGATAGGATAGATGATAGGATAGGACAAAGGATATGATAGGATAGAGGATAGGATAGGATAGAGGATAGGATAGGACAGAGGATAGGATAGGATAGAGGATAGGATACGATAGAGGATAGGATAGGATAGAGGATAAGATATGATAGAGAATAGGATAGGATAGAGGATAGGATAGGATAGAGGATAGAATAGGATAGAGGATAGGATAGGATAGAGGATAGGATAGGATAAAGGATAGGCTGGGTTAGAGGATAGGATAGGATAGAGGATAGGATATGATGGAGAATAGGATAGGATACGATAGAGGATAGGATAGAGGATCGGATAGAGGATAGGATAGGATAGAGGATCGGATAGAGGATAGGATAGGATAGAGGATAGTATAGGATAGAGGATAGGAATGGATAGAGGATAGGATAGGATAGAGGATAGGATAGGATAGAAGATAGGATAGGATAGAGGATAGGATAGGATAGAGGATAGGATAGGATAGAGGATAGGATAGGATAGAGGATAGGATAGGATAGAGGATAGGATAGGTTAGAGAATACGATAGAGGATTGAATATGATAGAGGATAGGATAGACGATAGAATAGGATAGATGATCGGATAGAGGATAGGATAGGATAGAGGATAGGATAGGATAGAGGATATAATAGGATTGAGGAAAGGATAGGATAGAGGATAGGAATGGATAGAGGATAGTATAGGATAGAGGATAGGATAGGATAGAAGATAGGATAGGATAGAGGATAGGATAGGATAGAGGATAGGATAGGATAGAGGATAGGATAGGATAGAGGATATAATAGGATTGAGGAAAGGATAGGATAGAGGATATAATAGGATAGAGGATAGGATAGGAAAGAGGATAGGATAGGAGAGAATACGATAGGGGATTGAATATGATAGAGGATAGGATAGAGGATAGAATAGGATAGATGATAAGATAGGATAGAGGATCGGATAGAGGATAGGATAGGATAGAGGATGGTACAGAGGATAGGATAGGATAAAGGATAGGATAGGATAGAGGATAGGATAGGATAGGATAGAGGATAGGATAGGATAGAGGATCGGATAGAGGATAGGATAGGATAGAGGATAGGATAGGATAGAGGATAGGATATAATAGAGGATTGGATAGGATAGAGGATAGGATAGGATAGAGGATCTAATAGAGGATAGGATAGGATAGAGGATAGGATAGGATAGAAGATAGGATAGGATAGAGGATAGGATAGGATAGAGGATAGGATAGGATAGAGGATAGGATAGGATAGAGGATAGGATAGGATAGAGGATAGGATAGGATAGAGGATAGGATTGGATAGAGGATAGGATAGAGGATAGGATAGAGGATAGGATAGGATAAAGGATAGGATAGGATAGAGGATAGGATAGGGTAGAGGATAGGATAGGATAGAGGATAGGATAGGATAGAGGATAGGATAGGAAAGAGGATAGGATAGGATAGAGGGTAGGATAGGATAGAGGATAGGATAGGATAGAGGATAGGATAGGATAGAGGATAGGATAGGATAGAGGATAGGATAGGATAGAGGATAGGATAGGATAGAGGATAAGATATGATAGAGGATAGGATAGGATAGAGGATAGGATAGGATAGAGGATAGAATAGGATAGAGGATAGGATAGGATAGAGGATCGGATAGGATAGAGGATATAATAGGATTGAGGAAAGGATAGGATAGAGGATAGGATAGGGTAGAGGATAGGATAGGATAGAGGATAGGATAGGATAGAGGATACGATAGGAAAGAGGGTAGGATAGGATAGAGGATAGGATAGGATAGATGATAGGATAGAATAAAGGATAGGATAGGATAGGATAGAGGATAGGATAGGATAGAGGATAGGATTGGATAGAGGATAGGATAGAGGATAGGATAGAGGATAGGATAGGATAGAGGATAGGATAGAATAGAGGATAGGATAGGATAGAGGGTAGAGCATAGGATAGGATAGAGGATAGGATAGGATAGAGGATAGGATAGGATAGAGGATAGGATAGGATAGAGGATAGGATAGGATAGAGGATAGGATAGGATAGAGGATAGGATAGGATAGAGGATAGGATAGGATAGAGGATAGGATAGGATAGAGGATAGGATAGGATAGAGGATAGGATAGGATAGAGGATATAATAGGATTGAGGAAAGGATAGGATAGAGGATAGGATAGGATAGAGGATAGGATAGGAAAGAGGATACGATAGGATAGAGGATAGGATAGGATAGAGGATAGGATAGGATAGAGGATAGGATAGGATAGAGGATAGGATATGATAGAGGATAGGATAGGATAGAGGATAGGATAGGATAGAGGATAGGATAGACGATAGGATAAGATAGAGGATAGGATAGGATAGAGGATATGATAGGATAGATGATCGGATAGAGGATAGGATAGGATAGAGGATAGGATAGGAAAGAGGGTAGGATAGGATAGAGGATAGGATAGGATAGAGGATAGGATAGGATAGAGGATAGGATAGGATAGAGGATAGGATAGAGGATAGGATAGAGGATCGGATAGGATAGGATAGAGGATAGGATAGAGGATAGGATAGAGGATCGGATAGATGATAGGATAGGATAGAGGAAAGGATAGGATAGAGGATAGGATAGGATAGAGGATAGGATAAGGTAGAGGATAGTATAGGATAGAGGATAGGATAGGATAGAGGATAGGATAGGATAGAGGATAGGATAGGATAGGATAAAGGATAGGATAGGATAGAGGATAGGATAGGGTAGGATAGGATAGAGGATAGGATAGGATAGAGGATAGGATAGGATAGAGGATAGGATAGAGGATAGGATAGAGGATCGGATAGGATAGGATAGAGGATAGGATAGAGGATAGGATAGAGGATCGGATAGATGATAGGATAGGATAGAGGAAAGGATAGGATAGAGGATAGGATAGGATAGAGGATAGGATAAGGTAGAGGATAGTATAGGATAGAGGATAGGATAGGATAGATGATAGGATAGGACAAAGGATATGATAGGATAGAGGATAGGATAGGATAGAGGATAGGATAGGACAGAGGATAGGATAGGATAGAGGATAGGATAGGATAGAGGATAGGATAGGATAGAGGATAAGATATGATAGAGGATAGGATAGGATAGAGGATAGGATAGGATAGAGGATAGAATAGGATAGAGGATAGGATAGGATAGAGGATAGGATAGGATAGAGGATCGGATAGAAGATAGGATAGGATAGAGGATAGGATAGGATAGAGGATAATATAGGATAGAGGATAGGATAGGATAGAGGATAGGATAGTATAGAGGATAGGATAGGATAGAGGATAGGATAGGATAGAGGATATAATAGGATTGAGGAAAGGATAGGATAGAGGATAGGATAGGGTAGAGGATAGGATAGGATAGAGGATAGGATAGGATAGAGGATACGATAGGAAAGAGGGTAGGATAGGATAGAGGATAGGATAGGATAGAGGATAGGAATGGATAGAGGATAGGATAGGATAGAGGATAGGATAGGATAGAAGATAGGATAGGATAGAGGATAGGATAGGATAGAGGATAGGATAGGATAGAGGATAGGATAGGATAGAGGATAGGATAGGATAGAGGATAGGATAGGTTAGAGAATACGATAGAGGATTGAATATGATAGAGGATAGGATAGACGATAGAATAGGATAGATGATCGGATAGAGGATAGGATAGGATAGAGGATAGGATAGGATAGAGGATATAATAGGATTGAGGAAAGGATAGGATAGAGGATAGGAATGGATAGAGGATAGTATAGGATAGAGGATAGGATAGGATAGAAGATAGGATAGGATAGAGGATAGGATAGGATAGAGGATAGGATAGGATAGAGGATAGGATAGGATAGAGGATATAATAGGATTGAGGAAAGGATAGGATAGAGGATATAATAGGATAGAGGATAGGATAGGAAAGAGGATAGGATAGGAGAGAATACGATAGGGGATTGAATATGATAGAGGATAGGATAGAGGATAGAATAGGATAGATGATAAGATAGGATAGAGGATCGGATAGAGGATAGGATAGGATAGAGGATGGTACAGAGGATAGGATAGGATAAAGGATAGGATAGGATAGAGGATAGGATAGGATAGGATAGAGGATAGGATAGGATAGAGGATCGGATAGAGGATAGGATAGGATAGAGGATAGGATAGGATAGAGGATAGGATATAATAGAGGATTGGATAGGATAGAGGATAGGATAGGATAGAGGATCTAATAGAGGATAGGATAGGATAGAGGATAGGATAGGATAGAAGATAGGATAGGATAGAGGATAGGATAGGATAGAGGATAGGATAGGATAGAGGATAGGATAGGATAGAGGATAGGATAGGATAGAGGATAGGATTGGATAGAGGATAGGATAGAGGATAGGATAGAGGATAGGATAGGATAAAGGATAGGATAGGATAGAGGATAGGATAGGGTAGAGGATAGGATAGGATAGAGGATAGGATAGGATAGAGGATAGGATAGGAAAGAGGATAGGATAGGATAGAGGGTAGGATAGGATAGAGGATAGGATAGGATAGAGGATAGGATAGGATAGAGGATAGGATAGGATAGAGGATAGGATAGGATAGAGGATAGGATAGAGGATAGGATAGAGGATCGGATAGGATAGGATAGAGGATAGGATAGAGGATAGGATAGAGGATCGGATAGATGATAGGATAGGATAGAGGAAAGGATAGGATAGAGGATAGGATAGGATAGAGGATAGGATAAGGTAGAGGATAGTATAGGATAGAGGATAGGATAGGATAGAGGATAGGATAGGATAGGATAAAGGATAGGATAGGATAGAGGATAGGATAGGATAGGATAGGATAGAGGATAGGATAGGATAGAGGATAGGATAGGATAGAGGATAGGATAGAGGATCGGATAGGATAGGATAGAGGAAAGGATAGGATAGAGGATAGGATAGGATAGAGGATAGGATAAGGTAGAGGATAGTATAGGATAGAGGATAGGATAGGATAGATGATAGGATAGGACAAAGGATATGATAGGATAGAGGATAGGATAGGATAGAGGATAGGATAGGACAGAGGATAGGATAGGATAGAGGATAGGATAGGATAGAGGATAGGATAGGATAGAGGATAAGATATGATAGAGGATAGGATAGGATAGAGGATAGGATAGGATAGAGGATAGAATAGGATAGAGGATAGGATAGGATAGAGGATAGGATAGGATAGAGGATCGGATAGGATAGAGGATATAATAGGATTGAGGAAAGGATAGGATAGAGGATAGGATAGGGTAGAGGATAGGATAGGATAGAGGATAGGATAGGATAGAGGATACGATAGGAAAGAGGGTAGGATAGGATAGAGGATAGGATAGGATAGATGATAGGATAGAATAAAGGATAGGATAGGATAGGATAGAGGATAGGATAGGATAGAGGATAGGATTGGATAGAGGATAGGATAGAGGATAGGATAGAGGATAGGATAGGATAGAGGATAGGATAGAATAGAGGATAGGATAGGATAGAGGGTAGAGCATAGGATAGGATAGAGGATAGGATAGGATAGAGGATAGGATAGGATAGAGGATAGGATAGGATAGAGGATAGGATAGGATAGAGGATAGGATAGGATAGAGGATAGGATAGGATAGAGGATAGGATAGGATAGAGGATAGGATAGGATAGAGGATAGGATAGGATAGAGGATAGGATAGGATAGAGGATAGGATAGGATAGAGGATAGGATAGGATAGAGGATATAATAGGATTGAGGAAAGGATAGGATAGAGGATAGGATAGGATAGAGGATAGGATAGGAAAGAGGATACGATAGGATAGAGGATAGGATAGGATAGAGGATAGGATAGGATAGAGGATAGGATAGGATAGAGGATAGGATATGATAGAGGATAGGATAGGATAGAGGATAGGATAGGATAGAGGATAGGATAGACGATAGGATAAGATAGAGGATAGGATAGGATAGAGGATATGATAGGATAGATGATCGGATAGAGGATAGGATAGGATAGAGGATAGGATAGGAAAGAGGGTAGGATAGGATAGAGGATAGGATAGGATAGAGGATAGGATAGGATAGAGGATAGGATAGGATAGAGGATAGGATAGAGGATAGGATAGAGGATCGGATAGGATAGGATAGAGGATAGGATAGAGGATAGGATAGAGGATCGGATAGATGATAGGATAGGATAGAGGAAAGGATAGGATAGAGGATAGGATAGGATAGAGGATAGGATAAGGTAGAGGATAGTATAGGATAGAGGATAGGATAGGATAGAGGATAGGATAGGATAGAGGATAGGATAGGATAGGATAAAGGATAGGATAGGATAGAGGATAGGATAGGATAGGATAGGATAGAGGATAGGATAGGATAGAGGATAGGATAGGATAGAGGATAGGATAGAGGATAGGATAGAGGATCGGATAGGATAGGATAGAGGATAGGATAGAGGATAGGATAGAGGATCGGATAGATGATAGGATAGGATAGAGGAAAGGATAGGATAGAGGATAGGATAGGATAGAGGATAGGATAAGGTAGAGGATAGTATAGGATAGAGGATAGGATAGGATAGATGATAGGATAGGACAAAGGATATGATAGGATAGAGGATAGGATAGGATAGAGGATAGGATAGGACAGAGGATAGGATAGGATAGAGGATAGGATAGGATAGAGGATAGAGATAGAGATAATATGATAGAGGATAGGATAGGATAGAGGATAGGATAGAGGATAGAATAGGATAGAGGATAGGATAGGATAGAGGATAGGATAGGATAGAGGATCGGATAGAAGATAGGATAGGATAGAGGATAGGATAGGATAGAGGATAATATAGGATAGAGATAGGATAGGATAGAGATAGAGATAAGGATAGGATAGAGGATAGGATAGGATAGAGGATATAATAGATTGAGGAAAGGATAGGATAGAGGATAGGATAGGGTAGAGGATAGGATAGGATAGAGGATAGGATAGGATAGAGGATACGAATAGAAAGAGCGGTAGGATAGGATAGAGGATAGGATAGGATAGATGATAGATAGAATAAAGGAAGGATAGGATAGGATAGAGGATAGGATAGGATAGAGATGGATTGGATAGGATATGGATAGAGGATAGGATAGAGGATAGAGGATAGGGATAGGATAGGATAGAGGATAGAGCATAGGATATGATAGAGGATAGGATAGGATAGAGGATAGGATAGGATAGAGGATAGGATAGGATAGAGGATAGGATAGGATAGAGGATAGGGTAGGATAGGAGGATACGATAGGATAGAGGATAAGAGGATTGTGGAAGAGGATAGGATAGAGGATAGGGATAGGATAGAGGATAGGATAGGAAAGAGGATAGGATAGGATAGAGGATAGGATAGGATAGAGGATAGGATAGGATAGAGGATAGGATAGGATAGAGGATAGGAAAGATAGAGGATAGGATAGGATAGGAGGATAGGATAGGATAGAGGATAGGATAGAGGATAGGATAGACGATAGGATAAGATAGAGGATAGGATAGGATAGAGGATATGATAGGATAGATGATCGGATAGAGGATAGGATAGATAGGATAGATAGGAAAGAGTGTAGGATAGGATAGAGGATAGGATAGGATAGAGGATAGGATAGAAGAGGATCTGTAGAGGATAGGATAGGATGGAGGGATAGGATGGATAGGATAGAGGATAGTATAGGATAGAGGATAGGATAGGATAGGATAGGATAGGATAGAGGATAGTATAGGATAGAGGATAGGATAGGATAGGATAGAGGATAGTATAGGATAGAGGATAGGATAGAGGATAGGATAGAGGATAGGATAGGATAAAGGATAGGATAGGATAGAGGATAGGATAGGATAGGATAGGATAGGATAGGATAGGATAGAGGATAGGATAGGATAGGATAGGATAGGATAGAGGATAGGATAGGATAGAGGATAGGATAGGATAGAGGATAGGATAGAGGATCAGATAGGATAGGATAGAGGATAGGATAGAGGATAGGATAGAGGATCGGATAGATGATAGGATAGGATAGAGGAAAGGATAGGATAGAGGATAGGATAAGGTAGAGGATAGTATAGGATAGAGGATAGGATAGGATAGATGATAGGATAGGACAAAGGATATGATAGGATAGAGGATAGGATAGGATAGAGGATAGGATAGGACAGAGGATAGGATAGGATAGAGGATAGGATAGGATAGAGGATAGAATAGGATAGAGGATAGGATAGGATAGAGGATAGGATAGGATAGAGGATCGGATAGAAGATAGGATAGGATAGAGGATAGGATAGGATAGAGGATAATATAGGATAGAGGATAGGATAGGATAGAGGATAGGATAGTATAGAGGATAGGATAGGATAGAGGATAGGATAGGATAGAGGATATAATAGGATTGAGGAAAGGATAGGATAGAGGATAGGATAGGGTAGAGGATAGGATAGGATAGAGGATAGGATAGGATAGAGGATACGATAGGAAAGAGGGTAGGATAGGATAGAGGATAGGATAGGATAGATGATAGGATAGAATAAAGGATAGGATAGGATAGGATAGAGGATAGGATAGGATAGAGGATAGGATTGGATAGAGGATAGGATTGGATAGAGGATAGGATAGAGGATAGGATAGAGGATAGGATAGGATAGAGGATAGGATAGGATAGAGGATAGAGCATAGGATAGGATAGAGGATAGGATAGGATAGAGGATAGGATAGGATAGAGGATAGGATAGGATAGAGGATAGGATAGGATAGAGGATAGGGTAGGATAGAGGATAGGATAGGATAGAGGATATAATAGGATTGAGGAAAGGATAGGATAGAGGATAGGATAGGATAGAGGATAGGATAGGAAAGAGGATAGGATAGGATAGAGGATAGGATAGGATAGATGATAGGATAGGATAGAGGATAGGATAGGATAGAGGATAGGATATGATAGAGGATAGGATAGGATAGAGGATAGGATAGGATAGAGGATAGGATATAGGATAGGATAGACGATAGGATAAGATAGAGGATAGGATAGGATAGAGGATATGATAGGATAGATGATCGGATAGAGGATAGGATAGGATAGAGGATAGGATATAGGATAGGATAGACGATAGGATAAGATAGAGGATAGGATAGGATAGAGGATATGATAGGATAGATGATCGGATAGAGGATAGGATAGGATAGAGGATAGGATAGGAAAGAGGGTAGGATAGGATAGAGGATAGGATAGGATAGAGGATAGGATAGGATAGAGGATCTGATAGAGGATAGGATAGGATGGAGGATAGGATAGGATAGGATAGAGGATAGTATAGGATAGAGGATAGGATAGGATAGGATAGGATAGGATAGAGGATAGTATAGGATAGAGGATAGGATAGAGGATAGGGTAGGATAGGATAAAGGATAGGATAGGATAGAGGATAGGATAGGATAGGATAGGATAGGATAGGATAGGATAGAGGATAGGATAGGATAGGATAGGATAGGATAGAGGATAGGATAGGATAGAGGATAGGATAGGATAGAGGATATAATAGGATTGAGGAAAGGATAGGATAGAGGATAGGAATGGATAGAGGATAGTATAGGATAGAGGATAGGATAGGATAGAAGATAGGATAGGATAGAGGATAGGATAGGATAGAGGATAGGATAGGATAGAGGATAGGATAAGGTAGAGGATAGTATAGGATAGAGGATATGATAGGATAGATGATAGGATAGGACAAAGAATATGATAGGATAGAGGATAGGATAGGATAGAGGATAGGATAGGACAGAGGATAGGATAGGATAGAGGATAGGATACGATAGAGGATAGGATAGGATAGAGGATAAGATATGATAGAGGATAGGATAGGATAGAGGATAGGATAGGATAGAGGATAGGAATGGATAGAGGATAGTATAGGATAGAGGATAGGATAGGATAGAAGATAGGATAGGATAGAGGATAGGATAGGATAGAGGATAGGATAGGATAGAGGATAGGATAAGGTAGAGGATAGTATAGGATAGAGGATATGATAGGATAGATGATAGGATAGGACAAAGGATATGATAGGATAGAGGATAGGATAGGATAGAGGATAGGATAGGACAGAGGATAGGATAGGATAGAGGATAGGATACGATAGAGGATAGGATAGGATAGAGGATAAGATATGATAGAGGATAGGATAGGATAGAGGATAGGATAGGATAGAGGATAGAATAGGATAGAGGATAGGATAGGATAGAGGATAGGATAGGATAAAGGATAGGCTGGGTTAGAGGATAGGATAGGATAGAGGATAGGATATGATGGAGGATAGGATAGGATAGAGGATAGGATAGGACAGAGGATAGGATAGGATAGAGGATAGGATAGGATACAGGATAGGATAGGATAGAGGATAGGATAGGTTATAGAATACGATAGAGGATTGAATATGATAGAGGATAGGATAGACGATAGAATAGGATAGATGATCGGATAGAGGATAGGATAGGATAGAGGATAGGATAGGATAGAGGATATAATAGGATTGAGGAAGGATAGGATAGAGGATAGGAATGGATAGAGGATAGTATAGGATAGAGGATAGGATAGGATAGAAGATAGGATAGGATAGAGGATAGGATAGGATAGAGGATAGGATAGGATAGAGGATAGGATAGGATAGAGGATATAATAGGATTGAGGAAAGGATAGGATAGAGGATATAATAGGATAGAGGATAGGATAGGAAAGAGGATAGGATAGGATAGAGAATACGATAGGGGATTGAATATGATAGAGGATAGGATAGAGGATAGAATAGGATAGATGATAAGATAGGATAGAGGATCGGATAGAGGATAGGATAGGATAGAGGATGGTACAGAGGATAGGATAGGATAAAGGATAGGATAGGATAGAGGATAGGATAGGATAGGATAGAGGATAGGATAGGATAGAGGATCGGATAGAGGATAGGATAGGATAGAGGATAGGATAGGATAGAGGATAGGATATAATAGAGGATTGGATAGGATAGAGGATAGGATAGGATAGAGGATCTAATAGAGGATAGGATAGGATAGAGGATAGGATAGGATAGGAGATAGGATAGGATAGAGGATAGGTTAGGATAGAGGATAGGATAGATAGAGGATAGGATAGGATAGAGGATAGGATAGGATAGAGGATAGGATAGGATAGAGGATAAGATAGGATACGATAGGATAGAGGATAGGATAGGATAGAGGATAGGATAGGATAGAGGATAGGATAGGATAGAGGATAGGATAGAGGATAGGATAGAGGATAGGATAGGATAAAGGATAGGATAGGATAGAGGATAGGATAGGGTAGAGGATAGGATAGGATAGAGGATTGGATAGGATAGAGGATAGGATAGGAAAGAGGATAGGATAGGATAGAGGGTAGGATAGGATAGAGGATAGGATAGGATAGAGGATAGGATAGGATAGAGATAGGATAGGATAGAGAATAGGATAGGATAGAGGATAGGATATGATAGAGGATAGGATAGGATAGAAGATAGGATAGGATAGAGGATAGGATAGAGGATAGGATAGACGATAGGATAAGATAGAGGATAGGATAGGATAGAGGATATGATAGGATAGATGATCGGATAGAGGATAGGATAGGATAGAGGATAGGATAGGAAAGAGGGTAGGATAGGATAGAGGATAGGATAGGATAGAGGATAGGATAGGATAGAGGATAGGATAGGATAGAGGATAGGATAGAGGATAGGATAGAGGATCGGATAGGATAGGATAGAGGATAGGATAGAGGATAGGATAGAGGATCGGATAGATGATAGGATAGGATAGAGGAAAGGATAGGATAGAGGATAGGATAGGATAGAGGATAGGATAAGGTAGAGGATAGTATAGGATAGAGGATAGGATAGGATAGGATAAAGGATAGGATAGGATAGAGGATAGGATAGGATAGGATAGGATAGAGGATAGGATAGGATAGAGGATAGGATAGGATAGAGGATAGGATAGAGGATCGGATAGGATAGGATAGAGGATAGGATAGAGGATAGGATAGAGGATAGGATAGAGGATCGGATAGATGATAGGATAGGATAGAGGAAAGGATAGGATAGAGGATAGGATAGGATAGAGGATAGGATAAGGTAGAGGATAGTATAGGATAGAGGATAGGATAGGATAGATGATAGGATAGGACAAAGGATATGATAGGATAGAGGATATGATAGGATAGAGGATAGGATAGGACAGAGGATAGGATAGGATAGAGGATAGGATAGGATAGAGGATAGGATAGGATAGAGGATAAGATATGATAGAGGATAGGATAGGATAGAGGATAGGATAGGATAGAAGATAGAATAGGATAGAGGATAGGATAGGATAGAGGATAGGATAGGATAGAGGATCGGATAGAAGATAGGATAGGATAGAGGATAGGATAGGATAGAGGATAATATAGGATAGAGGATAGGATAGGATAGAGGATAGGATAGTATAGAGGATAGGATAGGATAGAGGATAGGATAGGATAGAGGATATAATAGGATTGAGGAAAGGATAGGATAGAGGATAGGATAGGATAGAGGATAGGATAGGATAGAGGATACGATAGGATACGATAGGATAGAGGATAGGATAGGATAGAGGATAGGATAGGATAGAGGATAGGATTGGATAGAGGATAGGATAGAGGATAGGATAGAGGATAGGATAGGATAAAGGATAGGATAGGATAGAGGATAGGATAGGGTAGAGGATAGGATAGGATAGAGGATAGGATAGGATAGAGGATAGGATAGGAAAGAGGATAGGATAGGATAGAGGGTAGGATAGGATAGAGGATAGGATAGGATAGAGGATAGGATAGGATAGAGGATAGGATAGGATAGAGAATAGGATAGGATAGAGGATAGGATATGATAGAGGATAGGATAGGATAGAAGATAGGATAGGATAGAGGATAGGATAGAGGATAGGATAGACGATAGGATAAGATAGAGGATAGGATAGGATAGAGGATATGATAGGATAGATGATCGGATAGAGGATAGGATAGGATAGAGGATAGGATAGGAAAGAGGGTAGGATAGGATAGAGGATAGGATAGGATAGAGGATAGGATAGGATAGAGGATAGGATAGGATAGAGGATAGGATAGAGGATAGGATAGAGGATCGGATAGGATAGGATAGAGGATAGGATAGAGGATAGGATAGAGGATCGGATAGATGATAGGATAGGATAGAGGAAAGGATAGGATAGAGGATAGGATAGGATAGAGGATAGGATAAGGTAGAGGATAGTATAGGATAGAGGATAGGATAGGATAGGATAAAGGATAGGATAGGATAGAGGATAGGATAGGATAGGATAGGATAGAGGATAGGATAGGATAGAGGATAGGATAGGATAGGATAGGATAGGATAGAGGATAGTATAGGATAGAGGATCGGATAGAGGATAGGATATAATAGAGGATAGGATAGGGTAGAGGATAGGATAGGATAGAGGATCGGATAGAGGATATGATAGGTTAGAGGATAGGATAGGATAGAGGATAGGATAGGATAGAGGATAGAATAGGATACAGGATAGGATAGGATATAGGATAGGATAGGAAAGAGGGTAGGATAGGATAGAGGATAGGATAGGATAGAGGATCTGATAGAGGATAGGATAGGATGGAGGATAGGATAGGATAGGATAGAGGATAGTATAGGATAGAGGATAGGATAGGATAGGATAGGATAGGATAGAGGATAGTATAGGATAGAGGATAGGATAGGATAGAGGATAGGATAGGATAGAGGGTAGGATAGGATAGAGGATAGGATAGGATAGAGGATAGGACAGGATAGCGGATAGGATAGGATAGAGGATAGGATTGGATAGAGGATAGGATAGAATATAGGATAGAGGATAGGATGGAGGATAGGATAGGATAGAGGATAGAATAGGATACAGGATAGGATAGGATAGAGGATAGGATAGGATAGAGGATAGGATAGGATAGAGGATAGGATAGGATAGGATAGAGGATAGGATAGGATAGAGGATAGGATAGGAAAGAGGGTAGGATAGGATAGAGGATAGGATAGGATAGAGGATAGGATAGGATAGAGGATAGGATAGGATAGAGGATAGGATAGGATAGAGGATAGGATAGGATAGAGGATAGGATAGAGGATAGGACAGAGGATCGGATAGGATAGGATAGAGGATAGGATAGAGGATAGGATAGAGGATCGGATAGATGATAGGATAGGATAGAGGAAAGGATAGGATAGAGGATAGGATAGGATAGAGGATAGGATATGATAGAGGATAGGATAGGATAGATGATAGGATAGGATAGAGGATAGGATAGAGGATAGGATAGACGATAGGATAAGATAGAGGATAGGATAGGATAGAGGATATGATAGGATAGATGATCGGATAGAGGATAGGATAGGATAGAGGATAGGATAGGAAAGAGGGTAGGATAGGATAGAGGATAGGATAGGATAGAGGATAGGATAGGATAGAGGATAGGATAGGATAGAGGATAGGATAGAGGATAGGACAGAGGATCGGGTAGGATAGGATAGAGGATAGGATAGAGGATAGGATAGAGGATCGGATAGATGATAGGATAGGATAGAGGAAAGGATAGGATAGAGGATAGGATAGGATAGAGGATAGGATAGGATAGAGGATAGGATAGGATAGAGGATAGGATAGAGGATAGGATAGAGGATCGGATAGGATAGGATAGAGGATAGGATAGAGGATAGGATAGAGGATCGGATAGATGATAGGATAGGATAGAGGAAAGGATAGGATAGAGGATAGGATAGGATAGAGGATAGGATAAGGTAGAGGATAGTATAGGATAGAGGATAGGATAGGATAGGATAAAGGATAGGATAGGATAGAGGATAGGATAGGATAGGATAGGATAGAGGATAGGATAGGATAGAGGATAGGATAGGATAGAGGATCGGATAGGATAGGATAGAGGATAGGATAGAGGATAGGATAGAGGATAGGATAGAGGATCGGATAGATGATAGGATAGGATAGAGGAAAGGATAGGATAGAGGATAGGATAGGATAGAGGATAGGATAAGGTAGAGGATAGTATAGGATAGAGGATAGGATAGGATAGATGATAGGATAGGACAAAGGATATGATAGGATAGAGGATATGATAGGATAGAGGATAGGATAGGACAGAGGATAGGATAGGATAGAGGATAGGATAGGATAGAGGATAGGATAGAGGATAAGATATGATAGAGGATAGGATAGGATAGAGGATAGGATAGGATAGAAGATAGAATAGGATAGAGGATAGGATAGGATAGAGGATAGGATAGGATAGAGGATCGGATAGAAGATAGGATAGGATAGAGGATAGGATAGGATAGAGGATAATATAGGATAGAGGATAGGATAGGATAGAGGATAGGATAGTATAGAGGATAGGATAGGATAGAGGATAGGATAGGATAGAGGATATAATAGGATTGAGGAAAGGATAGGATAGAGGATAGGATAGGGTAGAGGATAGGATAGGATAGAGGATAGGATAGGATAGAGGATAGGATAGGATAGAGGATAGGATAGGATAGAGGATACGATAGGATACGATAGGATAGAGGATAGGATAGGATAGAGGATAGGATAGGATAGAGGATAGGATTGGATAGAGGATAGGATAGAGGATAGGATAGAGGATAGGATAGGATAAAGGATAGGATAGGATAGAGGATAGGATAGGGTAGAGGATAGGATAGGATAGATTATAGGATAGGATAGAGGATAGGATAGGAAAGAGGATAGGATAGGATAGAGGGTAGGATAGGATAGAGGATAGGATAGGATAGAGGATAGGATAGGATAGAGGATAGGATAGGATAGAGAATAGGATAGGATAGAGGATAGGATATGATAGAGGATAGGATAGGATAGAAGATAGGATAGGATAGAGGATAGGATAGAGGATAGGATAGACGATAGGATAAGATAGAGGATAGGATAGGATAGAGGATATGATAGGATAGATGATCGGATAGAGGATAGGATAGGATAGAGGATATGATAGGATAGATGATCGGATAGAAGATAGGATAGGATAGAGGATATGATAGGATAGATGATCGGATAGAGGATAGGATAGGATAGAGGATAGGATAGGAAAGAGGGTAGGATAGGATAGAGGATAGGATAGGATAGAGGATAGGATAGGATAGAGGATAGGATAGGATAGAGGATAGGATAGAGGATAGGATAGAGGATCGGATAGGATAGGATAGAGGATAGGATAGAGGATAGGATAGAGGATCGGATAGGATAGGATAGAGGATAGGATAGAGGATAGGATAGAGGATCGGATAGATGATAGGATAGGATAGAGGAAAGGATAGGATAGAGGATAGGATAGGATAGAGGATAGGATAAGTTAGAGGATAGTATAGGATAGAGGATAGGATAGGATAGAGGATAGGATAGGATAGAGGATAGGATAGGATAGGATAAAGGATAGGATAGGATAGAGGATAGGATAGGATAGGATAGGATAGAGGATAGGATAGGATAGAGGATAGGATAGGATAGAGGATAGGATAGAGGATAGGATAGAGGATCGGATAGGATAGGATAGAGGATATGATAGAGGATAGGATAGAGGATCGGATAGATGATAGGATAGGATAGATGATAGGATAGGATAGAGGATAGGATAGGATAGAGGATAGGATATGATAGAGGATAGGATAGGATAGAGGATAGGATAGGATAGAGGATAGGATAGAGGATAGGATAGGATAGAGGATAGGATAGGAAAGAGGATAGGATAGGATAGAGGATAGGATAGGATAGAGGATATGATAGGATAGATGATCGGATAGAGGATAGGATAGGATAGAGGATAGGATAGGAAAGAGGGTAGGATAGGATAGAGGATAGGATAGGATAGAGGATAGGATAGGATAGTGGATCTGATAGAGGATAGGATAGGATGGAGGATAGGATAGTATAGGATAGAGGATAGGATAGGATAGAGGATAGGATAGGAAAGAGGATAGGATAGGATAGAGGGTAGGATAGGAAAGAGGGTAGGATAGGATAGAGGATAGGATAGGATAGAGGATAGGATAGGATAGAGGGTAGGATAGGATAGAGGATAGGATAGAGGATAGGACAGAGGATCGGATAGGATAGGATAGAGGATAGGATAGAGGATAGGATAGAGGATCGGATAGATGATAGGATAGGATAGAGGAAAGGATAGGATAGAGGATAGGATAGGATAGAGGATAGGATATGATAGAGGATAGGATAGGATAGAGGATAGGATAGGATAGAGGATAGGATAGAGGATAGGATAGACGATAGGATAAGATAGAGGATAGGATAGGATAGAGGATATGATAGGATAGATGATCGGATAGAGGATAGGATAGGATAGAGGATAGGATAGGAAAGAGGGTAGGATAGGATAGAGGATAGGATAGGATAGAGGATAGGATAGGATAGAGGATAGGATAGGATAGAGGATAGGATAGAGGATAGGACAGAGGATCGGATAGGATAGGATAGAGGATAGGATAGAGGATAGGATAGAGGATCGGATAGATGATAGGATAGGATAGAGGAAAGGATAGGATAGAGGATAGGATAGGATAGAGGATAGGATAGGATAGAGGATAGGATAGGATAGAGGATAGGATAGAGGATCGGATAGGATAGGATAGAGGATAGGATAGAGGATAGGATAGAGGATCGGATAGATGATAGGATAGGATAGAGGAAAGGATAGGATAGAGGATAGGATAGGATAGAGGATAGGATAAGGTAGAGGATAGTATAGGATAGAGGATAGGATAGGATAGATGATAGGATAGGACAAAGGATATGATAGGATAGAGGATAGGATAGGATAGAGGATAGGATAGGACAGAGGATAGGATAGGATAGAGGATAGGATACTATAGAGGATAGGATAGGATAGAGGATAAGATATGATAGAGGATACGATAGGATAGAGGATAGGATAGGATAGAGGATAGAATAGGATAGAGGATAGGATAGGATAGAGGATAGGATAGGATAGAGGATCGGATAGAAGATAGGATAGGATAGAGGATAGGATAGGATAGAGGATAATATAGGATAGAGGATAGGATAGGATAGAGGATAGGATAGTATAGAGGATAGGATAGGATAGAGGATAGGATAGGATAGAGGATATAATAGGATTGAGGAAAGGATAGGATAGAGGATAGGATAGGGTAGAGGATAGGATAGGATAGAGGATAGGATAGGATAGAGGATACGATAGGAAAGAGGGTAGGATAGGATAGAGGATAGGATAGGATAGATGATAGGATAGAATAAAGGATAGGATAGGATAGGATAGAGGATAGGATTGGATAGAGGATAGGATAGAGGATAGGATAGAGGATAGGATAGGATAGAGGATAGGATAGGATAGAGGATAGGATAGGATAGAGGATAGGATAGGATAGAGGATAGAGCATAGGATAGGATAGAGGATAGGATAGGATTGAGGATAGGATAGGATAGAGGATAGGATAGGATAGAGGATAGGATAGGATAGAGGGTAGGATAGGAAAGAGGGTAGGATAGGATAGAGGATAGGATAGGATAGAGGATAGGATAGGATAGAGGATATGATAGGATAGATGATCGGATAGAGGATAGGATAGGATAGAGGATAGGATAGGAAAGAGGGTAGGATAGGATAGAGGATAGGATAGGATAGAGGATAGGATAGGATAGTGGATCTGATAGAGGATAGGATAGGATGGAGGATAGGATAGTATAGGATAGAGGATAGGATAGGATAGAGGATAGGATAGGAAAGAGGATAGGATAGGATAGAGGGTAGGATAGGAAAGAGGGTAGGATAGGATAGAGGATAGGATAGGATAGAGGATAGGATAGGATAGAGGATAGGATAGGATAGAGGATAGGATAGAGGATAGGACAGAGGATCGGATAGGATAGGATAGAGGATAGGATAGAGGATAGGATAGAGGATCGGATAGATGATAGGATAGGATAGAGGAAAGGATAGGATAGAGGATAGGATAGGATAGAGGATAGGATATGATAGAGGATAGGATAGGATAGAGGATAGGATAGGATAGAGGATAGGATAGAGGATAGGATAGACGATAGGATAAGATAGAGGATAGGATAGGATAGAGGATATGATAGGATAGATGATCGGATAGAGGATAGGATAGGATAGAGGATAGGATAGGAAAGAGGGTAGGATAGGATAGAGGATAGGATAGGATAGAGGATAGGATAGGATAGAGGATAGGATAGGATAGAGGATAGGATAGAGGATAGGACAGAGGATCGGATAGGATAGGATAGAGGATAGGATAGAGGATAGGATAGAGGATCGGATAGATGATAGGATAGGATAGAGGAAAGGATAGGATAGAGGATAGGATAGGATAGAGGATAGGATAGGATAGAGGATAGGATAGGATAGAGGATAGGATAGAGGATAGGATAGAGGATCGGATAGGATAGGATAGAGGATAGGATAGAGGATAGGATAGAGGATCGGATAGATGATAGGATAGGATAGAGGAAAGGATAGGATAGAGGATAGGATAGGATAGAGGATAGGATAAGGTAGAGGATAGTATAGGATAGAGGATAGGATAGGATAGATGATAGGATAGGACAAAGGATATGATAGGATAGAGGATAGGATAGGATAGAGGATAGGATAGGACAGAGGATAGGATAGGATAGAGGATAGGATACTATAGAGGATAGGATAGGATAGAGGATAAGATATGATAGAGGATACGATAGGATAGAGGATAGGATAGGATAGAGGATAGAATAGGATAGAGGATAGGATAGGATAGAGGATAGGATAGGATAGAGGATCGGATAGAAGATAGGATAGGATAGAGGATAGGATAGGATAGAGGATAATATAGGATAGAGGATAGGATAGGATAGAGGATAGGATAGTATAGAGGATAGGATAGGATAGAGGATAGGATAGGATAGAGGATATAATAGGATTGAGGAAAGGATAGGATAGAGGATAGGATAGGGTAGAGGATAGGATAGGATAGAGGATAGGATAGGATAGAGGATACGATAGGAAAGAGGGTAGGATAGGATAGAGGATAGGATAGGATAGATGATAGGATAGAATAAAGGATAGGATAGGATAGGATAGAGGATAGGATTGGATAGAGGATAGGATAGAGGATAGGATAGAGGATAGGATAGGATAGAGGATAGGATAGGATAGAGGATAGGATAGGATAGAGGATAGGATAGGATAGAGGATAGAGCATAGGATAGGATAGAGGATAGGATAGGATTGAGGATAGGATAGGATAGAGGATAGGATAGGATAGAGGATAGGATAGGATAGAGGATAGGATAGGATAGAGGATAGGATAGAGGATAGGATAGAGGATCGGATAGGATAGGATAGAGGATAGGATAGAGGATAGGATAGAGGATCGGATAGATGATAGGATAGGATAGAGGAAAGGATAGGATAGAGGATAGGATAGGATAGAGGATAGGATAAGGTAGAGGATAGTATAGGATAGAGGATAGGATAGGATAGATGATAGGATAGGACAAAGGATATGATAGGATAGAGGATAGGATAGGATAGAGGATAGGATAGGACAGAGGATAGGATAGGATAGAGGATAGGATAGGATAGAGGATAGGATAGGATAGAGGATAAGATATGATAGAGGATAGGATAGGATAGAGGATAGGATAGGATAGAGGATAGAATAGGATAGATGATAGGATAGGATAGAGGATAGGATAGGATAGAGGATCGGATAGAAGATAGGATAGGATAGAGGATAGGATAGGATAGAGGATAATATAGGATAGAGGATAGCATAGGATAGAGGATAGGATAGTATAGAGGATAGGATAGGATAGAGGATAGGATAGGATAGAGGATATAATAGGATTGAGGAAAGGATAGGATAGAGGATAGGATAGGGTAGAGGATAGGATAGGATAGAGGATAGGATAGGATAGAGGATACGATAGGAAAGAGGGTAGGATAGGATAGAGGATAGGATAGGATAGATGATAGGATAGAATAAAGGATAGGATAGGATAGGATAGAGGATAGGATAGGATAGAGGATAGGATTGGATAGAGGATAGGATAGAGGATAGGATAGAGGATAGGATAGGATAGAGGATAGGATAGGATAGAGGATAGGATAGGATAGAGGATAGGATAGGATAGAGGATAGGATAGGATAGAGGATAGAGCATAGGATAGGATAGAGGATAGGATAGGATAGAGGATAGGATAGGATAGAGGATAGGATAGGATAGAGGATAGGATAGGATAGAGGATAGGATAGGATAGAGGATAGGATAGGATAGAGCATATAATAGGATTGAGGAAAGGATAGGATAGAGGATAGGATAGGATAGAGGATAGGATAGGAAAGAGGATAGGATAGGATAGAGGATAGGATAGGATAGAGGATAGGATAGGATAGAGGATAGGATAGGATAGAGGATAGGATATGATAGAGGATAGGATAGGATAGAGGATAGGACAGGATAGCGGATAGGATAGGATAGAGGATAGGATTGGATAGAGGATAGGATAGAATATAGGATAGAGGATAGGATGGAGGATAGGATAGGATAGAGGAAAGGATAGGATAGAGGATAGGATAGGTAATTGGATAGGATAGAGGATAGGATAGGATAGAGGATAGGATAGGATAGAGGATAGTATAGGATAGAGGATAGGATAGGATAGAGGATAGGATAGAATAGAGGGTAGGATAGGATAGAGGATAGGATAGGATAGAGGATAGGATAGGATAGAGGATAGGATAGGATAGAGGATAGGATAGAATAGAGGATAGAATAGGATAGAGGATAGGATAGGATAGAGGATAGGATAGGATAGAGTATAGGATAGGATAGAGGATAGAATAGGATAGAGGATAGGATAGGATAGAGGATCTGATAGAGGATAGGATAGGATGGAGGATAGGATAGGATAGAGGATAGGATAGGTAATTGGATAGGATAGAGGATAGGATAAGGTACAGGATAGTATAGGATAGAGGATAGGATAGGATAGAGGATAGGATAGGATAAAGGATAGGATAGGATAGAGGATAGGATAGGATAAAGAATAGGATAGCATAGAGGATAGGATAGGATAGAGGATAGGATAGGATAGAGGATAGGATAGGATAGAGGATAGGATTGGATAGAGGATAGGATAGAGGATAGGATAGAGGATAGGATAGAGGATAGGATAAGATAGAGGATAGGATAGGATAGAGGATAGGATAGGATACAGGATATAATAGGATAGAGGATAATATAGGATAGAGGATAGGATAGGATAGAGGATAGGATAGGATAGAGGATAGGATAGGATAGGATAGAGGATAGGATAGGATAGAGGTTAGGGTTGGATATAGGATAGGATAGGATAGAGGGTAGGATAGGATAGAGGATAGGATAGGATAGAGGATAGGATACAGGATAGGATAGAGGATCGGATAGATGATAGGATAGGATAGAGGATAGGATAGGATAGAGGATAGGATATAATAGAGGATAGGATAGGGTAGAGGATAGGATAGGATAGAGGATCGGATAGAGGATAGGATATAATAGAGGATAGGATAGGGTAGAGGATAGGATAGGATAGAGGATCGGATAGAGGATATGATAGGTTAGAGGATAGGATAGGATAGAGGATAGGATAGGATAGAGGATAGAATAGGATACAGGATAGGATAGGATATAGGATAGGATAGGATAGGAAAGAGGGTAGGATAGGATAGAGGATAGGATAGGATAGAGGATCTGATAGAGGATAGGATAGGATGGAGGATAGGATAGGATAGGATAGAGGATAGTATAGGATAGAGGATAGGATAGGATAGAGGATAGTATATGATAGAGGATAGGATAGGATAGAGGATAGGATAGGATAGAGGGTAGGATAGGATAGAGGATAGGATAGGATAGAGGATAGGACAGGATAGCGGATAGGATAGGATAGAGGATAGGATTGGATAGAGGATAGGATAGAATATAGGATAGAGGATAGGATGGAGGATAGGATAGGATAGAGGATAGAATAGGATACAGGATAGGATAGGATAGAGGATAGGATAGGATAGAGGATAGGATAGGATAGAGGATAGGATAGGATAGGATAGAGGATAGGATTGGATAGAGGTTAGGGTTGGATAGAGGATAGGATAGGATAGAGGATAGGATAGGATAGAGGGTAGGATAGGATAGAGGATAGGATAGGATAGAGGATAGGATAGGATAGAGGATAGGATAGGATGGAGGATAGGATAGGATAGAGGATAGGATAGGATAGAGGAAAGGATAGGATAGAGGATAGGATAGGATAGAGGATAGGATAAGGTAGAGGATAGGATACGATAGAGGATAGGATTGGATAGAGGATAGGATAGAGGATAGGATAGAGTATAGGATAGAGGATAGGATAGGATAGAGGATAGGATAGGAAAGAGGGTAGGATAGGATAGAGGATAGGATAGGATAGAGGATAGTATAGGATAGAGGATAGGATAGAGGATAGGATATGATAGAGGGTAGGATAGGATAGAGGATAGGATAGGATAGAGGATAGGATAGGATAGAGGATAGGATAGGATAGAGGATAGGATAGGATAGAGGATAGAATAGGATAGAGGATAGGATAGGATAGAGGATCTGATAGGATAAAGGATAGGATAGGATAGAGGATAGGATAGGATAGGATAGGACAGGATAGGATAGAGGATAGGATAGAGGATAGGATAGAGGATAGGATAGAGGATAGGATAGAGGATAGGATAGAGGATAGGATAGAGGATAGGATAGGATAGAGGATAGGATAGGATAGAGGATAGGATAGGATAGAGGATAGGATAGGATAGAGGATAGGATAGGATAGAGGATAGGATAGGATAGAGTATCGGATAGAGGATAGGATGGGATAGAGGATAGGATAGGATAGAGGATAGGATAGGATAGAGGATAGGATAGGATAGAGGATAGGATAGGATAGAGGATCTGATAGAGAATAGGACAGGATGGAGGATAGGATAGGATAGAGGATAGGATAGGATAGAGGATAGTATAGGATAGAGCATAGGATAGGATAGAGGATAGGATAGGATAGAGTGTAGGATAGGATAGAGGATAGGATAGGATAGAGGATAGGACAGGATAGCGGATAGGATAGGATAGAGGATAGGATTGGATAGAGGATAGGATAGAGGATAGGATAGAGGATAGGATAGAGGATAGGATAGAGGATAGGATAGAGGATAGGATAGAGGATAGGATAGGATAGAGGATAGGATAGGATAGAGGACAGGATGGGATAAAGGATAGGATAGGATAGAGGATAGAATAGGATACAGGATAGGATAGGATAGAGGATAGGATAGGATAGAGGATAGGATAGGATAGAGGATAGTATAGGATAGAGGATAGGATAGGATAGAGGATAGGATAGGATAGAGGGTAGGATAGGATAGAGGATAGGATAGGATAGAGGATAGGATAGGATAGCGGATAGGATAGGATAGGATAGAGGATAGGATTGGATAGAGGATAGGATAGAGGATAGGATAGAGGATAGGATAGGATAGAGGATAGGATATAATAGAGGATAGGATAGGGTAGAGGAGAGGATAGGATAGAGGATCGGATAGAGGATAGGATAGGTTAGAGGATAGGATAGGATAGAGGATAGGATAGGATAGAGGATAGGATAGGATAGAGGATAGTATAGGATAGAGGATAGGATAGGATAGAGGATAGGATAGGATAGAGGATAGGATAGGATAGAGGATAGGATAGGATAGAGGATAGGATTGGATAGAGGATAGGATAGAGGATAGGATAGAGGATAGGATAGAGGATAGGATAGGATAGAGGATAGGATAGGATAGAGGACAGGATGGGATAGAGGATAGGATAGGATAGAGGATAGAATAGGATACAGGATAGGATAGGATAGAGGATAGGATAGGATAGAGGATAGGATAGGATAGAGGATAGGATAGGATAGCGGATAGGATAGGATAGAGGATAGGATTGGATAGAGGATAGGATAGGATAGAGGATAGTATAGGATAGAGGATAGGATAGGATAGAGGATAGGATAGGATAGAGGGGAGGATAGGATAGAGGATAGGATAGGATAGAGGATAGGATAGGTTAGAGGATAGGATAGGATAGCGGATAGGATAGGATAGAGGATAGGATTGGATAGAGGATAGGATAGAGGATAGGATAGAGGATAGGATAGGATAGAGGACAGGATATAATAGAGGTTAGGATAGGGTAGAGGAGAGGATAGGATAGAGGATCGGATAGAGGATAGGATAGGTTAGAGGATAGGATAGGATAGAGGATAGGATAGGATAGAGGATAGTATAGGATAGAGGATAGGATAGGATAAAGGATAGGATAGGATAGAGGATAGGATAGGATAGAGGATAGGATAGGATAGAGGATAGGATAGTATAGGATAGAGGATAGGATAGGATAGAGGAAAGGATAGGATAGAGGATAGGATAGGTAATTGGATAGGATAGAGGATAGGATAAGGTAGAGGATAGTATAGGATAGAGGATAGGATAGGATAGAGGATAGGATAGGATAAAGAATAGGATAGCATAGAGGATAGGATAGGATAGAGGATAGGATAGGATAGAGGTTAGGGTTGGATAGAGGATAGGATAGGATAGAGGATAGGATAGGATAGAGGGTAGGATAGGATAGAGGATAGGATAGGATAGAAGATAGGATAGGATAGAGGATAGGATGGGATAGAGGATAGTATAGGATAGAGGATAGGATAGAGGATAGGATATGATAGAGGGTAGGATAGGATAGAGGATAGGATAGGATAGAGGATAGGATAGGATAGAGGATAGGATAGGATAGAGGATAGGATAGGATAGAGGATAGAATAGGATAGAGGATAGGATAGGATAGAGGATCTGATAGGATAAAGGATAGGATAGGATAGAGGATAGAATAGGATAGAGGATAGGATAGGATAGAGGATCTGATAGAGGATAGGATAGGATGGAGGATAGGATAGGATAGAGGATAGGATAGGTAATTGGATAGGATAGAGGATAGGATAAGGTACAGGATAGTATAGGATAGAGGATAGGATAGGATAGAGGATAGGATAGGATAAAGGATAGGATAGGATAGAGGATAGGATAGGATAAAGAATAGGATAGCATAGAGGATAGGATAGGATAGAGGATAGGATAGGATAGAGGATAGGATAGGATAGAGGATAGGATTGGATAGAGGATAGGATAGAGGATAGGATAGAGGATAGGATAGAGGATAGGATAAGATAGAGGATAGGATAGGATAGAGGATAGGATAGGATACAGGATATAATAGGATAGAGGATAATATAGGATAGAGGATAGGATAGGATAGAGGATAGGATAGGATAGAGGATAGGATAGGATAGGATAGAGGATAGGATAGGATAGAGGATAGGATAGGATAGAGGATAGGATAGGATAGAGGATAGGATAGGATAGAGGATAGGATAGCATAGAGGATCTGATAGAGGATAGGATAGGATGGAGGATAGGATAGGATAGAGGATAGGATAGGATAGAGGAAAGGATAGGATAGAGGATAGGATAGGATAGAGGATAGGATAAGGTAGAGGATAGGATACGATAGAGGATAGGATTGGATAGAGGATAGGATAGAGGATAGGATAGAGTATAGGATAGAGGATAGGATAGGATAGAGGATAGGATAGGATAGAGGATAGGATAGGAAAGAGGGTAGGATAGGATAGAGGATAGGATAGGATAGAGGATAGGATAGGATAGAGGATAGTATAGGATAGAGGATAGGATAGAGGATAGGATATGATAGAGGGTAGGATAGGATAGAGGATAGGATAGGATAGAGGATAGGATAGGATAGAGGATAGGATAGGATAGAGGATAGGATAGGATAGAGGATAGAATAGGATAGAGGATAGGATAGGATAGAGGATCTGATAGGATAAAGGATAGGATAGGATAGAGGATAGGATAGGATAGGATAGGACAGGATAGGATAGAGGATAGGATAGAGGATAGGATAGAGGATAGGATAGAGGATAGGATAGAGGATAGGATAGAGGATAGGATAGAGGATAGGATAGAGGATAGGATAGGATAGAGGATAGGATAGGATAGAGGATAGGATAGGATAGAGGATAGGATAGGATAGAGGATAGGATAGGATAGAGTATCGGATAGAGGATAGGATAGGATAGAGGATAGGATAGGATAGAGGATAGGATAGGATAGAGGATAGGATAGGATAGAGGATCTGATAGAGAATAGGACAGGATGGAGGATAGGATAGGATAGAGGATAGGATAGGATAGAGGATAGTATAGGATAGAGCATAGGATAGGATAGAGGATAGGATAGGATAGAGTGTAGGATAGGATAGAGGATAGGATAGGATAGAGGATAGGACAGGATAGCGGATAGGATAGGATAGAGGATAGGATTGGATAGAGGATAGGATAGAGGATAGGATAGAGGATAGGATAGAGGATAGGATAGAGGATAGGATAGAGGATAGGATAGGATAGAGGATAGGATAGGATAGAGGACAGGATGGGATAGAGGATAGGATAGGATAGAGGATAGAATAGGATACAGGATAGGATAGGATAGAGGATAGGATAGGATAGAGGATAGGATAGGATAGAGGATAGTATAGGATAGAGGATAGGATAGGATAGAGGATAGGATAGGATAGAGGGTAGGATAGGATAGAGGATAGGATAGGATAGAGGATAGGATAGGATAGCGGATAGGATAGGATAGAGGATAGGATTGGATAGAGGATAGGATAGAGGATAGGATAGAGGATAGGATAGGATAGAGGATAGGATATAATAGAGGATAGGATAGGGTAGAGGAGAGGATAGGATAGAGGATCGGATAGAGGATAGGATAGGTTAGAGGATAGGATAGGATAGAGGATAGGATAGGATAGAGGATAGGATAGGATAGAGGATAGTATAGGATAGAGGATAGGATAGGATAGAGGATAGGATAGGATAGAGGGGAGGATAGGATAGAGGATAGGATAGGATAGAGGATAGGATAGGATAGCGGATAGGATAGGATAGAGGATAGGATAGGATAGAGGATAGGATAGGATAGAGGATAGGATTGGATAGAGGATAGGATAGAGGATAGGATAGAGGATAGGATAGAGGATAGGATAGGATAGAGGATAGGATAGGATAGAGGACAGGATGGGATAGAGGATAGGATAGGATAGAGGATAGAATAGGATACAGGATAGGATAGGATAGAGGATAGGATAGGATAGAGGATAGGATAGGATAGAGGATAGGATAGGATAGCGGATAGGATAGGATAGAGGATAGGATTGGATAGAGGATAGGATAGGATAGAGGATAGTATAGGATAGAGGATAGGATAGGATAGAGGATAGGATAGGATAGCGGATAGGATAGGATAGAGGATAGGATTGGATAGAGGATAGGATAGAGGATAGGATAGAGGATAGGATAGGATAGAGGATAGGATATAATAGAGGATAGGATAGGGTAGAGGAGAGGATAGGATAGAGGATCGGATAGAGGATAGGATAGGTTAGAGGATAGGATAGGATAGAGGATAGGATAGGATAGAGGATAGGATAGGATAGAGGATAGTATAGGATAGAGGATAGGATAGGATAGAGGATAGGATAGGATAGAGGGGAGGATAGGATAGAGGATAGGATAGGATAGAGGATAGGATAGGATAGCGGATAGGATAGGATAGAGGATAGGATAGGATAGAGGATAGGATAGGATAGAGGATAGGATTGGATAGAGGATAGGATAGAGGATAGGATAGAGGATAGGATAGAGGATAGGATAGGATAGAGGATAGGATAGGATAGTGGATAGGATGGGATAGAGGATAGGATAGGATAGAGGATAGAATAGGATACAGGATAGGATAGGATAGAGGATAGGATAGGATAGAGGATAGGATAGGATAGAGGATAGTATAGGATAGAGGATAGGATAGGATAGAGGATAGGATAGGATAGAGGGTAGGATAGGATAGAGGATAGGATAGGATAGAGGATAGGATAGGATAGCGGATAGGATAGGATAGAGGATAGGATTGGATAGAGGATAGGATAGAGGATAGGATAGGATAGAGGATAGGATAGGATAGAGGATAGGATATAATAGAGGATAGGATATAATAGAGGATAGGATAGGGTAGAGCATAGGATAGGATAGAGGATCGGATAGAGGATAGGATATAATAGAGGATAGGATAGGGTAGAGGAGAGGATAGGATAGAGGATCGGATAGAGGATAGGATAGGTTAGAGGATATAATAGGATAGAGGATAGGATAGGATAGAGGATAGGATAGGAAAGAGGGTAGGATAGGATAGAGGATAGGATAGGATAGAGGATCTGATAGAGAATAGGATAGGATGGAGGATAGGATAGGATAGAGGATAGGATAGGATAGAGGATAGTATAGGATAGAGCATAGGATAGGATAGAGGATAGGATAGGATAGAGTGTAGGATAGGATAGAGGATAGGATAGGATAGAGGATAGGACAGGATAGCGGATAGGATAGGATAGAGGATAGGATTGGATAGAGGATAGGATAGAGGATAGGATAGAGGATAGGATAGAGGATAGGATAGGATAGAGGATAGGATAGGATAGAGGACAGGATAGGATAGAGGATAGTATAGGATAGAGGATAGGATAGGATAGAGGATAGGATAGGATAGAGGGTAGGATAGGATAGAGGATAGGATAGGATAGAGGATAGGATAGGATAGCGGATAGGATAGGATAGAGGATAGGATTGGATAGAGGATAGGATAGAGGATAGGATAGAGGATAGGATAGAGGATAGGATAGAGGATAGGATAGGATAGAGGATAGGATATAATAGAGGATAGGATAGGGTAGAGGAGTGGATAGGATAGAGGATCGGATAGAGGATAGGATAGGTTAGAGGATAGGATAGGATAGAGGATAGGATAGGATAGAGGGGAGGATAGGATAGAGGATAGGATAGGATAGAGGATAGGATAGGATAGCGGATAGGATAGGATAGAGGATAGGATTGGATAGAGGATAGGATAGAGGGTAGAATAGAGGATAGGATAGAGGATAGGATGGGATAGAGGATAGGATAGGATAGAGGATAGGATAGGAAAGAGGGTAGGATAGGATAGAGGATAGGATAGGATAGAGGATAGGATAGGATAGAGGATAGTGTAGGATAGAGAATAGGATAGGATAGAGGATAGGATATGATAGAGGGTAGGATAGGATAGAGGATAGGATAGGATAGAGGATAGGATAGGATAGAGGATAGGATAGGATAGAGGATAGGATAGGATAGAGGATAGAATAGGATAGAGGATAGGATAGGATAGAGGATAGGACAGGATAGCGGATAGGATAGGATAGAGGATAGGATTGGATAGAGGATAGGATAGAGGATAGGATAGAGGATAGGATAGAGGATAGGATAGGATAGAGGATAGGATAGGATAGAGGACAGAATGGGATAGAGGATAGGATAGGATAGAGGATAGAATAGGATACAGGATAGGATCGGATAGAGGATAGGATAGGTTAGAGGATATAATAGGATAGAGGATAGGATAGGATAGAGGATAGGATAGGAAAGAGGGTAGGATAGGATAGAGGATAGGATAGGATAGAGGATCTGATAGAGAATAGGATAGGATGGAGGATAGGATAGGATAGAGGATAGGATAGGATAGAGGATAGTATAGGATAGAGCATAGGATAGGATAGAGGATAGGATAGGATAGAGTGTAGGATTGGATAGAGGATAGGATAGGATAGAGCATAGGATAGGATAGAGGATAGGATAGGATAGAGTGTAGGATTGGATAGAGGATAGGATAGGATAGAGGATAGGACAGGATAACGGATAGGATAGGATAGAGGATAGGATTGGATAGAGGATAGGATAGAGGATAGGATAGAGGATAGGATAGAGGATAGGATAGGATAGAGGACAGGATAGGATAGAGGATAGGATAGGATAGAGGATAGTATAGGATAGAGGATAGGATAGGATAGAGGATAGGATAGGATAGAGGATAGGATAGGATAGAGGATAGGATAGGATAGCGGATAGGATAGGATAGAGGATAGGATAGGATAGAGGATAGGATAGGATAGAGGATAGTATAGGATAGAGGATAGGATAGGATAGAGGATAGGATAGGATAGAGGGGAGGATAGGATAGAGGATAGGATAGGATAGAGGATAGGATTGGATAGCGGATAGGATAGGATAGATGATAGGATTGGATAGAGGATAGGATAGAGGGTAGGATAGAGGATAGGATAGAGGATAGGATGGGATAGAGGATAGGATAGGATAGAGGATAGGATAGGAAAGAGGGTAGGATAGGATAGAGGATAGGATAGGATAGAGGATAGGATAGGATAGAGGATAGTATAGGATAGAGGATAGGATAGGATAGAGGATAGGAAAGGATAGAGGGGAGGATAGGATAGAGGATAGGATAGGATAGAGGATAGGATAGGATAGAGGATAGTATAGGATAGAGGATAGGATAGGATAGAGGATAGGAAAGGATAGAGGGGAGGATAGGATAGAGGATAGGATAGGATAGAGGATAGGATAGGATAGAGGATAGGATAGGATAGGATAGAGTATCGGATAGAGGATAGGATAGGATAGAGGATAGGATAGGATAGAGGATAGGATAGGATAGAGGATAGGAAAGGATAGAGGGGAGGATAGGATAGCGGATAGGATAGGATAGAGGATAGGATTGGATAGAGGATAGGATAGAGGATAGGATAGAGGATAGGATAGAGGATAGGATAGAGGATAGGATAGGATAGAGGATAGGATATAATAGAGGATAGGATAGGGTAGAGGAGTGGATAGGATAGAGGATCGGATAGAGGATAGGATAGGTTAGAGGATAGGATAGGATAGAGGATAGGATAGGATAGAGGGGAGGATAGGATAGAGGATAGGATAGGATAGAGGATAGGATAGGATAGCGGATAGGATAGGATAGAGGATAGGATTGGATAGAGGATAGGATAGAGGGTAGAATAGAGGATAGGATAGAGGATAGGATGGGATAGAGGATAGGATAGGATAGAGGATAGGATAGGAAAGAGGGTAGGATAGGATAGAGGATAGGATAGGATAGAGGATAGGATAGGATAGAGGATAGTGTAGGATAGAGAATAGGATAGGATAGAGGATAGGATATGATAGAGGGTAGGATAGGATAGAGGATAGGATAGGATAGAGGATAGGATAGGATAGAGGATAGGATAGGATAGAGGATAGGATAGGATAGAGGATAGGACAGGATAGCGGATAGGATAGGATAGAGGATAGGATTGGATAGAGGATAGGATAGAGGATAGGATAGAGGATAGGATAGAGGATAGGATAGGATAGAGGATAGGATAGGATAGAGGACAGAATGGGATAGAGGATAGGATAGGATAGAGGATAGAATAGGATACAGGATAGGATCGGATAGAGGATAGGATAGGTTAGAGGATATAATAGGATAGAGGATAGGATAGGATAGAGGATAGGATAGGAAAGAGGGTAGGATAGGATAGAGGATAGGATAGGATAGAGGATCTGATAGAGAATAGGATAGGATGGAGGATAGGATAGGATAGAGGATAGGATAGGATAGAGGATAGTATAGGATAGAGCATAGGATAGGATAGAGGATAGGATAGGATAGAGTGTAGGATTGGATAGAGGATAGGATAGGATAGAGCATAGGATAGGATAGAGGATAGGATAGGATAGAGTGTAGGATTGGATAGAGGATAGGATAGGATAGAGGATAGGATAGGATAGAGGATAGGATAGGATAGCGGATAGGATAGGATAGAGGATAGGATAGGATAGAGGATAGGATAGGATAGAGGATAGTATAGGATAGAGGATAGGATAGGATAGAGGATAGGATAGGATAGAGGGGAGGATAGGATAGAGGATAGGATAGGATAGAGGATAGGATTGGATAGCGGATAGGATAGGATAGATGATAGGATTGGATAGAGGATAGGATAGAGGGTAGGATAGAGGATAGGATAGAGGATAGGATGGGATAGAGGATAGGATAGGATAGAGGATAGCATAGGAAAGAGGGTAGGATAGGATAGAGGATAGGATAGGATAGAGGATAGGATAGGATAGAGGATAGGAAAGGATAGAGGGGAGGATAGGATAGAGGATAGGATAGGATAGAGGATAGGATAGGATAGAGGATAGTATAGGATAGAGGATAGGATAGGATAGAGGATAGGAAAGGATAGAGGGGAGGATAGGATAGAGGATAGGATAGGATAGAGGGGAGGATAGGATAGAGGATAGGATAGGATAGAGGATAGGATTGGATAGCGGATAGGATAGGATAGATGATAGGATTGGATAGAGGATAGGATAGAGGGTAGGATAGAGGATAGGATAGAGGATAGGATGGGATAGAGGATAGGATAGGATAGAGGATAGGATAGGAAAGAGGGTAGGATAGGATAGAGGATAGGATAGGATAGAGGATAGGATAGGATAGAGGATAGTATAGGATAGAGGATAGGATAGGATAGAGGATAGGAAAGGATAGAGGGGAGGATAGGATAGAGGATAGGATAGGATAGAGGATAGGATAGGATAGAGGATAGTATAGGATAGAGGATAGGATAGGATAGAGGATAGGAAAGGATAGAGGGGAGGATAGGATAGAGGATAGGATAGGATAGAGGATAGGATAGGATAGAGGATAGGATAGGATAGGATAGAGTATCGGATAGAGGATAGGATAGGATAGAGGATAGGATAGGATAGAGGATAGGATAGGATAGAGGATAGGAAAGGATAGAGGGGAGGATAGGATAGCGGATAGGATAGGATAGAGGATAGGATTGGATAGAGGATAGGATAGAGGATAGGATAGAGGATAGGATAGAGGATAGGATAGAGGATAGGATAGGATAGAGGATAGGATATAATAGAGGATAGGATAGGGTAGAGGAGTGGATAGGATAGAGGATCGGATAGAGGATAGGATAGGTTAGAGGATAGGATAGGATAGAGGATAGGATAGGATAGAGGGGAGGATAGGATAGAGGATAGGATAGGATAGAGGATAGGATAGGATAGCGGATAGGATAGGATAGAGGATAGGATTGGATAGAGGATAGGATAGAGGGTAGAATAGAGGATAGGATAGAGGATAGGATGGGATAGAGGATAGGATAGGATAGAGGATAGGATAGGAAAGAGGGTAGGATAGGATAGAGGATAGGATAGGATAGAGGATAGGATAGGATAGAGGATAGTGTAGGATAGAGAATAGGATAGGATAGAGGATAGGATATGATAGAGGGTAGGATAGGATAGAGGATAGGATAGGATAGAGGATAGGATAGGATAGAGGATAGGATAGGATAGAGGATAGGATAGGATAGAGGATAGGACAGGATAGCGGATAGGATAGGATAGAGGATAGGATTGGATAGAGGATAGGATAGAGGATAGGATAGAGGATAGGATAGAGGATAGGATAGGATAGAGGATAGGATAGGATAGAGGACAGAATGGGATAGAGGATAGGATAGGATAGAGGATAGAATAGGATACAGGATAGGATCGGATAGAGGATAGGATAGGTTAGAGGATATAATAGGATAGAGGATAGGATAGGATAGAGGATAGGATAGGAAAGAGGGTAGGATAGGATAGAGGATAGGATAGGATAGAGGATCTGATAGAGAATAGGATAGGATGGAGGATAGGATAGGATAGAGGATAGGATAGGATAGAGGATAGTATAGGATAGAGCATAGGATAGGATAGAGGATAGGATAGGATAGAGTGTAGGATTGGATAGAGGATAGGATAGGATAGAGCATAGGATAGGATAGAGGATAGGATAGGATAGAGTGTAGGATTGGATAGAGGATAGGATAGGATAGAGGATAGGATAGGATAGAGGATAGGATAGGATAGCGGATAGGATAGGATAGAGGATAGGATAGGATAGAGGATAGGATAGGATAGAGGATAGTATAGGATAGAGGATAGGATAGGATAGAGGATAGGATAGGATAGAGGGGAGGATAGGATAGAGGATAGGATAGGATAGAGGATAGGATTGGATAGCGGATAGGATAGGATAGATGATAGGATTGGATAGAGGATAGGATAGAGGGTAGGATAGAGGATAGGATAGAGGATAGGATGGGATAGAGGATAGGATAGGATAGAGGATAGGATAGGAAAGAGGGTAGGATAGGATAGAGGATAGGATAGGATAGAGGATAGGATAGGATAGAGGATAGTATAGGATAGAGGATAGGATAGGATAGAGGATAGGAAAGGATAGAGGGGAGGATAGGATAGAGGATAGGATAGGATAGAGGATAGGATAGGATAGAGGATAGTATAGGATAGAGGATAGGATAGGATAGAGGATAGGAAAGGATAGAGGGGAGGATAGGATAGAGGATAGGATAGGATAGAGGATAGGATAGGATAGAGGATAGGATAGGATAGGATAGAGTATCGGATAGAGGATAGGATAGGATAGAGGATAGGATAGGATAGAGGATAGGATAGGATAGAGGATAGGATATAATAGAGGATAGGATATAATAGAGGATAGGATAGGGTAGAGCATAGGATAGGATAGAGGATCGGATAGAGGATAGGATAGGTTAGAGGATAGGATAGGATAGAGGATAGGATAGGATAGAGGATAGCATAGGATAGAGGATAGGATAGGAAAGAGGATAGGATAGGATAGAGGATAGTATAGGATAGAGCATAGGATAGGATAGAGGATAGGATAGGATAGAGTGTAGGATAGGATAGAGGATCTGATAGGATGGAGGATAGGATAGGATAGAGGATAGGATAGGATAGAGGATAGGATAGGATAGAGGATAGTATAGGATAGAGGATAGGATAGGATAGAGGATAGGATAGGATAGAGGGTAGGATAGAATAGAGGATAGGATAGGATAGAGGATAGGATAAGATAGCGGATAGGATAGGATAGAGGATAGGATTGGATAGAGGATAGGATAGAGGATAGGATAGAGGATAGGATAGGATAGAGGATAGGATATAATAGAGGATAGGATAGGATAGAGGATAGGATAGGATAGAGGATAGTATAGGATAGAGGATAGGATAGGATAGAGGATAGGATAGGATAGAGGGGAGGATAGGATAGAGGATAGGATAGGATAGAGGATAGGATAGGATAGAGGATAGGATAGGATAGAGGATAGAATAGGATAGAGGATAGGATAGGATAGAGGATCTGATAGAGGATAGGATAGGAAGGAGGATAGGATAGGATAGAGGATAGGATAGGTAATTGGATAGGATAGAGGATAGGATAAGGTAGAAGATAGTATAGGATAGAGGATAGGATAGGATAGAGGATAGGATAGGATAGAGGATAGGATAGGATAGAGGATCTGATAGAGGATAGGATAGGATGGAGGATAGGCTAGGATAGAGGATAGGATAGGATAGAGGATAGTATAAGATAGAGGATAGGATAGGACAGAGGATAGGATAGGATAGAGGATAGGATAGGATAGAGGATAGGATATAATAGAGGATAGGATAGGATAGAGGATAGAATAGGATAGAGGATAGGATAGGATAGAGAATAGGATAGGATAGAGGATAGGATAGGATAGAGGATAGGATAGGATAGGATAGAGGATAGGATAGAGGATAGGATAGGATAGAGGATCTGATAGAGGATAGGATAGGATGGAGGATAGGATAGGATAGAGGATAGGATAGGATAGAGGATAGTATAGGATAGAGGATAGGATAGGATCGAGGATAGGATAGGATAGAGGATAGGATAGGAAAGAGGGTAGGATAGGATAGAGGATAGGATAGGAAAGAGGGTAGGATAGGATAGAGGATAGGATAGGAAAGAGGGTAGGATAGGATAGAGGATAGGATAGGAAAGGGGGTAGGATAGGATAGAGGGTAGGACAGGATAGAGGATAGGATAAGATAGAGGATAGGATAGGATAGAGGATAGGACAGGATAGGATAGAGGATAGGATAGGATAGAGGATAGGATATAATAGAGGATAGGATATGGTAGAGGATAGGATAGGATAGAGGATAGGATAGGATAGGATAGAGGATAGGATAGGATAGAGGATCGGATAGATGATAGGATAGGTTAGAGGATAGGATAGGATAGAGGATAGGATAGGATAGAGGATAGGATAGGAAAGAGGGTAGGATAGGATAGAGGATAGGATAGGATAGAGGATAGGATAGGATGGAGGATAGGATAGGATAGAGGATAGGATAGGACAGAGGATAGTATAGGATAGAGGATAGGATAGGATAGAGGATAGGATAGGATAGAGGGTAGGATAGGATAGAGGATAGGATAGAGGATAGGATAGGATAGAGGATAGGATAGGATAGAGGATAGGATAGGATAGAGGATAGAATAGGATAGAGGATAGGATAGGATAGAGGATCTGATAGAGGATAGGATAGGATGGAGGATAGGATAGGATAGAGGATAGGATAGGATAGAGGATAGTATAGGATAGAGGATAGGATAGGATAGAGGATAGGATAGGAAAGAGGGTAGGATAGGATAGAGGATAGGATAGGAAAGAGGGTAGGATAGGATAGAGGATAGGATAGGATAGAGGATCTGATAGAGGATAGGATAGGATGGAGGATAGAATAGGATAGAGGATAGGATAGGATAGAGGATAGTATAGGATAGAGGATAGGATAGGATAGAGGATAGGACAGGATAGAGGGTAGGATAGGATAGAGGATAGGATAGGATAGAGGATAGGACAGGATAGCGGATAGGATAGGATAGAGGATAGGATAGAGGATAGGATAGGATAGAGGATCGGATAGATGATAGTATAGGATAGAGGATCGGATAGAGGATAGGATAGGATAGAGGATAGAATAGGGTAGAGGATAGGATAGGATAGAGGATCTGATAGAGGATAGGATAGGATGGAGGATAGGATAGGATAGAGGATAGTATAGGAAAGAGGATAGGATAGGATAGAGGATAGGATAGGATAGAGGGTAGGATAGGATAGAGGATAGGATAGGATAGAGGATAGGATGGGATAGAGGATAGGATAGGATAGAGGATAGAATAGGATAGAGGATAGGATAAGATAGAGGATAGGATAGGATAGAGGATAGGATAGGATAGAGGATAGGATAGGATAGAGGATAGCATAGGATAGAGGATAGGATAGGAAAGAGGATAGGATAGGATAGAGGATAGTATAGGATAGAGCATAGGATAGGATAGAGGATAGGATAGGATAGAGTGTAGGATAGGATAGAGGATCTGATAGGATGGAGGATAGGATAGGATAGAGGATAGGATAGGATAGAGGATAGGATAGGATAGAGGATAGTATAGGATAGAGGATAGGATAGGATAGAGGATAGGATAGGATAGAGGGTAGGATAGGATAGAGGATAGGATAGGATAGAGGATAGGATAGGATAGCGGATAGGATAGGATAGAGGATAGGATTGGATAGAGGATAGGATAGAGGATAGGATAGAGGATAGGATAGGATAGAGGATAGGATATAATAGAGGATAGGATAGGATAGAGGATAGGATAGGATAGAGGATAGTATAGGATAGAGGATAGGATAGGATAGAGGATAGGATAGGATAGAGGGGAGGATAGGATAGAGGATAGGATAGGATAGAGGATAGGATAGGATAGAGGATAGGATAGGATAGAGGATAGAATAGGATAGAGGATAGGATAGGATAGAGGATCTGATAGAGGATAGGATAGGAAGGAGGATAGGATAGGATAGAGGATAGGATAGGTAATTGGATAGGATAGAGGATAGGATAAGGTAGAAGATAGTATAGGATAGAGGATAGGATAGGATAGAGGATAGGATAGGATAGAGGATAGGATAGGATAGAGGATCTGATAGAGGATAGGATAGGATGGAGGATAGGCTAGGATAGAGGATAGGATAGGATAGAGGATAGTATAAGATAGAGGATAGGATAGGACAGAGGATAGGATAGGATAGAGGGTAGGATAGGATAGAGGATAGGATAGGATAGAGGATAGGATAGGATAGAGGATAGGATAGGATAGGATAGGATAGGATAGAGGATCGGATAGAGGATAGGATAGGATAGAGGATAGGATAGGATAGAGGATCGGATAGAGGATAGGATAGGATAGAGGATAGGATAGGATAGAGGATAGGATAGGATAGAGGATAGGATATAATAGAGGATAGGATAGGATAGAGGATAGAATAGGATAGAGGATAGGATAGGATAGAGAATAGGATAGGATAGAGGATAGGATAGGATAGAGGATAGGATAGGATAGGATAGAGGATAGGATAGAGGATAGGATAGGATAGAGGATCTGATAGAGGATAGGATAGGATGGAGGATAGGATAGGATAGAGGATAGGATAGGATAGAGGATAGTATAGGATAGAGGATAGGATAGGATAGAGGATAGGATAGGATAGAGGATAGGATAGGAAAGAGGGTAGGATAGGATAGAGGATAGGATAGGAAAGAGGGTAGGATAGGATAGAGGATAGGATAGGAAAGAGGGTAGGATAGGATAGAGGATAGGATAGGAAAGGGGGTAGGATAGGATAGAGGGTAGGACAGGATAGAGGATAGGATAAGATAGAGGATAGGATAGGATAGAGGATAGGACAGGATAGGATAGAGGATAGGATAGGATAGAGGATAGGATATAATAGAGGATAGGATATGGTAGAGGATAGGATAGGATAGAGGATAGGATAGGATAGGATAGAGGATAGGATAGGATAGAGGATCGGATAGATGATAGGATAGGTTAGAGGATAGGATAGGATAGAGGATAGGATAGGATAGAGGATAGGATAGGAAAGAGGGTAGGATAGGATAGAGGATAGGATAGGATAGAGGATAGGATAGGATGGAGGATAGGATAGGATAGAGGATAGGATAGGACAGAGGATAGTATAGGATAGAGGATAGGATAGGATAGAGGATAGGATAGGATAGAGGGTAGGATAGGATAGGATAGAGGATAGGATAGGATAGAGGATAGGATAGGATAGAGGATAGAATAGGATAGAGGATAGGATAGGATAGAGGATCTGATAGAGGATAGGATAGGATGGAGGATAGGATGGAGGATAGGATAGGATAGAGGATAGGATAGGATAGAGGATAGTATAGGATAGAGGATAGGATAGGATAGAGGATAGGATAGGAAAGAGGGTAGGATAGGATAGAGAATAGGATAGGATAGAGGATAGGATAGGATAGAGGATAGGATAGGATAGGATAGAGGATAGGATAGAGGATAGGATAGGATAGAGGATCTGATAGAGGATAGGATAGGATGGAGGATAGGATAGGATAGAGGATAGGATAGGATAGAGGATAGTATAGGATAGAGGATAGGATAGGATAGAGGATAGGATAGGATAGAGGATAGGATAGGAAAGAGGGTAGGATAGGATAGAGGATAGGATAGGAAAGAGGGTAGGATAGGATAGAGGATAGGATAGGAAAGAGGGTAGGATAGGATAGAGGATAGGATAGGAAAGGGGGTAGGATAGGATAGAGGGTAGGACAGGATAGAGGATAGGATAAGATAGAGGATAGGATAGGATAGAGGATAGGACAGGATAGGATAGAGGATAGGATAGGATAGAGGATAGGATATAATAGAGGATAGGATATGGTAGAGGATAGGATAGGATAGAGGATAGGATAGGATAGGATAGAGGATAGGATAGGATAGAGGATCGGATAGATGATAGGATAGGTTAGAGGATAGGATAGGATAGAGGATAGGATAGGATAGAGGATAGGATAGGAAAGAGGGTAGGATAGGATAGAGGATAGGATAGGATAGAGGATAGGATAGGATGGAGGATAGGATAGGATAGAGGATAGGATAGGACAGAGGATAGTATAGGATAGAGGATAGGATAGGATAGAGGATAGGATAGGATAGAGGGTAGGATAGGATAGGATAGAGGATAGGATAGGATAGAGGATAGGATAGGATAGAGGATAGAATAGGATAGAGGATAGGATAGGATAGAGGATCTGATAGAGGATAGGATAGGATGGAGGATAGGATGGAGGATAGGATAGGATAGAGGATAGGATAGGATAGAGGATAGTATAGGATAGAGGATAGGATAGGATAGAGGATAGGATAGGAAAGAGGGTAGGATAGGATAGAGGATAGGATAGGAAAGAGGGTAGGATAGGATAGAGGATAGGATAGGATAGAGGATCTGATAGAGGATAGGATAGGATGGAGGATAGAATAGGATAGAGGATAGGATAGGATAGAGGATAGTATAGGATAGAGGATAGGATAGGATAGAGGATAGGACAGGATAGAGGGTAGGATAGGATAGAGGATAGGATAGGATAGAGGATAGGATAAGATAGAGGATAGGATAGGATAGAGGATAGGATAGGATAGAGGATAGGATAGGATAGAGGATAGGATAGAGGATAGGATAGGATAGAGGATCTGATAGAGGATAGGATAGGATGGAGGATAGGATAGGATAGAGGATAGGATAGGATAGAGGATAGTATAGGATAGAGGATAGGATAGGATAGAGGATAGGATAGGATAGAGGATAGGATAGGAAAGAGGGTAGGATAGGATAGAGGATAGGATAGGAAAGAGGGTAGGATAGGATAGAGGATAGGATAGGATAGAGGATCTGATAGAGGATAGGATAGGATGGAGGATAGAATAGGATAGAGGATATGATAGGATAGAGGATAGGATAGGATAGAGGATAGGACAGGATAGAGGGTAGGATAGGATAGAGGATAGGATAGGATAGAGGATAGGACAGGATAGCGGATAGGATAGGATAGAGGATAGGATAGAGGATAGGATAGGATAGAAGATCGGATAGAGGATAGGATAGGATAGAGGATCGGATAGAGGATAGGATAGGATAGAGGATAGTATAGGGTAGAGGATAGGATAGGATAGAGGATCTGATAGAGGATAGGATAGGATGGAGGATAGGATAGGATAGAGGATAGTATAGGAAAGAGGATAGGATAGGATAGAGGATAGGATAGGATAGAGGGTAGGATAGGATAGAGGATAGGATAAGATAGAGGATAGGATAGGATAGAGGATAGGACAGGATAGGATAGAGGATAGGATAGGATAGAGGATCGGATAGAGGATAGGATAGGATAGAGGATAGGATAGGATAGAGGATAGGATAGGATAGAGGATAGGATATAATAGAGGATAGGATATGGTAGAGGATAGGATAGGATAGAGGATCGGATAGATGATAGGATAGGATAGAGGATAGGATAGGATAGAGGATAGGATAGGATAGGATAGAGGATAGGATAGGATAGTGGATAGGATAGAGGATAGGATAGGATAGAGGATAGGATAGGATAGAGGAAAGGATAGGATAAAGGATAGGATGGGATAGAGGATAGGGTAGGATAGAGGATAGAATAGGATAGAGGATAGGATAAGATAGAGGATAGGATAGGATAGAGGATAGGAGAGGATCGGATACAGGATAGGATAGGATAGAGGATATAATAGGATTGAGGAAAGGATAGGATAGAGGATAGGATAGGATAGAGGATTGGATAGGATAGGATAGAGGATAGGATAGGATAGAGGTTAGGGTTGGATAGAGGATAGGATAGGTTAGAGGATAGGATAGGATAGAGGATCTGATAGAGGATAGGATAGGATGGAGGATAGGATAGGATAGAGGATAGGATAGGATAGAGGATAGTATAGGATAGAGGATAGGATAGGATAGAGGATAGGATAGGATAGAGGATCTGATAGAGGATAGGATAGGATGGAGGATAGGATAGGATAGAGGATAGGATAGGTAATTGGATAGGATAGAGGATAGGATAGGATAGAGGATAGGAGAGGATCGGATAGAGGATAGGATAGGATAGAGGATATAATAGGATTGAGGAAAGGATAGGATAGAGGATAGGATAGGATAGAGGATAGGATAGGATAGAGGATAGGATAAGGTAGAGGATAGTATAGGATAGAGGATAGGATAGGATAGATGATAGGATAGGATAAAGGATAGGATAGGATAGAGGATAGGATAGGATAGAGGATAGAGGATAGGATAGAGGATAGGATAGGATAGAGGATAGGATAGGATAGAGGATAGGATCGCGTCTGGGGCTGCATCCGCGCAGCGGCCGCAGACGGCGCCGGGGGCCCGGACCTCCCAGGGAGGGGACTCTGCAGAGCCCATGTTAGAGTAGGTACTTTTAATCCTACTCCGGTTCTGCAGGCGAACCTCAACCACTCGCGCGCGGCACAGGACCTGTTTGTCCAAGCCGTGCGCGAGTGGGGGACTGGGCTGGCAGTTGCGGCGGAGCCGTACGCAATCCCCGAACACCCCTTCTGGGTGGGGGACGAGATCGGCTCCGTAGTAATAGTGGCGGGAAGCCGCCCCGGGTCCCCGTCGGTCTCCCTTCTGGAGCGGGGCGAGGGATTCGTGGCGGTGCAATGGGGGGACATGGCGGTTGTCGGGATCTACATCTCGCCGAGCTGTGGCCTCGATCAATTTCGGGGGTTCCTGGGCGGGCTGAACAGCTGCATCGCGCGGTGCAGCGCCCGCCCGGTTCTCGTTTTGGGAGACTTCAATGCCCACGCGGTATCGTGGGGGAGTCCCAGGACGACCACTAGGGGTAGCGAGGTGTTAACCTGGGCGGCCGGCCTGGATCTCCGGTTGATTAACCGGGGATCCACGCCGACGTGCGTGCGTCCGCAGGGGGTCTCGATTGTCGACCTGACATGGGGGACTCCCTCGGCCGTGCGCCGGGTGTCGGGATGGAGGGTGGCCGAGGAGATAGAGATTGCGTCAGACCATACGCCCATCGTCATGGACGTGTGGCCCACCCTCCACGCGCGGGATTCCCGGCCGGGCCGGGGGGACCGACGGCCGCGATGGGCCTTGAAGCGGCTGGACGCGTACGCGTTCGGGGCCGCGGTAGCCGCGGCGACATGGACGGGGCCGGCCCTGTCCGAGCTGGCGCCTGCGCAGGGGGCGAGGCGGCTGCGGGAGGTAATGACGGCGGTGTGCGACACCGCCATGCCCCGCAGCCGGTTCGCCCCCAGGAGGGCGGCGTACTGGTGGTCCGCCGGCATTGCGGAGCTCCGGCGTGCCTGCAATGCCGCGCGGCGTCGGTACGGCCGAGCGCGTAGGAGGCGCGACGACGAGGAGGCGACGGCGAGGCTCGGCGGGGAGTACCGAGCCGCGCTCGGGGTTCTCCGCAGGGCTATCGCGCGGGCCAAGGCCGACGCGTGGTCGGAGCTCGTCGGCACGGTGGACTCCGATCCATGGGGGCGCCCGTACAAGCTTGTCATGAACAAGCTGCGCGCGTGGGCGCCTCCGGTGACGGAGTCGATGGACCCCCACCTGCTCGAGGGAGTGGTGGCGTCCCTCTTCCCGCGAGAGGGGGGACAACTGCGCCGCTCCCATTGGGAACAGGAGCCTCTCTCCTGGTCCGCAGAGTGGGAGGTGTCGGCCGGCGAGCTGGGTGAGGCGATGGCCAGGGCGCGGCGGGTGGGCCGCAAGGCCCCGGGCCCGGACGGGGTGCCGGGCCGCGCGTTGGTCTTGGCCCTGGAGGGGGGACTCGCCGCCGAACTCCGGCAGCTGTATAACGGCTGTCTGAGGGAGGGGGTGTTCCCCACGGAGTGGAAGCCGGGCAGGTTGGTCCTCCTTCCGAAGGGGGGCAAGTCCCGGGACTCGCCCTCAGGGTACCGGCCAATTTGTCTGCTGGACGAGGCGGGGAAGTTGTTCGAGCGCGTACTCGTTGGACGCCTCGTCCGGCACCTGTCGGCGGGAGGGGTCCCCGATCTGAGCGGGGTTCAATTCGGCTTCCGGGAGGGTCTCTCCACCGTCGACGCTATTCGGCGGGTGAGGGCTCTCTCGGAGGCCTGTACGAGGGGGGGCGGTGTTGCGTTGGCGATATCCTTGGATATCGCTAACGCGTTCAACACCGTCCCCTGGGATCGGATAATGGAGGCCCTGGTCTTCCACCGGGTGCCTCTGTATCTCAGAAGGGTGATTGGGAGCTATCTCTCCGACAGGGGTATAGAGTATCCCGGCCGGTACGGGATGGTGCGCAGGGGCGTCGTGCGCGGGGTTCCGCAGGGCTCGGTGTTGGGCCCGTTGCTGTGGAATCTTGCGTACGATCGCGTCCTGCGGGAGGAGATGCCTCCCGGGGTCAGCCTGACGTGTTACGCCGACGACACGCTGGTATTGGCCACCGGGAGGTATGCGAAGGAGGCCATCTGCCTGGCGGAGCGCGGCGCGTGGCGCGCGGTGCGCGCGATCCGGTCGCTGGGCCTAGAGGTGTCCGTCGAGAAAACCAGGGCCATGTGGTTTCTCCGCTCGGCCCGGTTGGCGGCGCCTCCCCAGTGCTGGATCTGCGTGGGGGAGGGGATGGTCAAGGTCGGGTCCCAGATGCGGTACCTGGGACTCGAGCTTGACGGCCGGTGGCGTTTTGACCGCCACCTTGAGTCGCTGGCGCACACCGGATTGACATGCGCGCGCAGAGCACGGGTGCCCCCAGGAGTCTAGGGACGGACGGGGAGGAGTTAGTGGGTATACTCGGCGTTGCACCAACCAGCCGAGGAGTCCCACATAACCCGGACCACCCCCCCCCCGGGGGGGTTCGGGTATCCGTAACGAGATTACCTCCTCGGAAAAAAAAAAAAAAAAAAAAAATAGGATAGAGGATAGGATAGGATAGAGGATAGGATAGGATAGAGGATAGGATAGGATAGAGGATAGGATAGGATAGAGGATAGGATAGGATAGAGGATAGGATAGAGGATAGGATAGAGGATAGGATAGAGGATAGGATAGAGGATAGAGGATAGGATAGGATAGAGGACAGCATGGGATAGAGGATAGAATAGGATACAGGATAGGATAGGATAGAGGATAGGATAGGATAGAGGATAGGATAGGATAGAGGATGGGATAGGATAGGCTAGGATAGAGGATAGGATAGGATAGAGGTTAGGGTTGGATAGAGGATAGGATAGGATAGAGGATAGGATAGGATAGAGGGTAGGATAGGATAGACGATAGGATAGGATAGAGGATAGGATAGGATAGAGGATAGGATAGGATAGAGGATAGGATAGGATAGAGGATAGGATAGGATAGAGGATAGGATAGGATAGAGGATAGGATAGAGGATAGTATAGGATAGAGGATAGGATAGGATAGAGGATAGGATAGGATAGAGGGTAGGATAGGATAGAGGATAGGATAGGATAGAGGATAGGATAGGATAGAGGATAGGATAGGATAGAGGTTAGGGTTGGATAGAGGTTAGGGTTGGATAGAGGATAGGATAGGTTAGAGGATAGGATAGGATAGAGGATCTGATAGAGGATAGGATAGGATGGAGGATAGGATAGGATAGAGGATAGGATAGGATAGAGGATAGTATAGGATAGAGGATAGGATAGGATAGAGGATAGGATAGGATAGAGGATCTGATAGAGGATAGGATAGGATGGAGGATAGGATAGGATAGAGGATAGGATAGGTAATTGGATAGGATAGAGGATAGGATAGGATAGAGGATAGGAGAGGATCGGATAGAGGATAGGATAGGATAGAGGATATAATAGGATTGAGGAAAGGATAGGATAGAGGATAGGATAGGATAGAGGATAGTATAGGATAGTATAGAGGATAGGATAGGATAGAGGTTAGGGTTGGATAGAGGATAGGATAGGTTAGAGGATAGGATAGGATAGAGGATCTGATAGAGGATAGGATAGGATGGAGGATAGGATAGGATAGAGGATAGGATAGGATAGAGGATAGTATAGGATAGAGGATAGGATAGGATAGAGGATAGGATAGAATAGAGGGTAGGATAGGATAGAGGATAGGATAGGATAGAGGATAGGATAGGATAGGCTAGGATAGAGGATAGGATAGGATAGAGGTTAGGGTTGGATAGAGGATAGGATAGGATAGAGGATAGGATAGGATAGAGGGTAGGATAGGATAGAGGATAGGATAGGATAGAGGATAGGATAGGATAGAGGATAGGATAGGATAGAGGATAGGATAAGGTAGAGGATAGTATAGGATAGAGGATAGGATAGGATAGATGATAGGATAGGATAAAGGATAGGATAGGATAGAGGATAGGATAGGATAGAAGATAGAGGATAGGATAGAGGATAGGATAGGATAGAGGATAGGATAGGATAGAGGATAGGATAGGATAGAGGATAGGATAGGATAGAGGATAGGATAGGATAGAGGATAGGATAGGATAGAGGATAGGATAGAGGATAGGATAGAGGATAGGATAGAGGATAGGATAGGATAGAGGATAGGATAGGATAGAGGATAGGATAGGATGGAGGATAGGATAGGATAGAGGATAGGATAGAGGATAGTATAGGATAGAGGATAGGATAGGATAGAGGATAGGATAGGATAGAGGATAGGATAGGATAGAGGATAGGATAGGATAGAGGATAGGATAGGATAGAGGATAGGATAGGATAGAGGATAGGATAGGATAGAGGATAGGATAGAATAGAGGATAGGATAGGATAGAGGATATAATAGGATAGAGGATAGGATAGGATGGAGGATAGGATACGATAGAGGACAGGATAGGTAATTGGATAGGGTAGAGGATAGGATAAGGTAGAGGATAGTATAGGATAGAGGATAGGATAGGATAGAGGATAGGATAGGAAAGGATAAAGGATAGGATAGGATAGAGGATAGGATAGGTTGGATAGGATAGGATAGAGGATAGGATAGGATAGAGGATAGGATAGAGGATAGGATAGAGGATCGGATAGGATAGAGTATAGGATAGGATAGAGGATCTGATAGAGGATAGGATAGGATGGAGGATAGGATAGGATAGAGGATAAGATAGGATAGCGGATAGGATAGGATACAGGATAGGATAGGTAATTGGATAGGATAGAGGATAGGATAAGGTAGAAGATAGTATAGGATAGAGGATAGGATAGGATAGAGGATAGGATAGGACAGAGGATCTGATAGAGGATAGGATAGGATGGAGGATAGGCTAGGATAGAGGATAGGATAGGATAGAGGATAGTATAGGATAGAGGATAGGATAGGATAGAGGATAGGATAGGATAGAGGGTAGGATAGGATAGAGGATAGGATAGGATAGAGGATAGGATAGGATAGAGGATTGGATAGGATAGAGGATAGGATAGGATAGAGGATAGGACAGGATAGGATAGAAGATAGGATAGGATAGAGGATATAATAGGATTGAGGAAAGGATATGATAGAGGATAGGATAGGATAGAGGATAGGATAGGATAGAGGATAGGATAGGATAGAGGATAGGATAGGATAGAGGGTAGGATAGGATAGAGGATAGGATAGGATAGAGGATAGGATAGGATAGAGGATAGGATAGGATAGAGGATAGAATAGGATAGAGGATAGGATAGGATAGAGGATAGGATAGGATGGAGGATAGGATACGATAGAGGATAGGATAGGTAATTGGATAGGGTAGAGGATAGGATAAGGTAGAGGATAGTATAGGATAGAGGAAAGGATAGGATAGAGGATAGGATAGGAAAGGATAAAGGATAGGATAGGATAGAGGATAGGATAGGATAGGATAGGATAGGATAGAGGATAGGATAGGATAGAGGATAGGATAGAGGATAGGATAGAGGATCGGATAGGATAGAGTATAGGATAGGATAGAGGATCTGATAGAGGATAGGATAGGATAGAGGATAGGATAGGATAGCGGATAGGATAGGATAGAGGATAGGATTGGATAAAGGATAGGATAGGATAGAGGATAGGATAGGATAGAGGAAAGGATAGGATAGAGGATCGGATAGAGGATAGGATAGGATAGAGGATAGGATAGGATAGAGGATAGGATATAATAGAGGATAGGATAGGGTAGAGGATAGGATAGGATAGAGGATCGGATAGAGGATAGGATATAATAGAGGATAGGATATGGTAGAGGATAGGATAGGATAGAGGATCGGATAGAGGATAGGATAGGTTAGAGGATAGGATAGGATACAGGATAGGATAGGTAATTGGATAGGATAGAGGATAGGATAAGGTAGAAGATAGTATAGGATAGAGGATAGGATAGGATAGAGGATAGGATAGGACAGAGGATCTGATAGAGGATAGGATAGGATGGAGGATAGGCTAGGATAGAGGATAGGATAGGATAGAGGATAGTATAGGATAGAGGATAGGATAGGATAGAGGATAGGATAGGATAGAGGGTAGGATAGGATAGAGGATAGGATAGGATAGAGGATAGGATAGGATAGAGGATTGGATAGGATAGAGGATAGGATAGGATAGAGGATAGGACAGGATAGGATAGAGGATAGGATAGGATAGAGGATATAATAGGATTGAGGAAAGGATATGATAGAGGATAGGATAGGATAGAGGATAGGATAGGATAGAGGATAGGATAGGATAGAGGATAGGATAGGATAGAGGATCGGATAGAGGATAGGATAGGATAGAGGATAGGATAGGATAGAGGATAGGATAGGATAGAGGATAGGATATAATAGAGGATAGGATATGGTAGAGGATAGGATAGGATAGAGGATCGGATAGATGATAGGATAGGTTAGAGGATAGGATAGGATAGAGGATAGGATAGGATAGAGGATAGGATAGGAAAGAGGGTAGGATTGGATAGAGGATAGGATAGGATAGAGGATAGGATAGGGTGGAGGATAGGATAGGATAGAGGATAGGATAGGATAGAGGATAGTATAGGATAAAGGATAGGATGGGATAGAGGATAGGGTAGGATAGAGGATAGAATAGGATAGAGGAAAGGATAGGATAGAGGATAGGATAGGAAAGGATAAAGGATAGGATAGGATAGAGGATAGGATAGGATAGGATAGGATAGGATAGAGGATAGGATAGGATAGAGGATAGGATAGAGGATAGGATAGAGGATCGGATAGGATAGAGTATAGGATAGGATAGAGGATCTGATAGAGGATAGGATAGGATGGAGGATAGGATAGGATAGAGGATAGGATAGGATAGCGGATAGGATAGGATAGAGGATAGGATTGGATAAAGGATAGGATAGGATAGAGGATAGGATAGGATAGAGGAAAGGATAGGATAGAGGATCGGATAGAGGATAGGATAGGATAGAGGATAGGATAGGATAGAGGATAGGATATAATAGAGGATAGGATAGGGTAGAGGATAGGATAGGATAGAGGATCGGATAGAGGATAGGATATAATAGAGGATAGGATATGGTAGAGGATAGGATAGGATAGAGGATCGGATAGAGGATAGGATAGGTTAGAGGATAGGATAGGATACAGGATAGGATAGGTAATTGGATAGGATAGAGGATAGGATAAGGTAGAAGATAGTATAGGATAGAGGATAGGATAGGATAGAGGATAGGATAGGACAGAGGATCTGATAGAGGATAGGATAGGATGGAGGATAGGCTAGGATAGAGGATAGGATTGGATAGAGGATAGTATAGGATAGAGGATAGGATAGGATAGAGGATAGGATAGGATAGAGGGTAGGATAGGATAGAGGATAGGATAGGATAGAGGATAGGATAGGATAGAGGATTGGATAGGATAGAGGATAGGATAGGATAGAGGATAGGACAGGATAGGATAGAGGATAGGATAGGATAGAGGATATAATAGGATTGAGGAAAGGATATGATAGAGGATAGGATAGGATAGAGGATAGGATAGGATAGAGGATAGGATAGGATAGAGGATAGGATAGGATAGAGGATCGGATAGAGGATAGGATAGGATAGAGGATAGGATAGGATAGAGGATAGGATAGGATAGAGGATAGGATAGGATAGAGGATAGGATAGGATAGAGGATAGGATATAATAGAGGATAGGATATGGTAGAGGATAGGATAGGATAGAGGATCGGATAGATGATAGGATAGGTTAGAGGATAGGATAGGATAGAGGATAGGATAGGATAGAGGATAGGATAGGAAAGAGGGTAGGATTGGATAGAGGATAGGATAGGATAGAGGATAGGATAGGATGGAGGATAGGATAGGATAGAGGATAGGATAGGATAGAGGATAGTATAGGATAGAGGATAGGATAGGATAGAGGATAGGATAGGATAGAGGGTAGGATAGGATAGAGGATAGGATAGAGGATAGGATAGGATAGAGGATAGGATAGGATAGAGGATAGGATAGGATAGAGGATAGGAGAGGATCGGATACAGGATAGGATAGGATAGAGGATATAATAGGATTGAGGAAAGGATAGGATAGAGGATAGGATAGGATAGAGGATAGGATAGGATAGGATAGAGGATAGGATAGGATAGAGGTTAGGGTTGGATAGAGGATAGGATAGGTTAGAGGATAGGATGGGATAGAGGATCTGATAGAGGATAGGATAGGATGGAGGATAGGATAGGATAGAGGATAGGATAGGATAGAGGATAGGATAGGATAGAGGATAGGATAGGATAGAGGATAGGATATAATAGAGGATAGGATATGGTAGAGGATAGGATAGGATAGAGGATCGGATAGATGATAGGATAGGTTAGAGGATAGGATAGGATAGAGGATAGGATAGGATAGAGGATAGGATAGGAAAGAGGGTAGGATTGGATAGAGGATAGGATAGGATAGAGGATAGGATAGGATGGAGGATAGGATAGGATAGAGGATAGGATAGGATAGAGGATAGTATAGGATAGAGGATAGGATAGGATAGAGGATAGGATAGGATAGAGGGTAGGATAGGATAGAGGATAGGATAGAGGATAGGATAGGATAGAGGATAGGATAGGATAGAGGATAGGATAGGATAGAGGATAGAATAGGATAGAGGATAGGATAGGATAGAGGATAGGATAGAATAGGGGGTAGGATAGGATAGAGGATAGGATAGGATAGAGGATAGGATAGGATAGAGGATATGATAGGGTAGAGGATAGGATAGGATAGAGGATAGAATAGGATAGAGGATAGGATAGGATAGAGGATCTGATACAGGATAGGATAGGATGGAGGATAGGATAGGATAGAGGATAGGATAGGTAATTGGATAGGATAGAGGATAGGATAAGGTAGAGGATAGTATAGGATAGAGGATAGTATAGGATAGAGGATAGGATAGGATAGAGGATAGGATAGGATAGAGGGTAGGATAGGATAGAGGATAGGATAGGATAGAGGATAGGATAGGATAGGATAAAGGATAGGATAGGATAGAGGATAGGATAGGATAGGATAGGATAGGATAGGATAGAGGATAGGATAGGATAGAGGATAGGATAGGATAGAGGATAGGATAGAGGATAGGATAGAGGATCGGATAGGATAGGACAGAGGATAGGATAGAGGATAGGATAGAGGATCGGATAGATGATAGGATAGGATAGAGGATAGGATAGGATAGAGGATAGGATAGGATAGGATAGAGGATAGGATAGGATAGAGGATAGGATAGAGGATAGGATAGGATAGAGGATAGGATAGGATAGAGGATAGGATAGGATAAAGGATAGGATGGGATAGAGGATAGGGTAGGATAGAGGATAGAATAGGATAGAGGATAGGATAAGATAGAGGATAGGATAGGATAGAGGATAGGAGAGGATCGGATACAGGATAGGATAGGATAGAGGATATAATAGGATTGAGGAAAGGATAGGATAGAGGATAGGATAGGATAGAGGATAGGATAGGATAGGATAGAGGATAGGATAGGATAGAGGTTAGGGTTGGATAGAGGATAGGATAGGTTAGAGGATAGGATGGGATAGAGGATCTGATAGAGGATAGGATAGGATGGAGGATAGGATAGGATAGAGGATAGGATAGGATAGAGGATAGTATAGGATAGAGGATAGGATAGGATAGAGGATAGGATAGGATAGAGGATCTGATAGAGGATAGGATAGGATGGAGGATAGGATAGGATAGAGGATAGGATAGGTAATTGGATAGGATAGAGGATAGGATACGATAGAGGATAGGAGAGGATCGGATAGAGGATAGGATAGGATAGAGGATATAATAGGATTGAGGAAAGGATAGGATAGAGGATAGGATAGGATAGAGGATAGTATAGGATAGGATAGAGGATAGGATAGGATAGAGGTTAGGGTTGGATAGAGGATAGGATAGGTTAGAGGATAGGATAGGATAGAGGATCTGATAGAGGATAGGATAGGATGGAGGATAGGATAGGATAGAGGATAGGATAGAGGATAGGATAGAGGATCGGATAGGATAGGACAGAGGATAGGATAGAGGATAGGATAGAGGATCGGATAGATGATAGGATAGGATAGAGGATAGGATAGGATAGAGGATAGGATAGGATAGGATAGAGGATAGGATAGGATAGAGGATAGGATAGAGGATAGGATAGGCTAGAGGATAGGATAGGATAGAGGATAGGATAGGATAAAGGATAGGATGGGATAGAGGATAGGGTAGGATAGAGGATAGAATAGGATAGAGGATAGGATAAGATAGAGGATAGGATAGGATAGAGGATAGGAGAGGATCGGATACAGGATAGGATAGGATAGAGGATATAATAGGATTGAGGAAAGTATAGGATAGAGGATAGGATAGGATAGAGGATAGGATAGGATAGGATAGAGGATAGGATAGGATAGAGGTTAGGGTTGGATAGAGGATAGGATAGGTTAGAGGATAGGATAGGATAGAGGATCTGATAGAGGATAGGATAGGATGGAGGATAGGATAGGATAGAGGATAGGATAGGATAGAGGATAGTATAGGATAGAGGATAGGATAGGATAGAGGATAGGATAGGATAGAGGATAGGATAGGATAGAGGATAGGATAGAGGATAGGATAGAGGATAGGATAGAGGATAGGATAGAGGATAGGATAGGATAGAGGATAGGATAGGATAGAGGACAGGATGGGATAGAGGATAGGATAGAGGATAGAATAGGATACAGGATAGGATACGATAGAGGATAGGATAGGATAGAGGATAGGATAGGATAGAGGATAGGATAGGATAGGCTAGGATAGAGGATAGGATAGGATAGAGGTTAGGGTTGGATAGAGGATAGGATAGGATAGAGGATAGGATAGGATGGAGGATAGGATAGGATAGAGGATAGGATAGGATAGAGGATAGTATAGGATAGAGGATAGGATAGGATAGAGGATAGGATAGAATAGAGGGTAGGATAGGATAGAGGATAGGATAGGATAGGATAGGCTAGGATAGAGGATAGGATAGGATAGAGGTTAGGGTTGGATAGAGGATAGGATAGGATAGAGGATAGGATAGGATAGAGGGTAGGATAGGATAGAGGATAGGATAGGATAGAGGATAGGATAGGATAGAGGATAGGATAGGATAGAGGATAGGATAAGGTAGAGGATAGTATAGGATAGAGGATAGGATAGGATAGATGATAGGATAGGATAAAGGATAGGATAGGATAGAGGATAGGATAGGATAGAGGATGGAGGATAGGATAGAGCATAGGATAGGATAGAGGATAGGATAGGATAGAGGATAGGATAGGATAGAGGATAGGATAGGATAGAGGATAGGATAGGATAGAGGATAGGATAGGATAGAGGATAGGATAGGATAGAGGATAGGATAGGATAGAGGATAGGATAGAGGATAGGATAGAGGATAGGATAGAGGATAGGATAGAGGATAGGATAGGATAGAGGATAGGATAGGATAGAGGACAGGATGGGATAGAGGATAGGATAGAGGATAGAATAGGATACAGGATAGGATACGATAGAGGATAGGATAGGATAGAGGATAGGATAGGATAGAGGATAGGATAGGATAGGCTAGGATAGAGGATAGGATAGGATAGAGGTTAGGGTTGGATAGAGGATAGGATAGGATAGAGGATAGGATAGGATAGAGGGTAGGATAGGATAGACGATAGGATAGGATAGAGGATAGGATAGGATAGAGGATAGGATAGGATAGAGGATAGGATAGGATAGAGGGTAGGATAGGATAGAGGATAGGATAGGATAGAGGATCTGATAGAGGATAGGATAGGATGGAGGATAGGTTAGGATAGAGGATAGGATAGAGGATAGTATAGGATAGAGGATAGGATAGGATAGAGGATAGGATAGGATAGAGGGTAGGATAGGATACAGGATAGGATAGGATAGAGGATAGGATAGGATAGAGGATAGGATAGGATAGAGGATAGAATAGGATAGAGGATAGGATAGGATAGAGGATAGGATAGGATGGAGGATAGGATACGATAGAGGATAGGATAGGTAATTGGATAGGGTAGAGGATAGGATAAGGTAGAGGATAGTATAGGATAGAGGATAGGATAGGATAGAGGATAGGATAGGAAAGGATAAAGGATAGGATAGGATAGAGGATAGGATAGGATAGAGGATAGGATAGGAAAGGATAAAGGATAGGATAGGATAGAGGATAGGATAGGATAGGATAGGATAGGATAGAGGATAGGATAGGATAGAGGATAGGATAGAGGATAGGATAGAGGATCGGATAGGATAGAGTATAGGATAGGATAGAGGATCTGATAGAGGATAGGATAGGATGGAGGATAGGATAGGATAGAGGATAGGATAGGATAGCGGATAGGATAGGATAGAGGATAGGATTGGATAAAGGATAGGATAGGATAGAGGATAGGATAGGATAGAGGATAGGATAGGATAGAGGATCGGATAGAGGATAGGATAGGATAGAGGATAGGATAGGATAGAGGATAGGATATAATAGAGGATAGGATAGGGTAGAGGATAGGATAGGATAGAGGATCGGATAGAGGATAGGATATAATAGAGGATAGGATATGGTAGAGGATAGGATAGGATAGAGGATCGGATAGAGGATAGGATAGGTTAGAAGATAGGATAGGATACAGGATAGGATAGGTAATTGGATAGGATAGAGGATAGGATAAGGTAGAAGATAGTATAGGATAGAGGATAGGATAGGATAGAGGATAGGATAGGACAGAGGATCTGATAGAGGATAGGATAGGATGGAGGATAGGCTAGGATAGAGGATAGGATAGGATAGAGGATAGTATAGGATAGAGGATAGGATAGGATAGAGGATAGGATAGGATAGAGGGTAGGATAGGATAGAGGATAGGATAGGATAGAGGATAGGATAGGATAGAGGATTGGATAGGATAGAGGATAGGATAGGATAGAGGATAGGACAGGATAGGATAGAGGATAGGATAGGATAGAGGATATAATAGGATTGAGGAAAGGATATGATAGAGGATAGGATAGGATAGAGGATAGGATAGGATAGAGGATAGGATAGGATAGAGGGTAGGATAGGATAGAGGATAGGATAGGATAGAGGATAGGATAGGATAGAGGATAGGATAGGATAGAGGATAGAATAGGATAGAGGATAGGATAGGATAGAGGATAGGATAGGATGGAGGATAGGATACGATAGAGGATAGGATAGGATAGAGGATAGGATAGGATAGAGGATAGGATAGGATAGAGAATAGGATAGAGGGTAGGATAGAGGATAGGATAGAGGATAGGATAGAGGATAGGATAGGATAGAGGATAGGATAGGATAGAGGACAGGATGGGATAGAGGATAGGATAGAGGATAGAATAGGATACAGGATAGGATAGGATAGAGGATAGGATAGGATAGAGGATAGGATAGGATAGAGGATAGGATAGGATAGGCTAGGATAGAGGATAGGATAGGATAGAGGTTAGGGTTGGATAGAGGATAGGATAGGATAGAGGATAGGATAGGATAGAGGGTAGGATAGGATAGACGATAGGATAGGATAGAGGATAGGATAGGATAGAGGATAGGATAGGATAGAGGATAGGATAGGATAGAGGATAGGATAGGATAGAGGATAGGATAGGATAGAGGATCTGATAGAGGATAGGATAGGATGGAGGATAGGTTAGGATAGAGGATAGGATAGAGGATAGTATAGGATAGAGGATAGGATAGGATAGAGGATAGGATAGGATAGAGGGTAGGATAGGATACAGGATAGGATAGGATAGAGGATAGGATAGGATAGAGGATACGATAGAGGATTGGATAGTAGAAAGGAGAGGATAGGATAGAAGATAGGATAGGATTGAGGATAGGATAGGATAGTGGATCGGATAGGATAGTGCAGACGATAGAGGATAAGATAGGATAAAGGAGAGGATAGGTTACAGAATATGATACGATAGATGATATTACAGGATAGAGGATAGAATATGATAGAGGATACGATATTATAGAGGATAGGATAGGATAGAGGATAGGATAGGGGATTGGATAGGATTGAGGATTGGATAGGATAGAGGATAGGATAGAAGATAGGATAGGATAGAGGATAGGATGGGATAGAGGATAGGATAGGATAGAGGATAGGATAGGATAGAGGATAGGATAGCATAGAGGATAGGATAGGATAGATGATAGGATAGGATAGAGGATAGGGTAGTATAGGATAGAGGATAGGATAGGATAGAGGATAGGATAGGATAGAGGATATAATAGGATTGAGGAAAGGATAGGATAGAGGATAGGATAGAGGATAGGATAGAGGATAGGATAGAGGATAGGATAGTATAGAGGATAGGATAGGATAGTATAGAGGACAGGATAGGATAGAGGATAGGATAGAGGATAGGATAGAGGATAGGATAGAGGATAGGATAGAGGATAGGATAGGATAGAGGATAGGATAGAGGATAGGATAAAGGATAGGATAGGATAGAGGATCAGATAGAGGATAGGATAGAGGATAGGATAGGATAGAGGATCGGATAGAGGATAGGATAGGATAGAGGATAGGATAGGATAGAGGATAGGATAGGATAGAGGATACGATAGAGGATTGGATATGATAGAGGATAGGATAGGGGATTGGATAGGATTGAGGATTGGATAGGATAGAGGATAGGATAGAGGATAGGATAGGATAGAGTATAGGATGGGATAGAGGATTGGATAGGATAGAGGATAGGATAGGATAGAGGATTGGATGGGATAGAGGATTGCATACGATAGAGGATAGGATAGGATAGAGGATACGATAGAGGATTGGATAGTAGAAAGGAGAGGATAGGATAGAAGATAGGATAGGATTGAGGATAGGATAGGATAGTGGATCGGATAGGATAGTGCAGACGATAGAGGATAAGATAGGATAAAGGAGAGGATAGGTTACAGAATATGATAGGATAGATAATATTACAGGATAGAGGATAGAATATGATAGAGGATACGATATTATAGAGGATAGGATAGGATAGAGGATAGGATAGGATAGAGGATAGAATAGGATAGAGGATAGGATAGGACAGAGGATAGGATAGGATAGAGGATAGGATAGGATAGGATAGAGGATAGGATAGGATAGAGGATAGGATAGGATAGGGGATAGTATAGGATAGAGGATAGGATAGAATAGAGGATAGGATAGGATAGAGGATATAATAGGATTGAGGAAAGGACAGGATACAGGATAGGATAGGATAGAGGATAGGATAGAGGATAGAATAGAATAGATGATAGGATAGGATAGAGGATAGGATAGGATAGAGGATGGGATAGGATAGAGGATAGGATAGGATAGGATAGAGGATAGTATATGATAGAGGATACGATAGAGGATTGGATATGATAGAGGATATTATAGAGAATAGAATAGGATAGATGATATTATATGATAGAGGATAGGATATGATAGAGTAAACGATATTAAAGAGGATAGGATAGGGTAGAGGATAGGATAGAGGATAGGATACGATAGAGGATAGGATAGGATAGAGGATAGAATTGGATAGAGGATAGGATAGGATAGAGGTTAGGATGGGATAGATGATAGGATAGGATAGGATAGAGGGTAGGATAGGTTACGATAGAGGATAGGATAGATGATAGGATAGGATAGAGGATCTGATAGAGGATAGGATAGGATAGGATAGAGGATATAATAGGATTGAGGAAAGGATAGGATAGAGGATAGGATAGGTTACGATAGAGGATAGGATAGATGATAGGATAGGATAGAGGATCTGATAGAGGATAGGATAGGATAGAGAATAGGATAGGACAGAGGATAGGATAGGATAGAGGATAGGATAGGATAGATGATAGGATAGGATAGAGGATAGGATAGGATAGATGATAGGATAGGATAGTGGAAAGGATAGGATAGAGGATAGGATAGAATAGAGGATAGGATATAGGATAGGATAGGATAGGATAGGATAGAGGATAGGATAGGATAGAGGATAGGATAGGATAGAGGATAGGATAGGATAGAGGATAGGATAGGATAGAGGATAGGATAGGATAGAGGATAGGATAGGATAGAGGATAGGATAGGATAGAGGATAGGATAGGATAGAGGATAGGATAGGATAGAGGATAGGATAGGATAGGATAGAGGATAGGATAGGATAGAGGATAGGATTGGATAGAGGATAGGATAGGATAGAGGATAGGATAGGATAGAGGATAGGATAGGATAGAGGATAGGATAGGATAGAGGATAGGATAGGATAGAGGATAGGATAGGATAGAGGATATGATAGGATAGAGGATAGGATAGGATAGAGGATAGGATAGGATAGAGGATAGGATAGGATAGAGGATAGGATAGGATAAAGGATAGGATAGGATAGGAAAGTGGATAGGATAGGATAGAGGATAGGATAGAGGATAGGATAGGATAGAGGATAGGACAGGATAGAGGATAGGATAGGATAGACGATAGGATAGGATAGAGGATAGGATAGGATAGAGGATAGGATAGAATAGGATAGAGGATAGGATAGGATAGAGGATATAATAGGATTGAGGAAAGGATATGATAGAGGATAGGAGAGGATAGAGGATAGGATAGAGGATAGGATAGAGTATAGGATAGAGGATAGGATAGGATAGAGGATAGGATAGAATAGGATAGAGGATAGGATAGGATAGAGGATATAATAGGATTGAGGAAAGGATATGATAGAGGATAGGATAGGATAGAGGATAGGATAGAGGATAGGATAGAGTATAGGATAGAGGATAGGATAGAGGATAGGATAGGATAGAGAATAGGATAGAGGATAGGATAAAGGATATAAGAGGATAGAGGATCGGATAGAGGATAGGATAGGATAGAGGATAGAATAGGATAGAGGATAGGATAGGACAGAGGATAGGATAGGATAGAGGATAGGATAGGATAGGATAGAGGATAGGATAGGATAGAGGATAGGATAGGATAGAGGATAGTATAGGATAGAGGATAGGATAGAATAGAGGATAGGATAGGATAGAGGATATAATAGGATTGAGGAAAGGACAGGATACAGGATAGGATAGGATAGAGGATAGGATAGAGGATAGAATAGAATAGATGATATTATAGGATAGAGGATAGGATATGATAGAGTAAACGATATTAAAGAGGATAGGCTAGGGTAGAGGATATGATAGAGTAAACGATATTAAAGAGGATAGGATAGGGTAGAGGATAGGATAGGATAGAGGATAGGATAGGATAGAGGATAGGATAGGATAGAGGATAGGATAGGATAGGATAGAGGATAGTATATGATAGAGGATACGATATTAAAGAGGATAGGATAGGGTAGAGGATATGATAGAGTAAACGATATTAAAGAGGATAGGATAGGGTAGAGGATAGGATAGAGGATAGGATAGGATAGAGGATAGGATAGGATAGAGGATAGAATAGGATAGAGGATAGGATAGGATAGAGGTTAGGATGGGATAGATGATAGGATAGGATAGGATAGAGGATAGGATAGGATAGAGGATATAATAGGATTGAGGAAAGGATAGTATAGAGGATAGGATAGGTAACGATAGAGGATAGGATAGATGATAGGATAGGATAGAGGATAGGATAGGATAGAGGATAGAATATGATAGAGGATACGATATTATAGAGGATAGGATAGGATAGAGGATAGGATAGGGGATTGGATAGGATTGAGGATTGGATAGGATAGAAGATAGGATAGAGGATAGGATAGGATAGAGGATAGGATAGGATAGAGGATAGAATAGGATAGAGGATAGGATAGGACAGAGGATAGGATAGGATAGAGGATAGGATAGGATAGGATAGAGGATAGGATAGGATAGAGGATAGGATAGGATAGGGGATAGTATAGGATAGAGGATAGGATAGAATAGAGGATAGGATAGGATAGAGGATATAATAGGATTGAGGAAAGGACAGGATACAGGATAGGATAGGATAGAGGATAGGATAGAGGATAGAATAGAATAGATGATAGGATAGGATAGAGGATAGGATAGGATAGAGGATAGGATAGGATAGAGGATAGGATAGGATAGGATAGAGGATAGTATATGATAGAGGATACGATAGAGGATTGGATATGATAGAGGATATTATAGAGGATAGAATAGGATAGATGATATTATATGATAGAGGATAGGATATGATAGAGTAAACGATATTAAAGAGGATAGGATAGGGTAGAGGATAGGATAGAGGATAGGATACGATAGAGGATAGGATAGGATAGAGGATAGAATTGGATAGAGGATAGGATAGGATAGAGGTTAGGATGGGATAGATGATAGGATAGGATAGGATAGAGGGTAGGATAGGATACAGGATATAATAGGATTGAGGAAAGGATAGGATAGAGGATAGGATAGGTTACGATAGAGGATAAGGAATAGATGATAGGATAGGATAGAGGATCTGATAGAGGATAGGATAGGATAGGATAGAGGATATAATAGGATTGAGGAAAGGATAGGATAGAGGATAGGATAGGTTTCGATTAGAGGATAGGATAGATGATAGGATAGGATAGAGGATCTGATAGAGGATAGGATAGGATAGAGAATAGGATAGGACAGAGGATAGGATAGGATAGAGGATAGGATAGGATAGATGATAGGATAGATAGAGGATAGGATAGGATAGATGATAGGATAGGATAGTGGAAAGGATAGGATAGAGGATAGGATAGAATAGAGGATAGGATAGGATATAGGATAGGATAGGATAGGATAGGATAGAGGATAGGATAGGATAGAGGATAGGATAGGATAGAGGATAGGATAGGATAGAGGATAGGATAGGATAGAGGATAGGATAGGATAGAGGATAGGATAGGATAGAGGATAGGATAGGATAGAGGATAGGATAGGATAGAGGATAGGATAGGATAGGATAGAGGATAGGATAGGATAGAGGATAGGATTGGAATAGAGGATAGGATAGGATAGAGGATAGGATAGGATAGAGGATAGGATAGGATAGAGGATAGGATAGGATAGAGGATAGGATAGGATAGAGGATAGGATAGGATAGAGGATAGGATAGGATAGAGGATAGGATAGGATAGAGGATAGGATAGGATAGAGGATAGGATAGGATAGAGGATAGGATAGGATAAAGGATAGGATAGGATAGGAAAGTGGATAGGATAGGATAGAGGATAGGATAGAGGATAGGATAGGATAGAGGATAGGATAGGATAGAGGATAGGATAGGATAGACGATAGGATAGGATAGAGGATAGGATAGGATAGAGGATAGGATAGAATAGGATAGAGGATAGGATAGGATAGAGGATATAATAGGATTGAGGAAAGGATATGATAGAGGATAGGATAGGATAGAGGATAGGATAGAGGATAGGATAGAGTATAGGATAGAGGATAGGATAGGATAGAGGATAGGATAGAATAGGATAGAGGATAGGATAGGATAGAGGATATAATAGGATTGAGGAAAGGATATGATAGAGGATAGGATAGGATAGAGGATAGGATAGAGGATAGGATAGAGTATAGGATAGAGGATAGGATAGAGGATAGGATAGGATAGAGAATAGGATAGAGGATAGGATAAAGGATATAAGAGGATAGAGGATCGGATAGAGGATAGGATAGGATAGAGGATAGAATAGGATAGAGGATAGGATAGGACAGAGGATAGGATAGGATAGAGGATAGGATAGGATAGGATAGAGGATAGGATAGGATAGAGGATAGGATAGGATAGAGGATAGTATAGGATAGAGGATAGGATAGAATAGAGGATAGGATAGGATAGAGGATATAATAGGATTGAGGAAAGGACAGGATACAGGATAGGATAGGATAGAGGATAGGATAGAGGATAGAATAGAATAGATGATATTATAGGATAGAGGATAGGATATGATAGAGTAAACGATATTAAAGAGGATAGGCTAGGGTAGAGGATATGATAGAGTAAACGATATTAAAGAGGATAGGATAGGGTAGAGGATAGGATAGGATAGAGGATAGGATAGGATAGAGGATAGGATAGGATAGAGGATAGGATAGGATAGGATAGAGGATAGTATATGATAGAGGATACGATATTAAAGAGGATAGGATAGGGTAGAGGATATGATAGAGTAAACGATATTAAAGAGGATAGGATAGGGTAGAGGATAGGATAGAGGATAGGATAGGATAGAGGATAGGATAGGATAGAGGATAGAATAGGATAGAGGATAGGATAGGATAGAGGTTAGGATGGGATAGATGATAGGATAGGATAGGATAGAGGATAGGATAGGATAGAGGATATAATAGGATTGAGGAAAGGATAGTATAGAGGATAGGATAGGTAACGATAGAGGATAGGATAGATGATAGGATAGGATAGAGGATAGGATAGGATAGAGGATAGGATAGGATAGAGGATAGGATAGGATAGAGGATAGGATAGTATAGAGGATAGGATAGGATAGAGGATAGGATAGGATAGAGGATAGGATAGGATAGAGGATAGGATAGGATAGAGGATAGGATAGAGGATAGGATAGAGGATAGGATAGGATAGAGGATAGGATAGGATAAAGGATAGGATAGGATAAAGGATAGGATAAGATAGAGGATTGGATAGGATAGAGGATAGGATAGGATGGAGGATAGGATAGGATTGAGGATAGGATAGGATAGAGGATAGGATAGAGGATAGGATAGGATAGAGGATAGGATAGGATAGAGGATAGGATAGGATAGAGGATAGGATAGGATAGAGCATAGGATAGGATAGAGGATACGATAGGATAGAGGATAGGATAGGATAGAGGATAGGATAGGATAGAAGATAGGGTAGGATAGAGGATAGGATAGGATAGAGGATAGGATAGGATAGAGGATACGATTCGGGATTGGATAGGATAGAGGATACGATTGGGGATTGGATAGGATAGAGGATAGGATAGGATAGGATAGAGGATAGGATAGGATAGATGATAGGATAGGATAGAGGATAGGATAGGATAGAGGATGGGATAGGATAGAGGATAGGATAGGATAGAGGATAGTATAGGATAGAGGATAGGATAGGATATAGGATATAATAGGATTGAGGGAAGGACAGGATACAGGATAGGATAGGATAGAGGATAGGATAGGATAGAGGATAGGATAGGATAGAGGATAGGATAGGATAGAGGATAGAATAGGATAGAGGATAGGATAGGATAGAGGATAGGATAGGATAGAGGATAGGATAGGATAGAGGATAGGCTAGGATAGAGGATAGGATAGGATAGAGGATAGGATAGGATAGAGGATGGGATAGGATAGAGAATAGGATAGGATATATGATTTTATAGGATAGAGGACAGGATATTATAGAGGATAGGATAGGGGATTTTATAGGATAGAGGATAGCATGTAATACAGTATAGGATAGGATTGAGGATAGTATACGATAGAGGATAGGATAGGATAGAGGATAGGATAGAGGATATGATAGGATAGAGTACACGATATCATAGAGGGTAGGATTGGATAGAGGATTAGATAGGATAGAGGATAGGATACAGGATAGGATAGGATAGAGGATAGGATAGGATAGAGGATCGGATAGGATACAGGATAGGATAGGATAGAGGATAGGATAGGATAGAGCATAGGATAGGATAGAGGATAGGATAGGATAGAGGATAGGATAGGATATAGGATTGGATAGGATAGAGGATAGGATAGGATAGAGGATGGGATAGGATAGAGGATAGGATAGGATAGAGGATAGGATAGGATAGAGGATAGGATAGGATAGAGGATAGGATAGGATAGAGGATAGGATAGAGGATAGGATAGAGGATAGGATAGGATAGAGGATAGGATAGGATAAAGGATAGGATAGGATAAAGGATAGGATAAGATAGAGGATTGGATAGGATAGAGGATAGGATAGGATGGAGGATAGGATAGGATTGAGGATAGGATAGAGGATAGGATAGAGGATAGGATAGGATAGAGGATAGGATAGGATAAAGGATAGGATAGGATAAATGATAGGATAAGGTAGAGGATTGGATAGGATAGAGGATAGGATAGGATGGAGGATAGGATAGGATTGAGGATAGGATAGGATAGAGGATAGGATAGAGGATAGGATAGGATAGAGGATAGGGTAGGATAGAGTATAGGATAGGATAGAGGATAGGATAGGATAGAGCATAGGATAGTATAGAGGATACGATAGGATAGAGGATAGGATAGGATAGAGGATAGGATAGGATAGAAGATAGGGTAGGATAGAGGATAGGATAGGATAGAGGATAGGATAGGATAGAGGATACGATTCGGGATTGGATAGGATAGAGGATACGATTGGGGATTGGATAGGATAGAGGATAGGATAGGATAGGATAGAGGATAGGATAGGATAGATGATAGGATAGGATAGAGGATAGGATAGGATAGAGGATGGGATAGGATAGAGGATAGGATAGGATAGAGGATAGTATAGGATAGAGGATAGGATAGGATATAGGATATAATAGGATTGAGGGAAGGACAGGATACAGGATAGGATAGGATAGAGGATAGGATAGGATAGAGGATAGGATAGGATAGAGGATAGGATAGGATAGAGGATAGAATAGGATAGAGGATAGGATAGGATAGAGGATAGGATAGGATAGAGGATAGGATAGGATAGAGGATAGGATAGGATAGAGGATAGGATAGGATAGAGGATGGGATAGGATAGAGAATAGGATAGGATATATGATTTTATAGGATAGAGGACAGGATATTATAGAGGATAGGATAGGGGATTTTATAGGATAGAGGATAGCATGTAATACAGTATAGGATAGGATTGAGGATAGTATACGATAGAGGATAGGATAGGATAGAGGATACGATAGAGGATTGGATAGTAGAAAGGAGAGGATAGGATAGAAGATAGGATAGGATTGAGGATAGGATAGGATAGTGGATCGGATAGGATAGTGCAGACGATAGAGGATAAGATAGGATAAAGGAGAGGATAGGTTACAGAATATGATAGGATAGATAATATTACAGGATAGAGGATAGAATATGATAGAGGATACGATATTATAGAGGATAGGATAGGATAGAGGATAGGATAGGGGATTGGATAGGATTGAGGATTGGATAGGATAGAGGATAGGATAGAGGATAGGATAGGATAGAGGATAGGATAGGATAGAGGATAGAATAGGATAGAGGATAGGATAGGACAGAGGATAGGATAGGATAGAGGATAGGATAGGATAGGATAGAGGATAGGATAGGATAGAGGATAGGATAGGATAGAGGATAGTATAGGATAGAGGATAGGATAGAATAGAGGATAGGATAGGATAGAGGATATAATAGGATTGAGGAAAGGACAGGATACAGGATAGGATAGGATAGAGGATAGGATAGAGGATAGAATAGAATAGATGATAGGATAGGACAGAGGATAGGATAGGATAGAGGATAGGATAGGATAGAGGATAGGATAGGATAGGATAGAGGATAGTATATGATAGAGGATACGATAGAGGATTGGATATGATAGAGGATAGGATAGAGGATAGAATAGGATAGATGATATTATATGATAGAGGATAGGATATGATAGAGTAAACGATATTAAAGAGGATAGGATAGGGTAGAGGATAGGATAGAGGATAGGATTGGATAGAGGATAGGATAGGATAGAGGATAGAATTGGATAGAGGATAGGATAGTATAGAGGTTAGGATGGGATAGATGATAGGATAGGATAGGATAGAGGGTAGGATAGGATACAGGATATAATAGGATTGAGGAAAGGATAGGATAGAGGATAGGATAGGTTATGATAGAGGATAGGATAGATGATAGGATAGGATAGAGGATCTGATAGAGGATAGGATAGGATAGAGAATAGGATAGGACAGAGGATAGGATAGGATAGAGGATAGGATAGGATAGATGATAGGATAGGATAGAGGATAGGATAGGATAGATGATAGGATAGGATAGTGGAAAGGATAGGATAGAGGATAGGATAGAATAGAGGATAGGATATAGGATAGGATAGGATAGAGTATAGGATAGGATAGAGGATAGGATAGGATAGACGATAGGATAGGATAGAGAATAGGATAGGATAGAGGATAGGATAGGATAGAGGATAGGATAGGATAGATGATAGGATAGGATAGAGGATAGGATAGGATAGGATAGGATAGAGGATAGGATAGGATAGAGGATAGAGGATAGAGGATAATATAGGATAGAGGATAGGATAGGATAGAGGATAGGATAGGATAGAGGATAGGATAGGATAGAGGATAGGATAGGATAGAGGATAGGATAGGATAGAGGATAGGATAGGATAGAGGATAGGATAGGATAGAGGATAGGATAGGATAGAGGATAGGATAGGATAGAGGATAGGATAGGATAGAGGATAGGATAGGATAAAGGATAGGATAGGATAGAAAGTGGATAGGATAGGATAGAGGATAGGATAGAGTATAGGATAGGATAGAGGATAGGATAGGATAGAGGATAGGATAGGATAGACGATAGGATAGGATAGAGGATAGGATAGGATAGAGGATAGGATAGGATAGAGGATAGGATAGGATAGAGGATAGGATAGGACAGAGGATAGGATAGGATAGAGGATAGGATAGGATAGGATAGAGGATAGGATAGGATAGAGGATAGGATAGGATAGAGGATAGGATAGGATAGAGGATAGTATAGGATAGAGGATAGGATAGGATAGAGGATAGGATAGGATAGAGGATAGGATATGATAGGATAGAGGATAGTATATGATAGAGGATACGATATAAAGAGGATAGGATAGGGTAGAGGATATGATAGAGTAAACGATATTAAAGAGGATAGGATAGGGTAGAGGATAGGATAGAGGATAGGATAGGATAGAGGATAGGATAGGATAGAGGATAGAATAGGATAGAGGATAGGATAGGATAGAGGTTAGGATGGGGAGGATAGGATAGGATAGAGGATATAATAGGATTGAGGAAAGGATAGGATAGAGGATAGGATAGGTAACGATAGAGGATAGGATAGATGATAGGATAGGATAGAGGATAGGATAGGATAGAGGATAGGATAGGATAGAGGATAGGATAGGATAGAGGATAGGATAGGATAGAGGATAGGATAGGATAGAGGATAGGATAGGATAGAGGATAGGATAGGATAGAGGATAGGATAGGATAGAGGATAGGATAGAGGATAGGATAGAGGATAGGATAGGATAGAGGATAGGATAGGATAAAGGATAGGATAGGATAAAGGATAGGATAAGATAGAGGATTGGATAGGATAGAGGATAGGATAGGATGGAGGATAGGATAGGATTGAAGATAGGATAGGATAGAGGATAGGATAGAGGATAGGATAGGATAGAGGATAGGATAGGATAGAGGATAGGATAGGATAGAGGATAGGATAGGATAGAGCATAGGATAGGATAGAGGATACGATAGGATAGAGGATAGGATAGGATAGAGGATAGGATAGGATAGAAGATAGGGTAGGATAGAGGATAGGATAGGATAGAGGATAGGATAGGATAGAGGATACGATTCGGGATTGGATAGGATAGAGGATACGATTGGGGATTGGATAGGATAGAGGATAGGATAGGATAGGATAGAGGATAGGATAGGATAGATGATAGGATAGGATAGAGGATAGGATAGGATAGAGGATGGGATAGGATAGAGGATAGGATAGGATAGAGGATAGTATAGGATAGAGGATAGGATAGGATATAGGATATAATAGGATTGAGGGAAGGACAGGATACAGGATAGGATAGGATAGAGGATAGGATAGGATAGAGGATAGGATAGGATAGAGGATAGGATAGGATAGAGGATAGAATAGGATAGAGGATAGGATAGGATAGAGGATAGGATAGGATAGAGGATAGGATAGGATAGAGGATAGGCTAGGATAGAGGATAGGATAGGATAGAGGATAGGATAGGATAGAGGATGGGATAGGATAGAGAATAGGATAGGATATATGATTTTATAGGATAGAGGACAGGATATTATAGAGGATAGGATAGGGGATTTTATAGGATAGAGGATAGCATGTAATACAGTATAGGATAGGATTGAGGATAGTATACGATAGAGGATAGGATAGGATAGAGGATAGGATAGAGGATATGATAGGATAGAGTACACGATATTATAGAGGGTAGGATTGGATAGAGGATTAGATAGGATAGAGGATAGGATACAGGATAGGATAGGATAGAGGATAGGATAGGATAGAGGATCGGATAGGATACAGGATAGGATAGGATAGAGGATAGGATAGGATAGAGCATAGGATAGGATAGAGGATAGGATAGGATAGAGGATAGGATAGGATATAGGATTGGATAGGATAGAGGATAGGATAGGATAGAGGATGGGATAGGATAGAGGATAGGATAGGATAGAGGATAGGATAGGATAGAGGATAGGATAGGATAGAGGATAGGATAGGATAGAGGATAGGATAGGATAGAGGATAGGATAGAGGATAGGATAGAGGATAGGATAGGATAGAGGATAGGATAGGATAAAGGATAGGATAGGATAAAGGATAGGATAAGATAGAGGATTGGATAGGATAGAGGATAGGATAGGATGGAGGATAGGATAGGCTTGAGGATAGGATAGAGGATAGGATAGAGGATAGGATAGAGGATAGGATAGGATAGAGGATAGGATAGGATAAAGGATAGGATAGGATAAAGGATAGGATAAGATAGAGGATTGGATAGGATAGAGGATAGGATAGGATGGAGGATAGGATAGTATTGAGGATAGGATAGGATAGAGGATAGGATAGAGGATAGGATAGGATAGAGGATAGGATAGGATAGAGGATAGGATAGGATAGAGGATAGGATAGGATAGAGCATAGGATAGGATAGAGGATACGATAGGATAGAGGATAGGATAGGATAGAGGATAGGATAGGATAGAAGATAGGGTAGGATAGAGGATACGATAGGATAGAGGATAGGATAGGATAGAGGATAGGATAGGATAGATGATAGGATAGGATAGAGGATAGGATAGGATAGAGGATGGGATAGGATAGAGGATAGGATAGGATAGAGGATAGTATAGGATAGAGGATAGGATAGGATATAGGATATAATAGGATTGAGGGAAGGACAGGATACAGGATAGGATAGGATAGATGATACGATATTATAGGAGGTAGGATAGGATATAGGACAGCATAGGATAGTGGATAGGATAGGGTGGATGATAGGATAGAGGATAGGATAGGCTAGAGGACAGGAGAGGATAGTGGATAGGATAGGACGGATGATAGGATAGAGGATAGGATAGAGGATTGGATAGGATAGGGGGTATTATAGGATAGACGATAGGATAGGATAGAGATTGGGATAGGCTAGACGATAGGATACGATAGAGGATGGGATTGGATAGAGTATAGGATAGGATAGAGGATATTATAGGATATAGGATACGATAGGATAGAGGATAGGATACGAGAGAGGACGGGATTGGATAGAGGATAAGTAGGGATAGAGGACAGGATAGGATAGAGGATTGGATAGGATAGAGGTTAGGATAGGATATAGGATAGGATAGGATAGAGGATAGAATAGGGGATTGGATAGGATAGAGGATAGGATTGGATAGGATACGGGATATTATACGATAGAGGATAGGATACGATAGAGGATACGATATTATAGGCGATATGATAGGATAGAGGACAGGATTAGATAGAGGATTTGATAGGGGATTGGATAGGATAGAGGAAAGGATAGGATTGAGGATAGGATTGAATAGAGGATAGGATATGATAGACGATAGGATAGAGGATAGGATAGGATAGAGGATAGGATAGAGGATTGGATAGGATAGAGGATTGGATAGGATAGAGGATTGGATAGGATAGAGGATATTATAGGATGGACGAGAGGATAGGATAGGATAGAGGATAGGATAGGGGATTGGATAGGAAAGAGGATAGCATAGCAAAGAGGATAGGATAGGATAGAGGATAGGATAGGATAGAGGATAGGATAGGATAGAGGATCGGATAGGATTGAGGATAGGATTGGATAGAGGATAGGATATGATAGAGGATAGGATAGAGGATAGGATAGAGGATAGGATAGAGGATAGGATAGGATAGAGGATAGGATAGGATATATGATATTATAGGATAGAGGATAGGATATTATAGAGGATAGGATAGGGGATAGGATAGGATAGAGGATAGCATATTATACAGTATTGGATAGGATAGTATAAAGGGTAGGATAGGATAGAGGATAGGATGAGGGATTGTATGGGATAGAGGATTGGATACGATAGTGGATAGGATAGGAAAGAGGATAGGATAGGATAGAGGATAGGATAGGATAGAGGCTACGATAGGATAGAGGATAGGATAGGATAGAGGATAGGATAGTGGATTGTATAGGATAGAGGAATGGATACGATTATGAATAGGATAGGAAAGAGGATAGGATAGGATAGAGCATACGATTGGGGATTGGATAGGATAGAGGATAGGATAGGATAGAGGATAGGATACGATAGATGATAGGATAGGATAGAGAATAGGATAGGATAGATGATACGATATTATAGGCGGTAGGGTAGGATATAGGACTGGATAGGATAGAGAATAGGATAGGACAGAGGATAGGATAGGCTAGAGGATAGGATAGGATAGATGATAGGATAGGATAGGATAGAGCATAGGATAGGATAGAGGATAGGTTGGGATAGAGGATACGATTGGGGATTGGATAGGATAGAGGATAGGATAGGATAGATTATAGGATAGGTTAGATGATAGGATAGGATAGAGGATTTGATAGGATAAAGGATAAGATCGGATTGAGGATAGGATAGGATACATGATATTATAGGATAGAGGATAGGATATGATAGAGTATACGATATTATAGAGGATAGGATAGGATAGAGGATAGGATGGGATAGAGGATTTGATAGGGGATTGGATAGAATAGTGGATAGGATAGGTTACGGGATTGGATAGGATAGAGAATAGGATAGGATAGATGATACGATATTATAGGCGGTAGGATAGGATAGAGGATAGCATAGGATAGAGGATAGGATAGGATAGAGGATAGGATAGGATAGAGGATAGGATAGAGGATAGGATAGAGGATAGGATAGGATAGAGGATAGGATAGGATAGAGGATAGGATAGGATAGAGCATAGGATAGGATAGAGGATACGATAGGATAGAGGACAGGATAGGATAGAGGATAGGATAGGATAGAGGATACGATTGGGGATTTTATAGGATAGAGGATAGGATAGGATAGATGATAGGATAGGATAGATAATAGGATTGGATAGATGATACGATATTATAGGCGGTAGGGTAGGATATAGGACTGGATAGGATAGAGAATAGGATAGGACAGAGGATAGGATAGGCTAGAGGATAGGATAGGATAGATGATATGATAGGATAGGATAGAGCATAGGATAGGATAGAGGATAGGTTGGGATAGAGGATACGATTGGTGATTGGATAGGATAGAGGATAGGATAGGATAGATTATAGGATAGGTTAGATGATAGGATAGGATAGAGGATTTGATAGGATAAAGGATAAGATCGGATTGAGGATAGGATAGGATACATGATATTATAGGATAGAGGATAGGATATGATAGAGTATACGATATTATAGAGGATAGGATAGGATAGAGGATAGGATGGGATAGAGGATTTGATAGGGGATTGGATAGAATAGAGGATAGGATAGGTTACGGGATTGGATAGGATAGAGAATAGGATAGGATAGATGATACGATATTATAGGCGGTAGGATAGGTTAGAGGATAGCATAGGATAGAGGATAGGATAGGATAGAGGATAGGATAGGATAGAGGATAGGATAGAGTATAGGATAGAGGATAGGATAGGATAGAGGATAGGTTAGGATAGAGGATAGGATAGGATAGAGCATAGGATAGGATAGAGGATACGATAGGATAGAGGATAGGATAGGATAGAGGATAGGATAGGATAGAGGATACGATTGGGGATTTTATAGGATAGAGGATAGGATAGGATAGAGGATAGGATAGGATAGAGGATAGGATACGATAGATGATAGGATAGGATAGAGAATAGGATAGGGTATATGATATTATAGGATAGAGGATAGGATAGGGGATTGTATAGGATATAGGATTGGATACGATAGTGGATAGGATAGGATAGAGGATAGGATAGGATAGATGATAGGATAGGATAGGATAGAGGATAGTATAGGATAGAGGATAGGATAGGATAGAGGATAGGATAGAAGATTGGATAGGATAGAGGAAATTTTAGGATGGACGAGAGGATAGGATAGGATAGAGGATAGGATAGGGGATTGGATAGGAAAGAGGATAGCATAGCAAAGAGGATAGGATAGGATAGAGGATACGATATTATAGGCGATATGATAGGATAGAGGACAGGATTAGATAGAGGATTTGATAGGGGATTGGATAGAATAGAGGATATGATAGGTTAGAGGATTGGATACGATAGAGAATAGGATAGGATAGATGATACGATATTATAGGCGGTAGGATAGGATATAGGACAGGATAGGATAGTGGATAGGATAGGATAGAGGATAGGATAGGATAGAGGATACGATAGGGGATTGCATAGGATAGAGGATAGGATAGGATAGAGGATAGGATAGGATAGAGGATAGGATAGGATAGAGAATAGGATAGGATATATGATTTTATAGGATAGAGGATAGGATATTATAGAGGATAGGATAGGGGATTGGATAGGATAGAGGATAGGATAGGGTAGAGGATGGGATAGGATAGAGGATAGGATTGGATAGAGGATATTATAGGATGGAGGATAGGATAGGATAGAGGACAGGATAGGGGATTGGATAGGATAGAGGTTAGGATAGGGTAGAGGATAGGATAGGATAGGAGAGAGGATAGGATAGGGTAGAGGATAGGATAGGAATGAGGATAGGATAGGATAGAGGATGGGATACGATAGAGGATACGATATGATACAGGATTGGATAGGATAGAGGATAGGATTGGATAGAGGATATTATAGGATAGATGATAGGATAGGATAGAGGGCAGGATAGGGGATTGGATAGGATAGAGGATAGGATAGGGTAGAGGATAGGATAGGATAGGAGAGAGGATAGGATAGGGTAGAGGATAGGATAGGAATGAGGATAGGATAGGATAGGGGATGGGATACGATAGAGGATACGATATGATACAGGATTGGATAGGATAGAGGATAGGATTGGATAGAGGATATTATAGGATAGATGATAGGATAGGATAGAGGACAGGATAGGGGATTGGATAGGATAGAGGATAGGCTAGGATAGAGGATATTATAGGATAGAGGATAGGATAGGATAGAGGATACTACGGGATACAGTATAGGATAGGATAGAGGATATTATAGGATAGAGGATACGATAGGATAGAGGATAGGATAGGGTAGAGGATAGGATAGGATAGGATAGGATAGAGGATAGGATAGGGTAGAGGATAGGATAGGAATGAGGATAGGATAGGATAGAGGATAGGATAGGATAGAGGATAGGATAGGATGGAGGATACGATAGGTTCGAGGATAGTATAGGATAGAGAATAGGATAGGATAGGATAGAGGATAGGATAGGATAGAGGATGAGATAGGATAGATGATAGGATAGAATAGAGGATAGGATAGGGTAGAGGATAGGATAGGATAGGATAGAGGATAGGATAGGGTAGAGGATATTATAGGATGGAGGATAGGATAGGATAGAGGACAGGATAGGGGATTGGATAGGATAGAGGATATTATTGGATAGGGGATATGATAGGATAGAGGATAGGATAGGATAGAGGATAGGATAGGATAGATGATAGGATAGGATAGTGGATAGGATAGGATAGGATAGAGGATAGGATAGGACAGAGGATAGGATAGGATAGAGGATAGGATAGGATAGAGGATAGGATAGGATAGAGGATAGGATAGGATAGAGGATAGGATAGGATAGAGGATACGATAGAGGATAGGATAGGATAGAGGAAAGGATAGAGGATAGGATAGGATAGACGATAGGATAGGATAGAGTATAGGATAGGATAGAGGATAGGATAGGATAGAGGATAGGATAGGATAGAGGATAGGATAGGATAGAGGATAGGATAGGATAGAGGATAGGATAGGATAGAGGATATTATAGAGGATAGGATAGGATAGAGGATAGGATAGGATAAAGGATAGGATAAGGTAGAGGATTGGATAGGATAGAGGATAGGATAGAGGATAGGATAGGATAGAGGATAGGATAGGATAAAGGATAGGATAAGATAGAGGATTGGATAGGATAGAGGATAGGATAGGATGGAGGATAGGATAGGATTGAGGATAGGATAGGATAGAGGATAGGATAGAGGATAGGATAGGATAGAGGATAGGATAGGATAGGATAGAGGATAGGATAGGATAGAGGATAGGATAGGATAGAGGATAGGATAGGATAGAGGATAGGATAGGATAGAGGATAGGATAGAGGATAGGATAGAGGATAGGATAGAGGATAGGATAGGATAGAGGATAGGATGGGATAGAGGATAGGATAGGATAGAGGATAGGATAGGATAGAGGATAGGATAGTATAGGATAGGTAATTGGATAGGATAGGATAGAGGATAGGATGTGGGATTGGATAGGGTAGAGGATAGGATACGATAGAGGATAGGGTAGGATAGGAAATAGGATAGGATAGATAATATTATAGGATAGAGGATAGAATATGATAGAGGATACGATATTATAGAGGATAGGATAGGAGAGAGGATAGGATAGGGGATTGGATAGGATAGAGGATAGGATGGGATAGAGGATAGGATAGGATAGAGGATAGGATAGGATAGAGGATAGGATAGTATAGAATAGGTAATTGGATAGGATAGGATAGAGGATAGGATGTGGGATTGGATAGGGTAGAGGATAGGATACGATAGAGGATAGGGTAGGATAGGAAATAGGATAGGATAGATAATATTATAGGATAGAGGATAGAATATGATAGAGGATACGATATTATAGAGGATAGGATAGGAGAGAGGATAGGATAGGGGATTGGATAGGATAGAGGATTGGATAGGATGGAGGATAGGATAGGATAGAGGATAGGATAGAGGATAGGATAAAGTATATGATAGGGGATTGGATAGAATAGAGGATAGGATAGGATAGAGCATAGGATAGGATAGAGGATGGGATAGGGGATTGGATAGGATAGAGGATATTATTGGATAGAGGATATGATAGGATAGAGGATATGATAGGATAGAGAATAGGATAGGATGGAGGATAGGATAGGATAGAGGATAGGATAGGATTGAGGATAGGATAGGATAGAGGATAGGATAGGATAGAGGATAGGATAGGATAGAGAATAGGATAGGATAGAGGACAGGATAGGATAGAGGATAGGATAGGATAGAGGATAGGATAGGATAGAGGATAGGATAGGATAGAGGATAGGATAGGATAGAGGATAGGATAGGATAGATGATAGGATAGGATAGAGGATAGGATAGGATAGATGATAGGATAGGATAGTGGAAAGGATAGGATAGAGGATAGGATAGAATAGAAGATAGGATATAGGATAGGATAGGATAGGATAGGATAGAGGATAGGATAGGATAGAGGATAGGATAGAGGATAGGATAGGATAGAGGATAGGATAGGATAGAGGATAGGATAGGATAGAGGATAGGATAGGATAGAGGATAGGATAGGATAGATGATAGGATAGGATAGAGGATAGGATAGGATAGATGATAGGATAGGATAGTGGAAAGGATAGGATAGAGGATAGGATAGAATAGAGGATAGGATATAGGATAGGATAGGATAGGATAGAGGATAGGATAGAGGATAGGATAGGATAGAGGATAGGATAGGATAGAGGATAGGATACGATAGATGATAGGATAGGATAGAGGATACGATATTGTAGAGGATAGGGTAGGATAGAGGATAGGATAGGGGATTGGATCGGATGGAGGATAGGATAGGATAGTGGATAAGATAGGATAGAGGATAGTATAGGATAGAGGATAGGCTAGGGGATAGAGGATAGGAAAGGATAGAGGATAGGATAGGATAGAGGATAGGATAGGATAGAGGATAGGATAGGATAGATGATAGGATAGGATAGAGGATACGATAGAGGATTGGATAGTAGAAAGGAGAGGATAGGATAGAAGATAGGATAGGATTGAGGATAGGATAGGATAGTGGATCGGATAGGATAGTGCAGACGATAGAGGATAAGATAGGATAAAGGAGAGGATAGGTTACAGAATATGATAGGATAGATGATATTACAGGATAGAGGATAGGATAGGATAGAGGATAGGATAGGATAGAGGATATTATAGAGGATAGGATAGGATAGAGGATAGGATAGGATAAAGGATAGGATAAGGTAGAGGATTGGATAGGATAGAGGATAGGATAGAGGATAGGATAGGATAGAGGATAGGATAGGATAAAGGATAGGATAAGATAGAGGATTGGATAGGATAGAGGATAGGATAGGATGGAGGATAGGATAGGATTGAGGATAGGATAGGATAGAGGATAGGATAGAGGATAGGATAGAGGATAGGATAGGATAGAGGATAGGATAGGATAGGATAGAGGATAGGATAGGATAGAGGATAGGATAGGATAGAGGATAGGATAGGATAGAGGATAGGATAGGATAGAGGATAGGATAGAGGATAGGATAGAGGATAGGATAGAGGATAGGATAGAGGATAGGATAGGATAGAGGATAGGATGGGATAGAGGATAGGATAGGATAGAGGATAGGATAGGATAGAGGATAGGATAGTATAGGATAGAGGATAAGGTAGGGGATCGGATAGGATAGAGAATAGTATAGGATAGAGGATAGAATAGGTAATTGGATAGGATAGGATAGAGGATAGGATGTGGGATTGGATAGGGTAGAGGATAGGATACGATAGAGGATAGGGTAGGATAGGAAATAGGATAGGATAGATAATATTATAGGATAGAGGATAGAATATGATAGAGGATACGATATTATAGAGGATAGGATAGGAGAGAGGATAGGATAGGGGATTGGATAGGATAGAGGATTGGATAGGATGGAGGATAGGATAGGATAGAGGATAGGATAGAGGATAGGATAAAGTATATGATAGGGGATTGGATAGAATAGAGGATAGGATAGGATAGAGCATAGGATAGGATAGAGGATGGGATAGGGGATTGGATAGGATAGAGGATATTATTGGATAGAGGATATGATAGGATAGAGGATATGATAGGATAGAGAATAGGATAGGATGGAGGATAGGATAGGATAGAGGATAGGATAGGATTGAGGATAGGATAGGATAGAGGATAGGATAGGATAGAGGATAGGATAGGATAGAGAATAGGATAGGATAGAGGACAGGATAGGATAGAGGATAGGATAGGATAGAGGATAGGATAGGATAGAGGATAGGATAGGATAGAGGATAGGATAGGATAGAGGATAGGATAGGATAGATGATAGGATAGGATAGAGGATAGGATAGGATAGATGATAGGATAGGATAGTGGAAAGGATAGGATAGAGGATAGGATAGAATAGAAGATAGGATATAGGATAGGATAGGATAGGATAGGATAGAGGATAGGATAGGATAGAGGATAGGATAGAGGATAGGATAGGATAGAGGATAGGATAGGATAGAGGATAGGATAGGATAGAGGATAGGATAGGATAGAGGATAGGATAGGATAGATGATAGGATAGGATAGAGGATAGGATAGGATAGATGATAGGATAGGATAGTGGAAAGGATAGGATAGAGGATAGGATAGAATAGAGGATAGGATATAGGATAGGATAGGATAGGATAGAGGATAGGATAGAGGATAGGATAGGATAGAGGATAGGATAGGATAGAGGATAGGATACGATAGATGATAGGATAGGATAGAGGATACGATATTGTAGAGGATAGGGTAGGATAGAGGATAGGATAGGGGATTGGATCGGATGGAGGATAGGATAGGATAGTGGATAAGATAGGATAGAGGATAGTATAGGATAGAGGATAGGCTAGGGGATAGAGGATAGGAAAGGATAGAGGATAGGATAGGATAGAGGATAGGATAGGATAGAGGATAGGATAGGATAGATGATAGGATAGGATAGAGGATACGATAGAGGATTGGATAGTAGAAAGGAGAGGATAGGATAGAAGATAGGATAGGATTGAGGATAGGATAGGATAGTGGATCGGATAGGATAGTGCAGACGATAGAGGATAAGATAGGATAAAGGAGAGGATAATTTACAGAATATGATAGGATAGATGATATTACAGGATAGAGGATAGAATATGATAGAGGATACGATATTATAGAGGATAGGATAGGATAGAGGATAGGATAGGGGATTGGATAGGATTGAGGATTGGATAGGATAGAGGATAGGATAGAGGATAGGATAGGATAGAGTATAGGATAGAATAGAGGATAGGATAGAGGATTGGATGGGATAGAGGATTGCATACGATAGAGGATAGGATAGGATAGAGGATACGATAGAGGATTGGATAGTAGAAAGGAGAGGATAGGATAGAAGATAGGATAGGATTGAGGATAGGATAGGGTAGTGGATCGGATAGGATAGTGCAGACGATAGAGGATAAGATAGGATAAAGGAGAGGATAGGTTACAGAATATGATAGGATAGATGATATTACAGGATAGAGGATAGAATATGATAGACGATACGATATTATAGAGGATAGGATAGGATAGAGGATAGGATAGAGGATAGGATAGGATAGAGGATAGGATAGTATAGAGGATAGGATAGGATAGAGGATAGGATAGGATAGAGGATAGGATAGGATAGAGGATAGGATAGGATAGAGGATAGGATAGGATAGATGATAGGATAGGATAGAGGATAGGATAGGATAGATGATAGGATAGGATAGTGGAAAGGATAGGATAGAGGATAGGATAGAATAGAAGATAGGATATAGGATAGGATAGGATAGGATAGGATAGAGGATAGGATAGGATAGAGGATAGGATAGAGGATAGGATAGAGGATAGGATAGGATAGAGGATAGGATAGGATAGAGGATAGGATAGGATAGAGGATAGGATAGGATAGAGGATAGGATAGGATAGATGATAGGATAGGATAGAGGATAGGATAGGATAGATGATAGGATAGGATAGTGGAAAGGATAGGATAGAGGATAGGATAGAATAGAGGATAGGATATAGGATAGGATAGGATAGGATAGGATAGAGGATAGGATAGGATAGAGGATAGGATAGAGGATAGGATAGGATAGAGGATAGGATAGGATAGAGGATAGGATACGATAGATGATAGGATAGGATAGAGGATACGATATTGTAGAGGATAGGGTAGGATAGAGGATAGGATAGGGGATTGGATCGGATGGAGGATAGGATAGGATAGTGGATAAGATAGGATAGAGGATAGTATAGGATAGAGGATAGGCTAGGGGATGGGATAGGGTAGAGGATAGGATAGGATAGAGGATAGGATATGGGATTGGATAGGAAAGAGGATAGGAAACGATAGAGGATAGGATAGGATAGAGGATAGGATAGGGGATTGGCTAGGATAGAGGATAGGATAGGATAGAGGATAGTATAGGATAGAGGATAGGATAGGATAGAGGATACGATATTTTAGAGGATAGGGTAGCATAGAGGATAGGATAGGGGATTGGATCGGATAGAGGATAGGATAGGATAGAGGATAGGATAGGATAGAGGATAGTATAGGATAGAGGATAGGCTAGGGGATGGTATAGGATAGAGGATAGGAAACGATAGAGGATAGGATAGGATAGAGGATAGGATAGGGGATTGGCTAGGATAGAGGATAGGATAGGATAGAGGATAGTATAGGGGATTGTATAGGATAGAGGATTGGATACGATAGTGGATAGGATAGGAAAGAGGATAGGATAGGATAGAGGATAGGATAGGATAGAGTACACTATATTATAGAGGATAGGATAGGATAGAGGATGGGATAGGATAGAGGATAGGATAGGATAGAGGATAGAATAGGATAGAGGATAGGATAGGACAGAGGATAGGATAGGATAAGGGATAGGATAGGATAGAGGATAGGATAGGATAGAGGATAGGATAGGATAGAGGATAGGATAGGATAGAGGATAGTATAGGATAGAGGATAGGATAGAGGATAGGATAGGATAGAGGATAGGGTAGGATAAAGGATAGGATAAGATAGATGATTGGATAGGATAGGATGGAGGATAGGATAGGATTGAGGATAGGATAGGATAGAGGATAGGATAGAGGATAGGATAGGATAGAGGATAGGATAGGATAGAGGATAGGATAGGATAGAGGATAGGATAGGATAGAGGATAGGATAGGATAGAGGATAGGATAGGATAGAGGATAGGATAGGATAGATGATAGGATAGGATAGAGGATAGGATAGGATAGATGATAGGATAGGATAGTGGAAAGGATAGGATAGAGGATAGGATAGAATAGAAGATAGGATATAGGATAGGATAGGATAGGATAGGATAGAGGATAGGATAGGATAGAGGATAGGATAGAGGATAGGATAGGATAGATGATAGGATAGGATAGAGGATAGGATAGGATAGAGGATAGGATAGGATAGAGGATAGGATAGGATAGATGATAGGATAGGATAGAGGATAGGATAGGATAGATGATAGGATAGGATAGTGGAAAGGATAGGATAGAGGATAGGATAGAATAGAGGATAGGATATAGGATAGGATAGGATAGGATAGGATAGAGGATAGGATAGGATAGAGGATAGGATAGAGGATAGGATAGGACAGAGGATAGGATAGGATAGAGGATAGGATACGATAGATGGTAGGATAGGATAGAGGATACGATATTGTAGAGGATAGGGTAGGATAGAGGATAGGATAGGGGATTGGATAGGAAAGAGGATAGGAAACGATAGAGGATAGGATAGGATAGAGGATAGGATAGGGGATTGGCTAGGATAGAGGATAGGATAGGATAGAGGATAGTATAGGATAGAGGATAGGATAGGATAGAGGATACGATATTTTAGAGGATAGGGTAGCATAGAGGATAGGATAGGGGATTGGATCGGATAGAGGATAGGATAGGATAGAGGATAGGATAGGATAGAGGATAGTATAGGATAGAGGATAGGCTAGGGGATGGTATAGGATAGAGGATAGGAAACGATAGAGGATAGGATAGGATAGAGGATAGGATAGGGGATTGGCTAGGATAGAGGATAGGATAGGATAGAGGATAGTATAGGGGATTGTATAGGATAGAGGATTGGATACGATAGTGGATAGGATAGGAAAGAGGATAGGATAGGATAGAGGATAGGATAGGATAGAGTACACTATATTATAGAGGATAGGATAGGATAGAGGATGGGATAGGATAGAGGATAGGATAGGATAGAGGATAGAATAGGATAGAGGATAGGATAGGACAGAGGATAGGATAGGATAAGGGATAGGATAGGATAGAGGATAGGATAGGATAGAGGATAGGATAGGATAGAGGATAGGATAGGATAGATGATAGGATAGGATAGAGGATAGGATAGGATAGATGATAGGATAGGATAGTGGAAAGGATAGGATAGAGGATAGGATAGGATAGAGAATAGGATAGGATATATGATATTATAGGATAGAGGATAGGATATTATAGAGGATTGGATAGGGGATTGGATAGGATAGAGGATAGCATATAATACAGTATAGGATAGGATAGTATAAAGGATAGGATAGGATAGAGGATAGGATAGGGGATTGTATAGGATAGAGGATTGGATACGATAGTGGATAGGATAGGAAAGAGTATAGGATAGGATAGAGGATAGGATAGGATAGAGGCTGGGATAGGATAAAGGATAGGATAGGATTGAGGATAGGATAGGATACATGATATTATAGGATAGAGGATAGGATATGATAGAGTATACGTTATTATAGAGGATAGGATAGGATAGAGGATAGGATGGGATAGAGGATTTGATAGGGGATAGGATAGAATAGAGGATAGGATAGGTTACAGGATTGGATAGGATAGAGAATAGGATAGGATAGATGATACGATATTATATTCGGTAGGATAGGATAGAGGATAGGATAGGATTGCGGATAGGATAGGATAGAGGATAGGATTGGATAGAGGATAGGATAGGATAGAGAATAGGATAGGATAGAGGATATTATAGGTTAGAGGATAGGATAGGATAGAGGATACAATATGATAGAGGATAGGATAGAGGATAGGATATAGTACAGTATAGGATAGGATTGAGGATAGGACGGGATAGAGGATAGGATAGGGGATTGGATAGGATAGAGGATAGGATAGGATAAATGATAGGATAGGATAGAGGATAGGATAGGATGAAGGATAGGATGGAATAGAGGATAGGATGGAATAGAGGATAGGATGGAATAGAGGATTGGATGAGATAGAGGATAGGATAGGATAGAGGATAGGATAAGATAGAGGATAGGATAGGATAGATCGTAGGATACGTTTGAGGATACGATAGGATAGGATAAAGGATAGGATAGGATAGAGGATAGCATATGATAGAGGAATAGAATAGGATAGAGGATGGGATACGATATAGGATGGGATAGGATCGAGGATAGGATAGGATAGAGGATATAATGGGTAAGAGGATAGGATAGGATAGATGGTAGGATACGATACAGGATAGGATAGGATAGATGGTAGGATACGATACAGGATAGGATACGATAGAGGATAGAATAGGATAGAGGATAGATAGGATAGTGGATAGGTTAGGATGGTGGATAGGATGGGATAGAGGATAGGATAAGATGGAGGATAGGATGGGATAGAGGATAGGATAAGATAGAGGATAGGATAGAGGATAGGATAGAGGATAGGATAGAGGATAGGATAGGATAGAGAATAGGATAGGATAGAGGATAGCATAGGATAGAGGAATAGGATAGGATAAAGGATAGGATGGGATAGAGGACATGATAAGATAGAAGATAGGATAGGATAGAGGATAGGATAGGATAGAGGATAGAATGGGTAAGAGGATAGGATAGGATAGATGGTAGGATACGATACAGGATAGGATAGGATAGATGGTAGGATACGATACAGGATAGGATACGATAGAGGATAGAATAGGATAGAGGATAGATAGGATAGAGGATATGATAAGATAGAGGACAGGATAGGATAGAGGATAGGATATAATGGAGGATAGGATGGAATAGAGGATAGGATGGAATAGAGGATACGATGAGATACAGGATAGGATAGGATAGAGGATAGGATAGGATAGAGGATAGTATAGGATGGAGGATATGATGGGATGGAGGTTAGGATGGGATAGAGGATAGTATAGGATAGAGGATGGGATACAATATAGGATGGGATAGGATAGAGGATAGTATAGGATAGAGGATAGGATAGGATGGAAGATAGGATGGGATAGAGGTTCGGATAGGATAAATGATAGGATAGGGTGGAGGATAGGAAAGGATAGACGATAGGATAGGATAGAGGATAGGATAGGATGGAGGATGGGATGGGATAGAGGATAGGATAGGATAGATGGTAGGATAGGATAGAGGATAGGATACGATAGAGGATAGAATAGGATAGAGGATAGGATAGGATAGAGGATAGGATTGGATAGAGGATAGGATAGGATAGAGGATAGGATAGGATAGAGGATAGGATAGGATAGAGGATAGGATTGGATAGAGGATAAGATAGGATCGAGGATAGGATAGGAAAGAGCATAGGATACGATAGAGGATGGGATAGGATAGAGGATAGGATAGGATAGAGGATAGGATTGGACAGAGGATAGGATAGGATGGAGGATAAGAAGGGATAGAGGATATGCCAAGATAGAAGATAGGGTAGGATAGAGGATAGGATAGGATAGAGGATAGGATAGGATAGAGGATAGCATAGGATAGAGGAATAGGATAGGATAAAGGATAGGATGGGATAGAGGATATGATAAGATAGAAGATAGGATAGGATAGAGGATAGGATGGGATAGAGGATAGGGTAGGATAGAGGATAGGATACGACAGAGGATGGGATAGGATAGAGGATAGGATGGGATAAAGGATATGATAAGATAGAGGACAGTATAGGATAGAGGATAGGATATAATGGAGGATAGGATGGAATAGAGGATAGGATGGAATAGAGGATTCGATGAGATACAGGATAGGATAGGATAGAGGTTAGGATAGGATAGATGATAGTATAGGATGGAGGATATGATGGGATGGAGGTTAGGATGGGATAGAGGATAGTATAGGATAGAGGATGGGATACGATATAGGATGGGATAGGATAGAGGATAGTATAGGATAGAGGATAGGATAGGATGGAAGATAGGATGGGATAGAGGTTCGGATAGGATAGAGGATAGGATTGGATAGAGGATAGGATGGGATAGAGGATAGGATAGGGTAGAGGATAGGATAGGATAGAGGATAGTATAGGATAGAGGATAGGATAGGATGGGATAGAGGATATGACAAGATAGTAGATAGGATAGGATAGAGGATAGGATAGGATAGAGGATAGGATAGGATAGAGGATAGCATAGGATAGAGGAATAGGATAGGATAGAGGATAGGATGGGATAGAGGATATGATAAGATAGAAGATAGGATAGGATAGAGGATAGGATAGGATAGATGATAGGATAGGATAGAGGATAGGATACGATAGAGGATGGGATAGGATAGAGGATAGGATAGGATAGAGGATAGGATTGGATAGAGGATAGGATGGGATAGAGGATATGATAAGATAGAAGATAGGATAGGATAGAGGATGGGATAGGATAGAGGGTAGGATATGACAGATGATAGGATAGGATACAGGATAGGATACGATAGAGGATAGAATACGATGGAGGATAGGATTGGATAGAGGATCGGATAGGATAGAGGATAGGATTGGATAGAGGATAGGATGGGATAGAGGATAGGATAGGATAGAGGATAGGATAGGATAGAGGATAGGATAGGATAGAGGATAGTATAGGATAGAGGATAGGATAGGATGGGATAGAGGATATGACAAGATAGTAGATAGGATAGGATAGAGGATAGGATAGGATAGAGGATAGGATAGGATAGAGGATAGCATAGGATAGAGGAATAGGATAGGATAGAGGATAGGATGGGATAGAGGATATGATAAGATAGAAGATAGGATAGGATAGAGGATAGGATAGGATAGATGATAGGATAGGATAGAGGATAGGATACGATAGAGGATGGGATAGGATAGAGGATAGGATAGGATGGAGGATGGGATGGGATAGAGGATAGGATAGGATAGATGGTAGGATAGGATAGAGGATAGGATACGATAGAGGATAGAATAGGATAGAGGATAGGATAGGATAGAGGATAGGATTGGATAGAGGATAGGATAGGATAGAGGATAGGATAGGATAGAGGATAGGATAGAATAGAGGATAGGATAGGAAAGAAGATAGCATAGGATATAGGATAGGATAGGATAGAGGATAGGATAGGATAGAGAATAGGACAGGATAGAGGATAGGATAGGATAGAGGATAGGATAGGATAGAGGATAGGATAGGATAGAGGATAGGATAGGATAGAAGATAGGATAGGATAGGATAGGATAGAGGATAAGATAGGATAGAGCATAGGATAGGATAGAGGATAGGATAGGATAGAGGATAGGATAGGGTAGAGGATAGGATAGGATAGAGGATAGGATAGGATAGAGGATACGATTGGGGATTGGATAGGATAGAGGATAGGATAGGATAGATTATAGGATAGGATAGAGGATAGGATAGAATAGAGGATAGGATACGATAGAGGATATGATAGGATAGAGAATAGGATATGATATATGATATTATAGGATAGAGGATAGGATATTATAGAGGATTGGATAGGGGATTGGATAGGATAGAGGATAGCATATAATACAGTATAGGATAGGATCGTATAAAGGATAGGATAGGATAGAGGATAGGATAGGGGATTGTATAGGATAGAGGATTGGATACGATAGTGGATAGGATAGGAAAGAGTATAGGATAGGATAGAGGATAGGATAGGATAGAGGATAGGGTAGGATAGAGGATAAGATAGGATAGAGGATAGGATATGATGAAGTATACGATATTATAGAGGATAGGATAGGATAGAGGATGGGATAGGATAAAGGATAGGATAGGATTGAGGATAGGATAGGATACATGATATTATAGGATAGAGGATAGGATATGATAGAGTATACGTTATTATAGAGGATAGGATAGGATAGAGGATAGGATGGGATAGAGGATTTGATAGGGGATAGGATAGAATAGAGGATAGGATAGGTTACGGGATTGGATAGGATAGAGAATAGGATAGGATAGATGATACGATATTATATTCGGTAGGATAGGATAGAGGATAGGATAGGATTGCGGATAGGATAGGATAGAGGATAGGATTGGATAGAGGATAGGATAGGATAGAGAATAGGATAGGATAGAGGATATTATAGGTTAGAGGATAGGATAGGATAGAGGATACAATATGATAGAGGATAGGATAGACGATAGGATATAGTACAGTATAGGATAGGATTGAGGATAGGACGGGATAGAGGATAGGATGGAATAGAGGATAGGATGGAATAGAGGATTGGATGAGATAGAGGATAGGATAGGATAGAGGATAGGATAAGATAGAGGATAGGATAGGATAGATCGTAGGATACGTTTGAGGATACGATAGGATAGGATAAATGATAGGATAGGATAGAGGATAGGATAGGATGAAGGATAGGATGGAATAGAGGATAGGATGGAATAGAGGATAGGATGGAATAGAGGATTGGATGAGATAGAGGATAGAATAGGATAGATAGTAGGATACGATACAGGATAGGATAGAATAGATGGTAGGATACGATACAGGATAGGATACGATAGAGGATAGAATAGGATAGAGGATAGATAGGATAAAGGATAGGATACGATAGAGGATAGGATTTGATAGAGGATTGGATAGGATAGAGGGTAGAATAGGATAGAGGATAGGATAGGATAGTGGATAGGTTAGGATGGTGGATAGGATGGGATAGAGGATAGGATAAGATGGAGGATAGGATGGGATAGAGGATAGGATAAGATAGAGGATAGGATAGGATAGGATAGAGGATAGGATAGGATAGAGGATAGCATAGGATAGAGGAATAGGATAGGATAAAGGATAGGATGGGATAGAGGATAGGATAGGATAGAGGATATAATAGGATAGAGGATAGGATAGGATAAGAGGATAGGATAGGATAGAGAATAGGATAGGATATATGATTTTATAGGATAGAGGATAGGATATTATAGAGGATAGGATAGGGGATTGGATAGGATAGAGGATAGGATAGGGTAGAGGATAGGATAGGACAGGAGAGAGGATAGGATAGGGTAGAGGATAGGATAGGAATGAGGATAGGATAGGATAGAGGATGGGATACGATAGACGATACGATATGATACAGGATTGGATAGGATAGAGGATAGGATTGGATAGAGGATATTATAGGATAGATGATAGGATAGGATAGAGGACAGGATAGGGGATTGGATAGGATAGAGGATAGGCTAGGATAGAGGATATTATAGGATAGAGGATAGGATAGGATAGAGGATATTACGGGATACAGTATAGGATAGGATAGAGGATATTATAGGATAGAGGATACGATAGGATAGAGGATAGGATAGGGTAGAGGATAGGATAGGATAGGATAGGATAGAGGATAGGATAGGGTAGAGGATAGGATAGGAATGAGGATAGGATAGGATAGAGGATAGGATAGGATGGAGGATACGATAGGTTCGAGGATAGTATAGGATAGAGAATAGGATAGGATAGGATAGAGGATAGGATAGGGTAGAGGATAGTATAGGATAGGATAGGATAGAGGATAGGATAGGGTAGAGGATAGGATAGGATAGAGGATAGGATAGGATGGAGGATACGATAGGTTCGAGGATAGTATAGGATAGAGAATAGGATAGGATAGGATAGAGGATAGGATAGGATAGAGGATGGGATAGGATAGATGATAGGATAGAATAGAGGATAGGATAGGGTAGAGGATAGGATAGGATAGGATAGAGGATAGGATAGGGTAGAGGATAGGATAGGAATGAGGATAGGATAGGATAGAGGATGGGATACGATAGAGGATACGATATGATACAGGATTGGATAGGATAGAGGATAGGATTGGATAGAGGATATTATAGGATGGAGGATAGGATAGGATAGAGGACTGGATAGGGGATTGGATAGGATAGAGGATATTATTGGATAGAGGATATGATAGGATAGAGGATAGGATAGGATAGAGGATAGGATAGGCTAGATGATAGGATAGGATAGAGGATAGGATAGGATAGAGGATAGGATAGAGGATAGGATAGGATAGAGGATAGGATGGGATAGAGGATAGGATAGGATAGAGGATAGGATAGGATAGAGGATAGGATAGTATAGAGAATAGGATAGGATAGAGGATAGGATAGGATAGAGGATAGGATAGGATAGAGGATAGGATAGGATAGGATAGAGGATAGGATAGGATAGAGGATACGATATTATAGAGGATAGGATAGGATAGAGGATAGGATAGGGGATTGTATAGGATAGAGGATTGGATAGGATGGAGGATAGGATAGGATAGAGGATAGGATAGAGGATAGGATAGGATAGAGTATAGGATAGAATAAAGGATAGGATAGAGGATTGGATCGGATAGAGGATTGCATACGATAGAGGATAGGATAGGATAGAGGATACGATAGAGGATTGGATAGTAGAAAGGAGAGGATAGGATAGAAGAAAGGATAGGATTGAGGATAGGATAGGTTAGTGGATCGGATAGGATAGTGCAGACGATAGAGGATAAGATAGGATAAAGGAGAGGATAGGTTACAGAATATGATACGATAGATGATATTACAGGATAGAGGATAGAATATGATAGAGGATACGATATTATAGAGGATAGGATAGGATAGAGGATAGGATAGGGGATTGGATAGGATTGAGGATTGGATAGGATAGAGGATAGGATAGAGGATAGGATAGGATAGAGGATAGGATGGGATAGAGGATAGGATAGGATAGAGAATAGGATAGGATAGAGGATAGGATAGCATAGAGGATAGGATAGGATAGATGATAGGATAGGATAGAGGATAGGGTAGGATAGGATAGAGGATAGGATAGGATAGGATAGAGGATATAATAGGATTGAGGAAAGGATAGGATAGAGGATAGGATAGAGGATAGGATAGAGGATAGGATAGGATAGAGGATAGGATAGAGGATAGGATAGAGGATAGGATAGAGGATAGGATAGTATAGAGGATAGGATAGGATAGTATAGAGGATAGGATAGGATAGAGGATAGGATAGAGGATAGGATAGAGGATAGGATAGAGGATAGGATAGAGGATAGGATAGAGGATAGGATAGGATAGAGGATAGGATAGAGGATAGGATAAAGGATAGGATAGGATAGAGGATCAGATAGAGGATAGGATAGAGGATAGGATAGGATAGAGGATCGGATAGAGGATAGGATAGGATAGAGGATAGGATAGGATAGAGGATAGGATAGGATAGAGGATACGATAGAGGATTGGATATGATAGAGGATAGGATAGGGGATTGGATAGGATTGAGGATTGGATAGGATAGAGGATAGGATAGAGGATAGGATAGGAAAGAGGATAGGATAGGATCGAGGATAGAATAGGATAGAGGATAGGATAGGACAGAGGATAGGATAGGATAGAGGATAGGATAGGATAGGATAGAGGATAGGATAGGATAGAGGATAGGATAGGATAGAGGATAGTATAGGATAGAGGAAAGGATAGAATAGAGGATAGGATAGGATAGAGGATATAATAGGATTGAGGAAAGGACAGGATACAGGATAGGATAGGATAGAGGATAGGATAGAGGATAGAATAGAATAGATGATAGGATAGGATAGAGGATAGGATAGGATAGAGGATAGGATAGGATAGAGGATAGGATAGGATAGGATAGAGGATAGTATATGATAGAGGATACGATAGAGGATTGGATATGATAGAGGATAGGATAGAGGATAGAATAGGATAGATGATATTATATGATAGAGGATAGGATATGATAGAGTAAACGATATTAAAGAGGATAGGATAGGGTAGATGATAGGATAGAGGATAGGATAGGATAGAGGATAGGATAGGATAGAGGATAGAATTGGATAGAGGATAGGATAGGATAGAGGTTAGGATGGGATAGATGATAGGATAGGATAGGATAGAGGGTAGGATAGGATAGAGGATATAATAGGATTGAGGAAAGGATAGGATAGAGGATAGGATAGGATAGAGGATAGGATAGGATAGAGGATAGGATAGGATAGAGGATAGGATAGGATAGAGGATAGGATAGGATAGAGGATAGGATAGGATAGAGGATAGGATAGGATAGAGGATAGGATAGGATAGAGGATAGGATTGGATAGAGGATAGGATAGGATAGAGGATAGGATAGGATAGAGGATAGGATAGGATAGAGGATAGGATAGGATAGAGGATAGGATAGGATAGAGGATAGGATAGGATAGAGGATAGGATAGGATAAAGGATAGGATAGGATAGAGGATAGGATAGGATAGAGGATAGGATAGGATAGAGGATAGGATAGAGGATAGGATAGAGGATAGGATAGAGGATAGGATAGGATAGAGGATAGGATAGGATAAAGGATAGGATAGGATAGGAAAGTGGATAGGATAGGATAGAGGATAGGATAGAGGATAGGATAGGATAGAGGATAGGATAGGATAGAGGATAGGATAGGATAGACGATAGGATAGGATAGAGAATAGGATAGGATAGAGGATAGGATAGGATAGAGGATAGGATAGGATAGATGATAGGATAGGATAGAGGATAGGATAGGATAGGATAGGATAGAGGATAGGATAGGATAGAGGATAGAGGATAGAGGATAATATAGGATAGAGGATAGGATAGGATAGAGGATAGGATAGGATAGAGGATAGGATAGGATAGAGGATAGGATAGGATAGAGGATAGGATAGGATAGGATAGAGGATAGGATAGGATAGAGGATAGGATAGGATAGAGGATAGGATAGGGTAGAGGATTGGATAGAGGATAGGATAGGATAAAGGATAGGATAAGATAGAGGATTGGATAGGATAGAGGATAGGATAGGATGGAGGATAGGATAGGTTTGAGGATAGGATAGGATTGAGGATAGGATAGGATAGAGGATAGGATAGAGGATAGGATAGGATAGAGGATAGGATAGGGTAGAGGATAGGATAGGATAGAGGATAGGATAGGTAGAGGATAGGATAGGATAGAGGATAGGATATAGGATAGGATAGGATAGGATAGGATAGAGGATAGGATAGGATAGAGGATAGGATAGGATAGAGGATAGGATAGGATAGAGGATAGGATAGGATAGAGGATAGGATAGGATAGAGGATAGGATAGGATAGAGGATAGGATAGAGGATAGGATAGGATAGAGGATAGGATAGGATAGAGGATAGGATAGGATAGAGGATAGGATAGGATAGAGGATAGGATAGGATAGAGGATAGGATAGGATAGAGGATAGGATAGAGGATAGGATAGGATAGAGGATAGGATAGGATAAAGGATAGGATAGGATAGGAAAGTGGATAGGATAGGATAGAGGATAGGATAGAGGATAGGATAGGATAGAGGATAGGATAGGATAGAGGATAGGATAGGATAGACGATAGGATAGGATAGAGGATAGGATAGGATAGAGGATAGGATAGGATAGAGGATAGGATAGGATAGGATAGGATAGGATAGAGGATAGGAGAGGATAGGATAGAGGATAGGATAGGATAGAGGATAGGATAGGATAGAGGATAGGATAGAATAGGATAGAGGATAGGATAGGATAGAGGATATAATAGGATTGAGGAAAGGATAGGATAGAGGATAGGATAGGATAGAGGATAGGATAGAGGATAGGATACAGTATAGGATAGAGGATAGGATAGAGGATAGGATAGGATAGAGGATAGGATAGAGGATAGGATAAAGGATATAAGAAGATAGAGGATCGGATAGAGGATAGGATAGGATAGAGGATAGAATAGGATAGAGGATAGGATAGGACAGAGGATAGGATAGGATAGAGGATAGGATAGGATAGGATAGGATAGAGGATAGGATAGGATAGAGGATAGGATAGGATAGAGGATAGTATAGGATAGAGGATAGGATAGAATAGAGGATAGGATAGGATAGAGGATATAATAGGATTGAGGAAAGGACAGGATACAGGATAGGATAGGATAGAGGATAGGATAGGATAGAGGATAGGATAGGATAGAGGATAGGATAGGATAGAGGATAGGATAGGATAGAGGATAGGATAGGATAGAGGATAGGATAGGATAGAGGATAGGATAGAGGATAGGATAGGATAGAGGATAGGATAGGATAAAGGATAGGATAGGATAAAGGATAGGATAAGATAGAGGATTGGATAGGATAGAGGATAGGATAGGATGGAGGATAGGATAGGATTGAGGATAGGATAGGATAGAGGATAGGATAGAGGATAGGATAGGATAGAGGATAGGATAGGATAGAGGATAGGATAGGATAGAGCATAGGATAGGATAGAGGATACGATAGGATAGAGGATAGGATAGGATAGAGGATAGGATAGGATAGAAGATGGGGTAGGATAGAGGATAGGATAGGATAGAGGATAGGATAGGATAGAGGATACGATTCGGGATTGGATAGGATAGAGGATACGATTGGGGATTGGATAGGATAGAGGATAGGATAGGATAGGATAGAGGATAGGATAGGATAGATGATAGGATAGGATAGAGGATAGGATAGGATAGAGGATGGGATAGGATAGAGGATAGGATAGGATAGAGGATAGGATAGGATAGAGGATAGGATAGGATAGAGGATAGGATAGGATAGAGGATAGGATAGGATAAAGGATAGGATAGGATAAAGGATAGGATAAGATAGAGGATTGGATAGGATAGAGGATAGGATAGGATGGAGGATAGGATAGGATTGAGGATAGGATAGGATAGAGGATAGGATAGAGGATAGGATAGGATAGAGGATAGGATAGGATAGAGGATAGGATAGGATAGAGCATAGGATAGGATAGAGGATACGATAGGATAGAGGATAGGATAGGATAGAGGATAGGATAGGATAGAAGATGGGGTAGGATAGAGGATAGGATAGGATAGAGGATAGGATAGGATAGAGGATACGATTCGGGATTGGATAGGATAGAGGATACGATTGGGGATTGGATAGGATAGAGGATAGGATAGGATAGGATAGAGGATAGGATAGGATAGATGATAGGATAGGATAGAGGATAGGATAGGATAGAGGATGGGATAGGATAGAGGATAGGATAGGATAGAGGATAGGATAGGATAGAGTATAGGATGGGATAGAGGATTGGATAGGATAGAGGATAGGATAGGAAAGAGGATTGGATGGGATAGAGGATTGCATACGATAGAGGATAGGATAGGATAGAGGATACGATAGAGGATTGGATAGTAGAAAGGAGAGGATAGGATAGAAGATAGGATAGGATTGAGGTTAGGATAGGATAGTGGATCGGATAGGATAGTGCAGACGATAGAGGATAAGATAGGATAAAGGAGAGGATAGGTTACAGAATATGATAGGATAGATAATATTACAGGATAGAGGATAGAATATGATAGAGGATACGATATTATAGAGGATAGGATAGGATAGAGGATAGGATAGGGGATTGGATAGGATTGAGGATTGGATAGGATTGAGGATAGGATAGAGGATAGGATAGGATAGAGGATAGGATGGGATAGGATAGAGGATAGGATAGAGGATAGGATAGAGGATAGGATAGAGGATAGGATAGAGGATAGGATAAAGGATAGGATAGGATAGAGGATCGGATAGAGGATAGGATAGGTTAGAGGATAGAATAGGATAGAGGATAGGATAGGACAGAGGATAGGATAGGATAGAGGATAGGATAGGATAGAGGATAGGATAGGATAGAGGATAGGATAGGATAGAGGATAGGATAGAGGATAGGATAGGATAGAGGATAGTATAGGATAGAGGATAGGATATAATAGAGGATAGGATAGGATAGAGGATATAATAGGATTGAGGAAAGGACAGGATACAGGATAGGATAGGATAGAGGATAGGATAGAGGATAGAATAGAATAGATGATAGGATAGGATAGAGGATAGGATAGGATAGAGGATAGGATAGGATAGAGGATAGGATAGGATAGAGGATAGGATAGGATAGGATAGAGGATAGTATATGATAGAGGATACGATAGAGGATTGGATATGATAGAGAATAGGATAGAGGATAGAATAGGATATATGATATTATAGGATAGAGGATAGGATATGATAGAGTAAACGATATTAAAGAGGATAGGATAGGGTAGAGGATAGGATAGAGGGTAGGATAGGATAGAGGATAGGATAGGATAGAGGATAGAATAGGATAGAGGATAGGATAGGATAGAGGTTAGGATGGGATAGATGATAGGATAGGATAGGATAGAGGATAGGATAGGATAGAGGATATAATAGGATTGAGGAAAGGATAGGATAGAGGATAGGATAGGTTACGATAGAGGATAGGATAGATGATAGGATTGGATAGAGGATCTGATAGAGGATAGGATAGGATAGAGAATAGGATAGGACAGAGGATAGGATAGGATAGAGGATAGGATAGGATAGATGATAGGATAGGATAGAGGATAGGATAGGATAGAGGATAGGATAAGATAGAGGATAGGATAGGATAGAGGATAGGATAGGATAGAGGATAGGATAGGATAGAGGATAGGATAGGATAGAGGATAGGATAGGATAGAGGATAGGATAGGATAGAGGATAGGATAGGATAGAGGATAGGATAGGATAGAGGATAGGATAGGATAGAGGATAGGATAGGATAGAGGATAGGATAGGATAGAGGATAGGATAGGATAGAGGATAGGATAGGATAGAGGATAGGATAGGATAGAGGATAGGATAGAGGATAGGATAGGATAGAGGATAGGATAGGATAAAGGATAGGATAGGATAGGAAAGTGGATAGGATAGGATAGAGGATAGGATAGAGGATAGGATAGAGGATAGGATAGGATAGAGGATAGGATAGGATAGAGGATAGGATAGGATAGACGATAGGATAGGATAGAGGATAGGATAGGATAGAGGATAGGATAGGATAGAGGATAGGATAGGATAGATGATAGGATAGGATAGAGGATAGGATAGGATAGGATAATATAGAGGATAGGATAGGATAATATAGAGGATAGGATAGGATAGAGGATAGAGGATAGAGGATAGGATAGGATAGAGGATAGGATAGGATAGAGGATAGGATAGGATAGAGGATAGGATAGGATAGAGGATAGGATAGGATAGAGGATAGGATAGGATAGAGGATAGGATAGGATAGAGGGTAGGATAGGATAGAGGATAGGATAGGATAGAGGATAGGATAGGATAGAGGATAGGATAGAGGATAGGATAGGATAAAGGATAGGATAAGATAGAGGATTGGATAGGATAGAGGATAGGATAGGATGGAGGATAGGATAGGATTGAGGATAGGATAGGAATGAGGATAGGATAGGATAGAGGATAGGATAGGATAGAGGATAGGATAGGATAGAGGATAGGATAGGATAGAGGATAGGATAGGATAGAGGATAGGATAGGATAGAGGATAGGATAGGATAGAGGATAGGATAGGATAGATGATAGGATAGGATAGTGGAAAGGATATGATAGAGGATAGGATAGAATAGAGGATAGGATAGAATAGAGGATAGGATATAGGATAGGATAGAGGATAGGATAGGATAGAGGATAGGATAGGATAGAGGATAGGATAGGATAGAGGATAGGATGGGATAGAGGATAGGATAGGATAGAGGATAGGATAGGATAGAGGATAGGATAGGATAGAGGATAGGATAGGATCGAGGATAGGATAGGATAGAGGATAGGATAGGATAGAGGATAGGATAGAGGATAGGATAGAGGATAGGATAGAGGATAGGATAGGATAGAGGATAGGATAGGATAAAGGATAGGATAGGATAGGAAAGTGGATAGGATAGGATAGAGGATAGGATAGAGGATAGGATAGGATAGAGGATAGGATAGGATAGAGGATAGGATAGGATAGATGATAGGATAGGATAGAGGATAGGATAGGATAGGATAGAGGATAGGATAGGATAGGATAGAGGATAGGATAGGATAGAGGATAGAGGATAGAGGATAGGATAGGATAGAGGATAGGATAGGATAGAGGATAGGATAGGATAGAGGATAGGATAGGATAGAGGATAGGATAGGATAGAGGATAGGATAGGATAGAGGATAGGATAGGATAGAGGATAGGATAGGATAGAGGATAGGATAGGATAAAGGATAGGATAAGATAGAGGATTGGATAGGATAGAGGATAGGATAGGATGGAGGATAGGATAGGATTGGGGATAGGATAGGATAGAGGATAGGATAGGATGGAGGATAGGATAGGATTGAGGATAGGATAGGATAGAGGATAGGATAGGATAGAGGATAGGATAGGATAGAGAATAGGATAGGATAGAGGATAGGATAGGATAGAGGATAGGATAGGATAGACGATAGGATAGGATAGAGAATAGGATAGGATAGAGGATAGGATAGGATAGAGGATAGGATAGGATAGATGATAGGATAGGATAGAGGATAGGATAGGATAGGTTAGGATAGAGGATAGGATAGGATAGAGGATAGAGGATAGAGGATAATATAGGATAGAGGATAGGATAGGATAGAGGATAGGATAGGATAGAGGATAGGATAGGATAGTGGATAGGTTAGGATGGTGGATAGGATGGGATAGAGGATAGGATAAGATGGAGGATAGGATGGGATAGAGGATAGGATAAGATAGAGGATAGGATAGGATAGGATAGAGGATAGGATAGGATAGAGGATAGTATAGGATGGAGGATAAGATGGGACGGAGGATAGGATGGGATAGAGGATAGTATAGGATAGAGGATAGGATAGGATAGAGGATACGATATGATAGAGGATAGGATAGGATAGATGGTAGGATACGATAGAGGATAGGATAGGATGGAGGATAGGATGGGATAGAGGATAGGATAAGATAGAGGATAGGATTGGATAGAGGATAGGATAGGATCGAGGATAGGAAAGGATAGAGGATAGCATAGGATAGAGGAATAGGATAGGATAAAGGATAGGATGGGATAGAGGATATGATAAGATAGAAGATAGGATAGGATAGAGGATAGGATAGGATAGAGGATAGGATTGGATAGAGGATAGGATAGGATGGAGGATAAGATGGGATAGAGGATATGCCAAGATAGAAGATAGGATAGGATAGAGGATAGGATAGGATAGAGGATAGGATAGGATAGAGGATAGCATAGGATAGAGGAATAGGATAGGATAAAGGATAGGATGGGATAGAGGATAGAATAGGATAGAGGATAGATAGGATAAAGGATAGGATACGATAGAGGATAGGATTTGATAGAGGATTGGATAGGATAGAGGGTAGAATAGGATAGAGGATAGGATAGGATAGTGGATAGGTTAGGATGGTGGATAGGATGGGATAGAGGATAGGATAAGATGGAGGATAGGATGGGATAGAGGATAGGATAAGATAGAGGATAGGATAGGATAGGATAGAGGATAGGATAGGATAGAGGATAGTATAGGATGGAGGATAAGATGGGACGGAGGATAGGATGGGATAGAGGATAGTATAGGATAGAGGATAGGATAGGATAGAGGATACGATATGATAGAGGATAGGATAGGATAGATGGTAGGATACGATAGAGGATAGGATAGGATGGAGGATAGGATGGGATAGAGGATAGGATAAGATAGAGGATAGGATTGGATAGAGGATAGGATAGGATCGAGGATAGGAAAGGATAGAGGATAGCATAGGATAGAGGAATAGGATAGGATAAAGGATAGGATGGGATAGAGGATATGATAAGATAGAAGATAGGATAGGATAGAGGATAGGATAGGATAGAGGATAGGATTGGATAGAGGATAGGATAGGATGGAGGATAAGATGGGATAGAGGATATGCCAAGATAGAAGATAGGATAGGATAGAGGATAGGATAGGATAGAGGATAGGATAGGATAGAGGATAGCATAGGATAGAGGAATAGGATAGGATAAAGGATAGGATGGGATAGAGGATATGATAAGATAGAAGATAGGATAGGATAGAGGATAGGATAGGATAGAGGATAGGATAGGATAGAGGATAGGATACGACAGAGGATGGGATAGGATAGAGGATAGGATGGGATAGAGGATATGATAAGATAGAGGACAGGATAGGATAGAGGATAGGATATAATGGATGATAGGATGGAATAGAGGATACGATGAGGTACAGGATAGGATAGGATAGAGGATAGGATAGGATAGAGGATAGGATAGGATAGAGGATAGTATAGGATGGAGGATATGATGGGATGGAGGTTAGGATGGGATAGAGGATAGTATAGGATAGAGGATGGGATACGATATAGGATGGGATAGGATAGAGGATAGTATAGGATAGAGGATAGGATAGGATGGAAGATAGGATGGGATAGAGGTTCGGATAGGATAAATGATAGGATAGGGTGGAGGATAGGAAAGGATAGACGATAGGATAGGATAGAGGATAGGATAGGATGGAGGATGGGATGGGATAGAGGATAGGATAGGATAGATGGTAGGATAGGATAGAGGATAGGATACGATAGAGGATAGAATACGATAGAGGATAGGATTGGATAGAGGATAGGATAGGTTAGAGGATAGGATAGGATAGAGGATAGGATGGGATAGAGGATAGGATAGGATAGAGGATAGGATGGGATAGAGGATATGATAAGATAGAAGATAGGATAGGATAGAGGATGGGATAGGATAGAGTATAGGATACGATAGAGGATAGGATAGGATAGAGGGTAGCATAGGATAGAGGAATAGGATAGGATAGAGGATAGGATAGGATAGAGGATAGGATAGGATAGAGGATAGGATTGGATAGAGGATAGGATAGGATAGAGGATAGGATTGGATAGAGGATAGGATAGGATAGAGGATAGGATAGGATAGA